>NW_006917101.1:1283500-1289830 GCF_000516985.1 Pestalotiopsis fici W106-1
CCTATATCCACACCACGTACTTTCTCGGCCCAGATCGACCCCCAAACCATAATGGAAATGTTGGCTTTAACATGGTTCTTAAGGTTCACGAATTCCTTTTTGAATTTCTCGCTCGGGTAACGAAAAACCCACGCGGTTGGGCTCGAGGAGGAGTTTTGGCAGGAGGACTCGTCGGAGTAGATCATCTGTGCTGTTAGCTATGGCGCGTCGACAACTTTGTATGCACGTACCGCCTTCACCTCGTCCAGGTTCTGTAATCCCCAGCATGCAAAGGCATATCTGGCCCTGGCGTCCTCCTTGGATAATGGGATTCTTTTCTGGGACCTCCATTTCCGGAGTTTTTCCTTCTGGAGTTGCCGTCGCACCGTAGATTTGGATACATCAAAGGGTAGACCTCGGATTACATCTCTCCACGACGCGTTACGGTTCCTTTTGCAAATTGTAAGCATGCTACGTCGCTAACGGTCCGTAAAACCCTTACGCCCTCTGCCAGGTCTTTTCAAAAAAGATTTGTAAAGTTTAAGCTGGTTTTTCCAGCGTTGAATGGAGGAGCGGCTGGTACGAAAGCGACGCGCGACTTCGCGTTAAGACATTCCACCATAGTGTAGCCCCAACGCGAAGGCCTTTTTCTTCGGGGAAAAGTCCATACCGGGCTTCTGATCCCGTAGAATGGGATTCAAGATTTCGTCTAGTTCATCGGCCATTTTAAACGTGTTATGGTAAAAAAGAAAAGAAGGTGTAAGTCGCGTATACCACGCGTAACGCGACTTTTTAAGTGGGTGGACCGAGTAAAATTGATACCCCACTGTATGCATCTTCTCTGCCACATCTCAACTTGGGAGGTCTCAATAGCGTTGACGCTATAGCTCGTTAGTCTGGACCGTTGGGCAACTTTCCCAGACCCCTGAAACCGACATACGAACGTAGATTCTGCGCTAGATATGATGGATAATCCAATGGTTTATCGTACACTTTGAATGTCCCCAGGGACGTGTCAATGAAAGTGGTGCTCATGGCAGCTTCTGGGGCGTGGTCCTCCTATTACTTCAAAATAGGAACGACAGTGGCTTAGCGTTGTCAAAGGACTTCGCAATGTTGCTTCTGCTGCATTGATAAACTTGATTTGTTTCATTGGTGCTGACGACCAATAAGAGCCCGCGATGGCTAAGCCAAGATTGGCAATGGAGTGAGGAGACTAGGAGGATCGTACAGAGTATACCAAGTCCAAACTTCAGTCCGAGGCCCAAAGTGGGACACAGAGGCCTGTTGATGTTGATAATCTGACAGGCTGTAAGAAGGCTGCTCAATACCTATCTAGACTCTTCGAGACATTTCATACACTGTCTACACATTGCGTGCAAGATAGCAGAGAGAGTCTAGACCACCATATGTAGCGGTGCAATGCTCTAGGCACCACAGTATGTAGGTTGGTTACCTACTTAGTGCTGGGGCTGTTGTAGCATTAGAATATAGCGCATGCCATCTTGACCCAATAAAGATACATGTTTGAGGGGCCCAGTGGTTGCGGGTCCGAGTTCCATTCTTTAGCTACTCAAATCACTATCTCTTGATAGGCATCTGAAACATGCGAGTCCGTCAATCGAATGAACATGTAAGTTGGCTTGGCGGGGAATTGTTGACATTACGCAAGCTAGAGATGCCACTGTTCGGGGCCTTGAGCAAGTGGGTACATGATGGACTTGATCCATACGTACGTGGTGTGTAGAACTACGGTGGATGGGTATCTATCCTTATGGGTCCAACACTCGGCTGGAGCCTTACTACCTTTTACAGCTAAATTAGTAGGAAAAAAGACCAGATGGAGACTACTACCGTGTATGTCCTGCCTTGAAATCCTTGTTATGCACAGCAAGGTAAGCATTGTCAGTCCGGGTAGCCGATGTTGCCGGGGGTAATCTAGTTTAGACAACCCGTGAAGGTGAAGGTGACACTTTCCCACGATGAGCCAATGAGCAAGCTGGCGGATACCGGCCATGCTCCGGGACCACAGACGGCGCATAGTCTTTGGTCTCGCTACAGGTCTACAGCCATCGGTGGAACGGCTGATGCCAATCGGATGAATTGTGCCCTCTCTCTTTCTTCTCCTCTTTTTAGATCCAGCGTGTGTATGGAGACATGATCATGTCCACTTTGTGGTGGTCTAAATCATGTCACAATCCCTGGTCTAGAACAACGTTCCTGAAAATAAGGTGAAAACAACGTGCTCATTCGAGATGTGTGACGGTCTAGAACATGAACAAGCATTTGGGTTGTTTACACGATGAATGATACAGTGGCTAACCCTCAACATGGCGCTAATACCTAGACATAGCTGGCTGCCGGATCAACATTGATTGGTCGCTTTTTTGTTGTAGTTGCCCTGGATGCCTCCAGGGTCGTTGTCCATCTGCAAGATGGAAAGATGAGCTAGAGCTTGCTAGATTGATCTTGCACAAGCAGTTTCTCGAGACCATTTCTCAATTGGTCGTTCATCCCACTGGCGCTAGGTCTCAGAGTTGCGCGCTCCACAAAGACGTGGACAAATTCGCCAACGGCCTTCACTCCGTCGACTCCCTTCTCAAAGAGGCCGACCTCGTAGGTGACGCTAGACTTGCCCAGCTTGTTCACCCGAAGGCACAGCTCCGCAACCTTGGGGAAAGAGATTGCGGAGAAATAGTCGCAGTGGGTATGCGCCATCAATGGGTGTTGAGACGAAGTTGGCGGCTCCAGTCCACAAAACTCCATCAGGTACGAGTTGATGACTGAGTCGAAACTGTTATGTTTGATCAGCTCTGGGATTACTAGCAGCAGGAGGAGGCGGCGGCGGCGGAGGAAGAGAGTCTGCCTGCCTAGGCTTACAGAAAGTTATAGATGGAGTTGTTCATATGATCGTACATGTCATTGTCGGCCCTGTGAGTAGTCAACCAGTGTGTCTATGACTTTCGTGGTACGTCGCCTCATGCCTACCATCGCGTCCGATATTCCAAGACATATGGGTAATCCTGCCGGCGTCGCTTCTTGAGTTGGTTTGCGGGGCTCATGATTGCCGGTGACAATGACTCGAGCCCGTTCTTTGCTCTCTTTGGACTTGTCGAATTGACGGAGACGACACTTAAATTCCAAGGCGATAGAAACGAGTGATTGACGAAAAATACTATGCAATGCAGTTTGCTGCAAACTATATGGCGCCTTAATGCGACAGTAAAGGACTAGGATTTGTTCTGTATTACAGATGGATACCGGTGCTCAAGCCGAGGTCCCTTGATGTTCTCAGACAGTGCCGACCAAGAAGGGAAAGCATATGTGCTCAGCTGCCAGCAGCTGCAGCTACTGAGCAGTAGCTTGGTCGCTGGGATCCACTCTGAGGCTCCAGAAATGTGCCCCCAAAGAAATTTTGCCTGGCTGGCCGAATCAATGCATTACCAAATCAGACAAAAACAGCACACTTCAGAAGAGGCCGTTGTAGGGACGCCGCGAGCAGAGGGTACGCAGGGTTCTTCTTCGACCCTTTGTCTTTTGCCAAAGACGCGACAAAGGCCAAAAGAGAGACGATCTCAGCGTGGCGGTTTACCAGAGGCTGAATACCTGGTTCGCCAGGGGATTTCAAATTTTCAGCCACGTAATAATGGAGCCCACTACTACAGCTGCAGCCTCGCCTGCTTCCTTGACGCCGGAAATTCTAGCTCAAAAGGCTCGAGAAAAGAGGGCCAGGGTCGCGCGCGCGGGTGGAAAACAACGAGCATTATTGGCCGCCTCTGTCGACGACGACGTCTGGCCACGACCGTACGTCATCGAGGGCGGTTTGCGGCGTGTAGAGCCATACCACTATACCTACAACACCTGGTGCAAGGAGCGATGGCGCGGCAGGACGCTCTTTGAGATTTTCGAGAGTGAATTCAGAGACCGACCTGTGGAGTACTACAGGGAAGCCATGGCTGCAGGCAAGATCTTGATCAATGGAAAGCCAGCAAGTGCCGATTACATTGTCAAGAATGGTGATCTGGTTTCTCACAAGATCCATCGTCATGAACCTCCTGTGACAGCTGAAGACGTGGTCATCATTCATGAAGATGAAAAAATGATTGTCATCAATAAGCCCTCCGGAATACCAGTTCATCCTGCAGGCAGGTACAATTTCAATTCTGTTGTTGAAATGATGAAAGAACAACGTGGCCGTGACTGGACTGCGTATCCTTGCAACCGTCTTGACAGACTTACTAGCGGCATCATGTTCATCGCAAAGCATTCCCGTTCGGCTGAGGAGCTGCGAGCCCAGATTGCCGGACGAAGCGTGCGCAAAGAATACATTGCAAGGGTTATCGGGGAGTTCCCAGACGGAGAAGTCGTCTGCGAACAACCAATTCTATCCATATCACCCAAGCTAGGACTCAACCGCGTTCGAGCAGACGGAAAGGAGGCTCGTACTGTATTCAAGAAGCTTGCTTACTACCCCCCAGAGCAAAAGTTGGAACTAGATTCTGCACATGAGCACGCAAACACGACCGATGAGTCGGCCAAGACTACCAACGGGTCAAGCATTGAGGATGCAGGATACTCGGTGGTACGCTGTCTGCCGGTCACTGGGAGAACACATCAGATCCGAGTTCATCTGCAGCACCTCGGACATCCTATTCAAAACGACCCCATCTACGCCAATCGCAAAGTTTGGGGCACAAATCTCGGGCGCGGTGATGTTGAGGCCACAGAGAACACAGACGAGGATATTATTACGCGTCTCAATCGGATGGGCAAGGAGGAAGTGGCGGATGCAGTAGCCTACTACGATGAGATGGTCGACAAGTACCACCAGAAGAAGGCCGAGAAGATGTCGGGAGAGTTTTGCGAGGTCTGCGACACGCCACTGTACACGGACCCAGGAGAGCACGAACTCTCGCTATTTCTTCACAGTCTCCGCTATGAGGATGCTGGCGGCGCTTGGAGTTACAAGAGTGCTCTCCCTCACTGGGCTTTCCCACCCTCCGGCAGAAGCGGCCCTACTGCAGTCGGGAGTCTTGACGACCTGGTGGATGCGGTCAAGGAGAGCAACCCAGAAATCGCCTAAGTGTAGTATACCATCCCAAGGCTGCCTACATGGGCTGTTTCCGGCCTTGCGGGAACGATAACGCCCGGTCGTGACTATCTACCCCGGCGTCATGACTAGGGCGTATCGAGCACGCCACGCAGAGAGCGCTCGCTCGTCTGAAGGAAACGGTTCAATTCAGTTCACGTGCAAACAAGACCTAATGTCGGCCTCCTCAATCTTCCCCAATTGCATATGGTCAAAACAGAGATCAGCCCTAGCCATGTGTCGGCGCTTATGCGCCAGACATGCCCATGTGGTCTGCGTGCGTGGTTTCCAAGCACACCATCCATATTCACGGATTTGCCCATTGATGGTTTCTGAATAGAGTTTTTCTTTGCAGCAACAGAACACGCGAAGAAGGAAACCAATATTGGACATTCCGTACTAATGCCCCATCCCCCTCTCCCATGGCCCTTCTCTATTGGCAAACAGGCAAGATCGCCACGTGGAATCTAGTCATGATGGCACTCTTGCACATTGCTCAAGCTAGCTGGGACGGCGCTGAGCGTTAGTCTCTCCAAGGGTCCGTGATGGGATTTCTGATACGGAGAGTCAAGACTACACACCATCAGCAATGCAAATGCATAAACCACAGGCAATAAGCAACAACCATCAAATCTGTTTCTACCACTTTGCCATCGCGCGATCACCGTAGTTTTTTTTTCACTTCTCCTTCCATCAGATGGCGAAAATGCAAAATGCGATGCTGCGATATGATGGAACGTGCTGCATACCTCACACATACACACAAGGGCTGACCACGTTCCGCTTGGCTGCGCTATTCCGTAGATCAACAAGGCCACGCAGATGATTGCATTCCGCCTCTTCAAGGATCCCCGTCGATCACGGAAATTTCGCCGCAAATCTCCTACTACCACCAATGCCTACACGCAACCAACAGCCCTTTGGGGTACGTAGCGTAGCCTTAGAGGCCAATCCCCTGTCGGGCTTGGCCATTGAACCGACAATTGTATAGCAGCCAATGGGAGCAATGGCATTCATTGCAAATACGCAGCACTACGTATTTGCAGGCCTCTTTCTCTCCCATTGCCAATAGGTAGCTTGTGCCAGCCCGGCCGAGCCGAAAAGTGCCATAACTACGTACCCAAATATGCTGGTTCGGGCCTATCTTACGTTCAGTAATACACGGGCGCCGCAACCTCTGTCTTTGAAGTGTAGGATTGGTTTTTCACTTACAACAATTTGAAGGAGGGGGGACTCCATTGGCTGCCATGCATCTACAGCAC
>NW_006917101.1:1289930-1294733 GCF_000516985.1 Pestalotiopsis fici W106-1
GGTATGAGCAAAGCACCTAGCAGCAGCAGTGGATACTCTCAACGATGAATTTTTTTTTGCTTCCCAATTTTTCTATTCCCCCCCTCTATTCTGCGTGGCCTGCCAACGTTCGTCCAGCCCGCGGTTCCACCCAGTCCAGCTGTCCCAAGGCAACTTTCCCAGCCCAGTTCCTTCTTTTTCACTTGAGCCTTTCGGCCCTTTGTGGCTCCCATTAAATCGTCGTCTGGGGGGAGGGAGACGCTCGGTTGGGCCGCTTCAAAGCAAAATAGATGATACCTACTCGTTACCTGTGCTTCAGGTCTTGCCTCTTGCACATCTCTTTCATACAATACAAGCTGCTCATCAGATGGCCTCGCCAATGATATTGGTGGACGGCTCGAAAAGGGAAGACGAGAGTACCCCAGCAACTCACTCCCACACCCCCCTGTCGGGACTTCCCAGGGACATTGCAAATCGCCGGACGTCGGACTCCTCAATTCGCAACTAGAGGCAGTAGTGTGAACTCTATTCTGGGATCCACTCATGGGGAAGGATTTGCCAAGGAGGGAGGGGGTGGGACAAGCAGAAGCGGATCGGCACACTCCCTGTTTCTGTACGTACTCCGGAACGGATGGGAAGAAGATAGGTTTGAATTAGCCCCCTGCGGCATCGCCTGGGCAGTCTTTGAGAGTGCAGAGGTGTTGCAGAGTACCGAGACTTGTTGTACGCCATGAAGATACTTTCGCACATGGGCGACCGGGTTTTGAAATGGCACTACCATGGTCTGCCAGCGATAGGCTCGGTACCGGCATGCTCAAGGGCCAGCCACGGCTGTGCAAGCAGCATTTTGCTTCGTACCGTCGTCCAGTACGTAGTGTCACTGAGTACTCGCCCACAGAGTTTCCCCCGTCGTCTACATACTCTCTGCTGCTCCAAGCCTCCAACTTGGAAGTATGTCGTGGCTCTGGAGCAGCGTCCACCACCCCCAGGCTTGGACTGTCTCGATCACTCCCGGACTATGATGCTGCAGATTCTAGAAGGACACTAACTCTGGGGCTTTGAGGACTTGCTCTGCACACCATCTTCCGAGACATTCAACTTGGTCGTCCTTCTTTGCCTCTGGTACTTGCATCCCATTCATGGAGGGGGAGGAGGGGGGGCTCGTTATCCTCCTGGGCTCGCCGTATGTACTTGAGCTGCGTGTACTTGCCCTAAGAGCCTGTATGCATCATCAAGTGGAGTCCGCGTCGCTGGTCGCAAGCATCCCCTGCGTGTAAGCCACGCCTCTGGATTAGCTCGCATGGGCGTCGAGTGTCACCATATATAACACGGCATGCCATGACGCCAGAAAAGACCCTGGAGATTGGATTGTCCCACCTATATCCTCTATATATCACAACACACATCAAAGCAATGGCTGATTTCTCAAACTCCAAGTCACGAAGCAGCTCTCCAGCATCCACCACACAAATACCCGACAACATGACAAAGTCCACCTCAGACAGCTCCAAGTCGAGCAAGCGCAAGGGTCAGTCTTGCCCACCACCACCACCACCACCACCACCACCACCACCACCACTATCACCACCACCACCGCCACCACTATCACGACCATATCCCCTTCCCCAATCCTGTCGCGAATCCATTGGCATTAACACATAGCAACACAAACAGGCACTCGAAGCGTATCCACTTTGACTCCCGCCCAGCTAGCTCGCAAGAGAGCAAACGACCGTGAGGCCCAACGCGCCATCCGGGCACGCACCAAGGAACATATCGAGAACTTGGAGCGCGAGCTCGAGGAGCTGCGCAGTGTATCGAGTCGAGATGATACCGTCCAGGACCTTCTCAGGAGAAACAGAGCGCTCGAAGACGAACTCCACCGGTTGAGGGAAAGCATGGGTATCGCCTCCAACGGTCCGCGCAACTACTACCAGCCTTGTACGTCTTTCTCTACGATACACGAGAACACCCTTTTACCCTTATTACCACGTTATGGAAGCAGCAGAACGCTGACTCTCTCTTGCAGCATACCACCACAGCCCAACGTCGCGAACATCAGCTCCTGGGGCTGTTGCAGAGTACCCCGGTATGGAGATGGGAGCTTATGAGACCCTGTCCAGCCCCGGGGATGCGTGGCCATCCACCGTAGCCTCCACAATCCCCTCAACAGTCTCGAGCCCCTCGTCGTCTGGAGCTACTGATGACCTCGGTGGTGCCTACTACCCCACAAGCGCACCATCAATCATGGACAGGCCAGGTATGTCCTCGAGCATGGGCTCACCCACTGTCTCGAGCATCAGCGGCAAGTCAGGCTACGACGACATCAAGCCAGGTAAGACCGGTCTCTTTCATGTACATGAAATCAGAGCTGAGGGTTCTAATAAGAGGCCAGACATCGGATGCCCACCGCTCAGCATGCTGTCCATCCCACAAGCATACCAGCAGCCACCTCCATGGAACATGTACCCAATGTACTACACAGCGTCGCCAACTCTGTGAGGAGTCAGACAAGCACACCTCATTGGGAAACTCCGGGCTTGATCACACCACCGCTTACTCAGAGCGATGCTCTCTTGAATGGTTACATTCAGGATTGTCGTCGCTTGGTTGGCATGGAGGGTGTGAAGCCACACCCGGAAGTCATATTCGGACCCGGTTGTCCGAACATCAGGCGTCTTATAGAGACGCATTGGAATCTCGCTTCCATTGTACAGCAATCACCTTTACCCCTGTCACCGCCAGCACATCCCTTGGTTGAGCTTGCGACGACCTTGTTCGACAATGACGGACTCGTCATGACACTCGAACGTGTCGGAAGCTTTCTACTTTTCCAGCGTATCCTGGCTTGGCTGGTTCAGCCATCACAGGAAACTGCAGCTGGGCTTGGCAACAACTTTGCACCCACTTCTGCCCAGCGAACTATTTCACACGGCCAATGGGTCGACTTTCTCATGTGGGCACAACTGCGAGATGCTGTCATTCAAAGGCAGGAAGTTTACGCAAACGATGAATTCCGTCACCTGTATAACACAAGTCTCCGCCTACTCAACTGGGCTGGCGGGCCATCGCAGGCCTTGTTGCCCGACTATGCTTCTGGCGCAATTTATCTCACTCAACAATTCATCAGCCATGTACTTAACATCGAGAACTGGGCATTGGAAGAGCGGTTTTTCCGGCGTTATCCTGAACTTGGGGTTTTGTTGCCTTTGGTTAGGCAAACTACATGAAAAACATTTTTTATCATTACGACATTCACGGCGCCATCGGGCCTCAACGAAAAGAGGATATGACAGCATCAACATCATTCATCACTTCTGTTTTAGATAGGGAACGGGATTTGGACAGGCACAACAGGCCAATGGCATTATACCACGGGTACATAGGAGTTGGCATTGGGCATAGCCTTGCGACAGGCGTTGGAGAGAGTTACCGTTTCGGAAGGAAACTTTTTTTTCTTTTTTCCATTCCCCAAGAAATACTGTGGATACACAAACTCTTTGCATTCGGCTATTTCTTTTTGGGAGTTTCTTTTTTAACGAGAGAAGATTATAGAACTTTTCACCACTTCAGATAAAGATTGAAGCAAAATATCACATACCCATTCATCTCTTTACCTCTCAATCACATTTGCCAATTCGTGATAATGATCAGCGATCTTGTAATTCACGACGTCATCGAGCATTTTTCTTGTTTACATGCTATCCTATTCAAGTATCACATCCGGTCCATCATTCAAGTAGGTCTCCATCTCCAAGTCCACACTCTCCACTGAAATAGGGAAGCCGTTCGGCTCTCGTCGCCGACAAACCAAGGAGATACAAAACTACCACGACCAACCCCGGGTGAAATCTGGGGAAAGTATAGACCGAGAGAGAGAGAGAGAGAGAGAGAAAGAGAGGGAGAGCTATCTCCCTCAACTCAACGCACGAACTTGTGACCTGTGCCGTAGAGTTGCGTAATATGTTCAATCTCTGAGCATTCTAGGCCTGATGGTGTCTCTCAAATGATCTTGACCCTAGGCGTCTCACTAACACGAAGCCGTTTCGCCAAGGCCAGCTCAACGATAAGACAGGTTCTATCGAAAAAGCCACGACTGCGTTTGATTTTCTCCATAGCTAGCTACTACTGTTAGTTATCGGGAGCTTCCAACGTTGACGCAGGCTCAGCTCAGCATATTGAAAGATGGTATCCGTCCTGTACACATGTGTGTCTATACACGTCCACATCTGTCATTGTCATTAAAGTAAGACAGACATGTGTGTGTGTGTGTGTACGTCTACAGCTGGAACAATGCCCCGCCATGGTCGAGGCCGTTGACCATCGCGATCTTTACTTGGCAGGCTGGACTCTGCCCTACCGAGCACCTGGCTACTGCTACCGCCTGCTACTCCATAGACTATATGTGCCCCTCCCTAAAAGGCGGGCTCTTTGATTTCACGATCGAGTCACTAAGTGGACTGGGCGTAGGCATCGCAGTTTAGCTGGCATCGACCGCCCTTAGCAAGGGCCCCCCTCTCCCTTGTGCTTTGGTCGAGGGCTGGCTGGCTGGGTTGGGCAAGACGAAGCCGATTTACCCGGCCGAGACTCTGGGCACAAGGGGGAAGAAACCTGGGTGCTGGGCGAACAAGCAGGCCGTTTGGTCTAGGAACCAATTCAAGTTCCAATAAGGGTCCCTTGCTGCGAAGGGGGCTTAAGAATAATCCACAAGTTTCGTCTCTTGGTCGGACGGTCACCATGGAAGTGCTAGAGCTAACAAAGGCGACGGCGTGGTGGTAGGTAAGGTAGGTGTACACAGTAGTGCCGGGGGGGGAGGGGTGGTGT
>NW_006917101.1:1294833-1370667 GCF_000516985.1 Pestalotiopsis fici W106-1
GGTGTCGCTACTTCCACCCCCCTCCCCCCCCCCCCCCCCCGGGTCCAGTCCCCCTCTTCCCATGATCGAAAGTGAGAAAAAGAGAGAGCAGGACGGACAGAACAGAACCAGAGCCCTGCCAATCAACGCTAACCAGGGATCGCAAAAGAAGATGTAGGTAATGAATGTCTCTTGGTGCAAGGGAAGTACCGCGCTATAGTGCTAGAGATATTATAGACTAGGGCCAAGGGCAATTTGTTAAAAATGCCCAGGTGTATGTAGGTAAGGTATGTGCATACACAAGCCTGTAACCAGTCCATGTAGTAGGCAGATATGACTTAATAGCAGCACAACAACAATAACAACAACCCACAATCACAATAACAACCATACAAGAAAGAGAAAGAAAAAAAAGACGCCGCCAGCTTGATCTAGGTTAGGCACTATTTTCGTGCGCGTCTCGAGGTTCCGCACTTTTGTCTAAGACGGACCCCCGCCGCCTTACCCTTGGAAATACTATGTGGTAGTTGCATGGGTAGCCGTATTTAGTACATACTATGTAGTAGTGCTCGGTACGTACCTAATTTTACTGCTTGCTGCATTGATCATGAAAAGGCCTGTCTGCATGCTTGCGGGATAGGCGTTTTTTTTCCCTTTGCTAGTATCATCATCATTGTACAATCGGGGGCTTGATCATACTCGAAGGATTGCCCAAAGCTACCTTAGTTGGTTCGAGGTAACTATGTTGCAGCATCTAGTCAATTGGTGGTTGGGAATGAATGAATGAATTGTTATGAGCTTTAGGTCGGGTCTGTGCAAGTACGGACGGTTGAACATGAAGAAAATGGTTATAAGCGCGATAGACGGAATATGCGCAAAGAGGAAGAGGGGGGGAAAAGCAAAAGCATGAAGTCTCTTTCTTCTTCGGTATCGCATTGAGAAACGGTCAGTCACATCTTGCATCTGAGAACAGCCGTGCGGTGATCGATCTCGTGTCTAATAACAGAGATTTATTTGGTTCCGCACTTTGGGTTGCGCATGAGGAAATTTAGACATGGGAGTATGACATGACAGCCATAAGAATGTAACCCTACAATAGCAGAATTCTCCTTGGTATGCATGGAGGCCTGGGCAGGAATTGCAATTTTTTTTTCCTCCTTCTCAGCCTGCATGAGGACCCTGCTATTCTAGTTTCCACTGCACCGAACAGAGAGAGACTGAGAGTAAGCCACCCACCCCTGGTACATCCAATTACGGGACTCCGATACCGCGAAAAAGCCGGTTCGTGGGGTGACAGAGCAAATTGATAATGGCCGGGACAAAGCGTGCACGTCTATTTGGGGGTCCCGAAATCACCGAAAAGACTACGAACCTCGAAAAGTATTTGCGGCCGACCTCTAGGCCCGGGGCTTTCTTTTTTTTTTCTTTTTTTTTTTTCAAGAGGACAAGCAAAATTCATGGCATAGGTCCAGATGCGCCCGCGAAAACACGGAAGAACCCATTGTACGTCCGCGTCCGCATGTGCATTTGTCTAAGACCTCTCAGGAAAAGAAAACAACAAGAATCAGACTAAAAAGAGAGTAAAAGTTGGTAAAGGGGAAAGGAAAATAGGTCTTGGTCTTGCGAGCAGCAGCAGCGAAGGATTTAGGTACTACACAAATACCATAGACCTGTCCCTGACGGGATGATCCATTTCGGGAAACTTTGTCGCAGATTTGGGTTCATTTGACGGGACGCCGCTTGGCCCGCACGGAAGGCTTTTTTCTTCTTCCTGCCTTTGTGTGCGGCTCGCTTGACTTACATGGACACATGGACATGGTACATGCTCAATAAGTTGCTTCTTTTCCCATCACTGTAGTGTACGTGTATTATGCTGCCGGCATTGGGAAATGTTCTTTTGTTCTTGTTCCCTTCTATTGCAGAAACCGAGCGGAAAGAGGGGGGAAAAAGCAACAATCAGTCAACGGACCGACCTCTTGGTTTGCCTTTCCCGCTAGCTGCTGACCTGCGCCAATCAACCGCAAAGAGAAAGAGTATTTGCTCCCTCAACCCCCCGCCTCGCCCGTAGGATTTCTACATTAGGATATTCTTCACGAAAGAGTTACGGTGTAAGCGGAAGCGCGCAGCCTTGCCGACAAAGAGATTTTTTTTTTTTATTAGTTATCATTTACTATTATCATAATTTTTTACCTAGACGAGAGAAAATAGTCGATTACAACTCAACTACGGGTAATGTCGGTGCGATAGCGGATGGACGATGCTACACCAATATCTGCCGTCTCGGCCACACTAATTCCACATGCAGCCATCGACATACATTTTTGGCCCATGACACACAAAACATTGATACCCAGCAAAACGTGCAAGTATCGTCATATTGACATTGAAATATGACTGTTTTTTCTCTTCATGAGGAGGCGATCTACATGCTACTGCATAATTCTCTTCTTCTTACATGCCACGTCTTTCGTTGCGGCCTGATTCAAGACATGCCACACGTTTCGTACCTTGGATCATTCTCATCCTACCATTTCTTTGACATTTTCATGGGTTTTTAATGCACTCATGTTCACTTGATCGCAATGGCCAGGGATTGTTGTAGAGGATAAGCACACATGTGCTAGTAGATTATGTACAATCTCTGCGTGCGCGCGCGCCAATTAATGACGAGTGGGGACGAGTATACAAATCTCGGTTCGTGGATCGACATTTCAATTTGCCATAGGTGGTAGAAACTAGAAATTTCTTTCGTCCAGGTGCAACTACAACCGCAAAAACACACAACATACATAATAGACACACACACACACACACACACACCCATACATACATGCCTAGAGAGCAAAGAGTAATGACTTCGCAAACTAGACTTGTCTAGTTGTATGTTGATCCTTCTAGAAGGCATCCATACATTGCATATCACTTCCCTTAGGCCCGTTGGATGACAACTACGCACATGGACTTACATACATCAAGTAGTGCTCCTCGTATGTACGATGTGCTGTCTATCATCTTAGCTGCTTGGGCAGAAGCGTAGCCTACAGCCAAGTTTACATAAGTGCGTAATCGCAAAACAAAAGAAAAAGAGAGGGCTGCCACTCTACAACAGGTACCACCACTACCATATTAGATCGGTTGCCCAGGGCCCCTGTCAAGCGCCGCAGATCTGAAAATCATCGCATTGAGAATCTCTTACAGAGCGCTAGCAGCCCACTGCCAGATCCGCCCGAACCCTCGCACTAGCTGACAGCCCAGGGGCCCGGAGGTGAAAGGGCAAGGGCACTGGGGGCAAGGGGGGGGGGGGGGGGGGGAGGGGCGAAGGGAGAGACCTAATAGCACGCCCACCACCCCATAGGTGTGAACATCAAAAGCGCCTTTCCCCCGCCGAGAGCACTGACCACTTTGGTGGGTACAGAGCAATGTTACTTATGGAAATCTGTTCACCCCTCCCCTGCCCAGGTGCTGTCCCGACAGTTTTCTCAACTGCCCCTCCAACTCCATCTTTAGAGAGAGAGAGAGAAAGAGAGCCTAACGTTCTTTCAGTCTAAACCATCACCCACAGAGAGAGAGGGTGGTGTGTGTATGTGTGCGTGTGTGTGTGTGTGCGCAGTAGAGAGGACGAGGATGAAACCGACACACCACCTCACACATCCACAGACGTCAGCATTCGGCTCGCCAATCTATGTACTACACAGGGCTTTTTTGTCTGGGTTAGAGATGTGATGACCGCCATCTCGCAGCGCGTGGTGCGTCTCTTGCTAGCCATGGCAGAAAAAGAGAGTTCGCCGGCCTCCTGCGTACCTTACTCACTCACCCTCCTCTATCTGCTTCTCTCCTTTTTGCTACCTTAGGCCTGCATTCGAAATGGCAAATCAGCTTTTGCGCAGCCCGCAAGCATCTCAAATCATCCATCATCTTCTACAAAGATTTGCTGCTGCATGTCCGAGCATCGACGTTGCGCACGTGGTCGTGGCGAATACAGGCCCTCAGGTTTCCTTGTGTGTGCCTGAGAGCGGCGAATCGCGGAATTCCTGCGAATACCCTCTCTCTATTGGATGGATATTCCAGCAGCCGGCAGCTCTGTTGGAGCAAACACATCTCGCTACAATTATTAGTGCCCTCCCTCCTCCCAAGCCACTGCGGAAGCCACAAGCACCGCCCATCGCGGCCATTATAGTACCGCAACATTGTGTATGGTGGGTGTAACGCATGGTGCACACTAACGCCCCAGGCACGATGGTAATTGCGTTGATCAACCATCAGGCAGGGCGACCCCCCCTCAAAGGCCCCCCCTCATCAATTCATGGACCACGGTACAATCAATCAATCAATCAAACAAACCCCCCTTAGTCCTGCGTCCAGGGCAATACGCCTTTTAGCAACCATGCGTAAAGCTCGCTTCTCTCCTATACGAAGCCTTGATGCCTGCAAACAAAATGACACGAGAAGGCACGGGATCTCGATGTCAGCGAATGGATCGAAACTCTACTTTCATGTCGAACCGGGCATGGATTTCCGGGGGAGCTTCCCGTTCACCAATTGGAAATTGGACCTTTCGAGCGATGGATAAGGTTCACAACTTACATAGGATGAAGGGGGAACAACACAAGGGCCTTGCGTTACCGACGGGGTGACGGGCAGCCAGGTGAAACAGTTAAGCGCCCACGGAACCGGCTGCGTGCACGCAACATCATAAGGGCAGTCGGGGCAGATCCCGCCGCCCTGCCGGGAACGAGCCGCTTGGGTCGGGCAGGTCCCGACAGTGTTGGCACCAACTACCGACCAGAGCCCTGTCTGTTGCCGTCTCGCATTCGAGTTTTGCGCACTTCTTTGGCAGATTGTTCTTCCCAACCTGGTCTCGTTCTTCTGCAATCTAACAAGGTATCTGATAATCTCTACTAATCTCCAATAAGTCAGCTCCATGGGTCCAGTACATGGAGATGCTACTCTCTTTGATACTGGCGGCATTATATGTCCCCAAGCGAGTTGTTGCCCAGCAATGGCCACTTTCTTCTTGTACTTGGTTGCAATCGCTAAAATGACGCCTGTCGTCGTTCTCATTGTCGGCGGGGACGCGTACTTGTTGGACTCGGCAGACAACCGGCTCAGGCCTTCCGACGGGATCCCATTTCGACAAACCTTAAACCCTCTACTTACACGGTCTTTATGTAACGCTAGAAGGATTCTAGAAGTCATAGAGGGATAGAGCTTGTGGTGCATGTCTCAGTCTGGCAGCGCCGTCGCATAGTAGCGAAACCTAAAGCTTACGATTCGTCGATCTCTGGCAGGTCAGTATTTGCTCAGGCTGATGCGATACACATTTCGCCAGATCGCCTGCAGCACCGAAACACGATCCTTCAGGATGTCATGTTACTTGTGACTGGTATTGGGGTTTTGTAAATCCTTGTTCTCCGAAATGACGCTCCGCAACTGCCTAGGAATATAGCGACAGCCGGGCTCGTCGGGTGGTTTGGCTTCGGCGCTTCGCAAGCCCCAGCCTCAAGAGATTGTACAAACCCGCTTGCAGCGTAGCTTTCCTGGATCTGATTGAGGGCTGAATTGAGGGCCAGGACGAATCATGCTTATCGAGCGCCGACAAGTGAGAAAACCGTTTTGTTCCCACTTGTGCCTCAGGTCGCGCGATCAACGTTGCCTTGGTAGGATGGAGTAGGTGGGACTATGTGTGCTGTCATCCAATGAGCCTGCCAACCCGCCTCATGGCAGGTAGTTTCCCGTGAGATAATCACCAGGCACAAACACACGGGCACGGGAAACCTCGAAATCAGCGTCAAGCTACAGTGACACCGGCGCCGAAGTGGATAGCGCTTCGGTTCCCGGAGTAGACAAACTAATTGCTTAGCAGCAACGACCGGCCAACGTTTTGTGACCGTACAGCATCGGGTGTGGATTGATGATGCCCTGATGCTTGAACCTTTTCCGAACCCTCTTCATCTGTCCCTCACTACAGAGGACAGAGAGCAATCACCATCAAATCTACGTGTTGCTGGTATCATGGGTTCTCGGTATGTCCATGGCCGGATTCTCCCCTGTATCGCCGATATTGACTGTTAATACGGAGGATCACAAAATTCCCAAAACATGGGTCGATGGACGCAAGGCAATAGTATTTGTGTCATCGAGACCTGGTTATAATACCGTTAGGGTATAACCCACACTATGCGTCGCAGAGTCTCCATCAGGAAATTGTGGCTGCATTATGACGCATGTTCAAACCTTAATGTTGAAGTCGTCGCGGGTGCTCATTCGACGAAAACAATCGAACTGAAGCCGATAGCAAGCAAGCCAGTAAGCCATTCAAAGCTTTCTACACTGCTTGACAACCGCCAAGGAAGCATTCCCTGTTTTTCTTGTCGTTTTGGGTTATCCGTGGAATCTCTTTCCAGACCAGCTCTCCCAGGTGTGCAACCAGGAAAGACACCATCGCCAACTGGGACTTTCGGTGGGCTTATCCTGTCTACCTGTTACCTACATACTGCACTAAGGCCCAAAGCAAGCTCGGCCGAGTCCAGTTTTTTTTTTTCCTGCTGAGGTATGCACTTCATGCAATCGTGCAAAGGCCTAATGAAAGTACTGTGTAGAGGTTGTGTTGTCAGATGGCGGTCTGCAAAACAATAAAAAAAAAAAAACAAACAACCCCCATGCCGTTCCATGGCGTGTCATGTCTTGACTTTAGCGAAGCATGCTTGTACTTGTGTGTGTGTGTATGTCTGGACGCGTGTCGGCGGGCGCGAGGGACTGCACATGTCTTTAGGTAAGGTAGATATGCAGATGCTGCAGCTTTCCCACGACTGCATGGCTCTCATTACTATGTATACATGGTACAGAGTGCGTGCTACTGCTGCTGCTGCTCGACTAGAGGGGAGGAGAAGGGGAATAGAGTTTGGCTCGCGGTCTTGGGAACGTGCTGGTTTGTTCCAGGTCGCCAGGTGCCGAATGCGGAATGCTTCCAGAAAAGTTCTAGAGACATTCTAGCGCCAGTCTAGCAAATGTCGATCACGCATCACGTAAGAGTCCGGGGCAGACTCCAGCAAATCACGGGACGGCGCCAGAACTGCAGCTTGCTCAAAAGGTTTATCATCCAAGAAAGAAGCAAGCAGCATCATTGATTGATGCGACACTTTCTCACGTGGTGGCGAATCGGTTGCAACCATGTTCTTGCTCACCTCGGGAAGGACCAAAGAAGCAAATGCAGCTTCTTCTTCCCTTATGATTGTCCTCTGTCTTTGGATCACTCACTGCGCCACGTGGAGTTAGCCAGAGTTTGACCAGGACTGCATAAGTGTCTTCTTCTTTTTTTCCTTTTTTCCTTTTTTCCTTTTTCTTTTTTTCGCCCACCATGCCGACCGCCATGTACCCTCTGATTCCCGGTACATTGGGGGTACTGACTTAATTGATATACACTGGGACTGCTTGCTGGCTGGCTCATTCACCGCCGAATGCACGGCCCAACATCCATCTCTATCTGGGCTTGCTGCATCGCGATAGATAGCAAACCAGCCTAGATGCGTTTTTCTTGTTGGGCATGCATATTTCCTTCTCATACTGTTTAGAAAAACAACAACACACTATTCTAGTGCACACACACACACACACCCACCCTCTCACTTTTGTTATGATATCCACCACGTCAAAGTGGAAACATGTACGATCGAATGCAATTTTAGGTGAACGGGGTCTGGTAAATAATGGCAATCGGACCTCTCACTCCGCACCTTCATGGTGTACAGAGATATGAGAGAGAGGGAGGAGAGAAGGGGGGCAGAGAGAGAGCACAGACCTCAGCGCTTCACATACACTCAGTAACTTCTGCTAGTAGCAGACGACCACGAGATTGTTTTCACACCCACCACATGCCAGCATAACTCAATGAGGAACAAGAAGGAGAAGAAGTCTTTCAACTAATTACCAAAACAGGCAACACTACAGAAGTATGAATGAATAATTCCGGGTTCGCGGAAAACGGGCCATGGTTTAATTATGGCTGGACCGGGAGTATGTCGGCAACGTTGTCGCAATATCAATTGTGCAGGCAAAAAAACACACGTATAACTGACGAAAGCCTTGCGCGCGAAGGCGACTGCACTGCAGCGGGCAGACCGAGAACAAGAAAAAAAACAGATGCATTCAGCTCCAGGTCGGCTGGCAGGCATGTAAAGAAAGCATGGGCTGAGAGGGGAGAGAGAGGAGGAAAGCCGGAGGACCGGAAGCACGCGCAACTGCCCGCCCACATTCCTTTCCGCCGTGGTGTCCGCCGCGTGCAAAGTCTTGTGTGTCGCCTGGGAATAGACTTTTCCGTTCCGCTGCATTGGCCTGCCTCCCTACCGTGGAAGAGACTTCCCCCCTCCCTCCCTGGCTCCTTGGCCTTTCGGTAAGCAGGCCAATATATTTTTACTGTGAGAAAAAGAGGGGGTACAGCAGCTTTCCGTACCCTCTATGGGGGGAAAAGGGCGGAAAGACACATCCTAGCTTTCGGAAAAGCAAGCAAAGAGACTTCCCTAACAGAGAGAGGCAAGGAAAAATAATAGGCGACTTGCCAATCTCTCTTCGCTGACTGGCTGCCATTTTCGATTGGCTTCTGCTCTACTCGAGCCAAAAACAAAGAAGAACAATGCCCCGACGCCCCCCGTACACAGTTGGGTATAGTGCATAGTAGCAGTGGCTACTAATTAGCATAGCAGGTAGCAGCGAGGGCTTTGCGAACCTTGATGTCCTGGCGCATATGTACAGCTACTATGTTCACAGTAGCCTGTAGTGTACATGGTTGGTGGTATTGCGCGGTTGATCAGAGGATCAGAGGCTGGGAGGAGGGGTGGGGTGCCAAAAATTCCCCTCCGCGGAAATCATGTCACCACATCCCTGTCCTCTTCCTCGTCTTGCCCTTTCTTCTCTCTGTACACTACAGTTATCTCTTGCAAATCCCGGCCCACTCTCGGCCGGGACCTGAGCACAAGCCTGGCGCATAATTGGTCAAGAAGAGTATGACATAACTTATGCAGAATAACAAAAGCCCATGCCCAGGCCCCAATATTTGTTTGCATTTTCATTCCGCGTGGTCTGTCTGCAACCTGGAAACGGCAGCAAGGCTCCCTCCCCTCCCTCCCCCCACTCGTCCCGCCCGGGGGTCTTGTCTCATTTCGCCTCGCCCTCACCTCAGCTCGTCCGGGGTCTGTTCAGGTTCAGCAGCATCGCCTCACCAAAGAAAAGACCGTAGTTTTCTAAAATGTCTCATTGGGGGCTACAGAGCTGTCGTCATACTTGAAAGCAGTATTATTTTCCGACTGGCTCTTCTGGGGCGCTTTGGTGGTTGCAGCGCCAAGTCAACTCAATGATAAGCTGAAATGGGCGGGGGTGGTGTGATGGACCATAAAAACAAAAAGTAGATGCAATCGTGATGGGATCACGCGAGGTGAAGGAGAGATAGAGAGAGAGAGAGACATAGGGACAGACAGGACAAGTGCAAATCAAGATGAAAGCTCAAGAAACTCTGAGATGGTCAAAAGTGTGTACAACGATGACATCTTCTGTATTCTTCTTTTTTTTTTCTCTCTCGTGTAGGTGCAATATAGTAGTAGATTTCCTTTGCCGGAGCACTTGGATACTGCAAAGACAATTAAAGGAGGTCACCATCTTTGAATGGCTTGAGTGTCACCTGATGTCCACATGAAAGACTTGAGTTTCATATGTTCAGAAGTTCTTCTTCTTGTCCCCTCCCTACGCGCCTTTTTTGACTTCGTGGGGTTGGAGTCTATTGCGGAGTGAACACGCCGCAGCCTCTTTTTTTTTTTTATTCTTTCGCTAGACTTGTCTGCCTGGGCAGCCCTGAGTAATCAAGTGATCATTCTTGCAAAACTGTCTTTTCATCTCGTGTGTCGCACGACTGCAACTCAAATAACAAAGTAGGGGGCCACGTTCAAGGAGAGCATGGTATTGCGAACCAAAGGTTCGAAAAGATTGAAAGTTTTGTAGTGTTTGTAAGAAAAGGGAAACTAAAGGCCAGGCGCGTGCGACAATAATGTTTACACATGATGGGAACATGGAAAAAAAGATCATGTCACGTCACGATCTTGTCATCACGAGGCTTGTTTTTTCATTATTATTATCGCGTGACCCGGGTACCACTTGAGTTTGTATAATTTCCTCGTGGCTTTTTTTCTCCTCTTTGATAATGGGGTGTTTTTATGTTTTTTTCCCAATTATACTCGCAACTAGTCAATGATGGCGAACTGTGGAAATATTTTTGCCCAGCACGAGCAAAAGAAATATGGTACGTACAGTGGAGGCCTCATGTGTGACTTTTCATGAATGTGGCGTGATTGATAACGTAACTGCGTGTCGACGATGAGGCCATTGTGATGATATAGGGGAGAGACACAGCTTACGAGAGGTCTCGGTGGTTCATGACGGGAGATGACATGACTGCGGGAGGGTGAGGAGGAGGTAATTCGGCAAAGCATAGTCGTACGGGCTATTGCTTTTCTTCGGCGCCACTTGGCTGACTATATGATCTTGGAATCAAAAAAAAAAAGGAAAGAGCCGCAAACTGGCGCGTTGATGAAACTTGGGACCTCACGGCCAGGCATTGGATTCCATCAGCATAGCTCGATTCGTGTATACCAAGAAACGACCAAACACTATTCATATACCACGAGGCCCCATCAAGTCGAGTGGTCAGAACTAGAGACTACAATATCAATATGACGACTATACTTGAATGCATACTACCCATGTAGGATTTCTGATAGCCCACAAGTTACCCGATACTATCTAGACTGAATACCGAATCCTTGTGAACGGGATATTCCTCCTACCAACGAGGAGTATAATCCCCCAACACCAACCTCAACATGGGATGGCTACGCGGTGTGCTTTATTACTCTTCTAGAGACTCAAACTTGAGCCTCCATGGGAAATGATCAACGGGGAATCGCCTTTTCACTGCCGTGTAGTTATGAATATACTATGCACGACATGTTTGCATTACTTCACAACGGGCGCAGAAGAAACACCAACGGGCGCTCACTGGAGACTGTCTACCCCACGGGGGAAGAGAGAAAAAGGACCCAAGTCAAGTTCGCCTCCGTCCTCGGCGATGGATATAATGCTAGTATTCTACGTACATTATTTTTCCGCCCCCTGTACACACACAAGTCCCGGACCGGCTTGCTTCGGGTCTCGAAGGCAGGAGGAGGAGGAGGAGGAGAAGAAGAAAAGCTGTGCAACATCGTTTCATGCTAGAGGATCCATTCAAAGACCCCACAACGTTTCGAAAAATAACAAAACGGGCCCGGGCGACTTATGGTAGGTCGACGGGCCCCCGACTGACTCGGGTCGGAGGATCCGTTTTCCCTCTTGTACTCCGCTCAAACCAAACGGGCCGGAAGGGAGTGGCTTCCTTCGGGACGCCGGTCTCTCCCCCTTGGTGCAACGGCGTACCGAACTAGATCATCTTCCAGCAGCTCCATCTCCCCACTCCCCCCCGTTCGCCTGTTGGCGTTTCGGATATTCAACGGCTTCCTCCCCCCAGAAAGACAGACAGAGCCGGTGAAGGAGATAGACAGGGGGTGGAAAAGAGGGCGGGGGAAAGACGTGATCTTCGATATTGCATACAGTGACGCCATCTACGTCGCTGGGGGAGGATGGGGGATCAACCTATGGGGGCCTTTCGGGCTCTAGTGTACAGTCCTTTGTTGATCCAGACCGTGAGAGAGGAGTCTCCCATTGTTGTTCCTGTCTTGGAAGGGGTGTGTGTATGTGAGTGATGATGATTATACACACCCCAAGGACCCCCTTCCCTTCTCTCCCCCCACCTGGTACTGCTACTTTGCCTTATGGTCGGCGGCGTGGCTCATGTATGTGTAAGGCAAGGGGGGAAGGAATTCTGAGAAGGGAAACGATGTGTCGTTATTCGGAAAACCTGGCGAGTGGCTGTCGGTCGTCGGAAAGGTGACCAGCCCCCAAGGGAAGATCCTCCTGCCATGGGAAGAAAAAAGTGGGAAGAGAAAACAAGCCATGAGAGAGTTGGGAACCTATAGGAGGGCTCGGAGAGCTCACGAGCGAGTATAGGCACCATCATGGGGGTTACGTCATGTTCAAACGACAAACGAGGTAGATGCCGGTATATCAGGGCAAGGTTCCTGTGGTTCCTGTGTGTATATCATCATTGTGGTCTAGACGTTCATTACCATGGCTTGTTCGACGGTTATGTAAGGGGCGCTCAATAGTGTCAAAAGCCAGGAGCCATGCCCCGACCTTGGTATCTCCAGTTAGCGATATCCCTCCTCAACTCGAGGGCTCCGCTCTCATGGTGTTAGAGAAGAAGAAAAAAGTAATAATCATGGATTAAACGCTCAAGCGTGAATCCTGGATGGGGAAAAAAAAAACCGCCGTTGAACCAAGCTATTCCTCCTGGAGTACTTCTCTCCACTAGACTCAGGATCGACGCAAGGGTTCGTGACGCCCGGTTGCTAGAGGGAATTCCCACGATGACCACTTTTATAGCATGATGTCATGCCATTACAGGCCGAGTTGATTGGACGGAAGAAATAAAAGTCATGTTGGAACTTGGTTTTGCGTGGCTACCCTGGATACCTGCTTGCCAATAGTATCCAGAGGGGGGCTTTGGGGGTCATGCATTGTTTCGTATATGCCGGCCGTCGCTATTGCTCTGATCTTGGCAGTATCTAAAGTCCCGGATAAGAAATAATCACGTTTGGTACTGTGAAGTATTTTCCTGTTGGAGTCGTGGGTTAAATCTGGAAAGCGTCTGGGCATCAGAAGAGTGTGTGTTGTTACTGCGCCTGGTGAGGCGTCTGGTGTGGACCGACCGACCAGGAACGCCAGTCGATATCATATCAAGATCGGCGTGATCTGCATCAAATGCCGCTGTCAGATACCCTATAAGGTTTTGAAATGTGAAACAATCGTTAAAACGTCATTGTCGGCTCCAAGGTCATATTGTATAATGAGACTTGGTCACTGTCTGCCCTCGAGAGCTTGGACAAATCTCGAGAACGTTTCTTTACTTCATAGCGTAATCTTCAAGTCCTACTTTCAGCTTTTGAGGATGAACTGTAGACGTGATAAAGACAAAGAGCCCTAGACCTTGATCGTGATTGTGTAAATGTGCGCTGCTTATGCCTCGAGAATCTACCTAGTACGGCGACACAATACTACACCATTTGAACGCTCTATCACTCCAAAGCTTTTGGATCATCTTCAGACGCCGTACTTTGTTAATGAACAAGAGGTTCATGAGTGTTCATCCATAGCATATGAACTATTCTGCTTGAGTGTACCGAGGGCAATCACCAAGTATATATACCCAAAATATGCCAGCATTCCGTAGTAACTGCCTAGCTAATAGTTTCCTGTTATTCCGAATATAATAATCCGTGGTATGCTCTCACGATACTATGGCATCGCACAAAGGTTCATACGGTGGTATGCTGGGAAGCGCTGCTGGATAGAATCCCGCGAGAGAGGCTGCGAATTCTGCATAGCTCAATCCGAGTTCATCAGCGATACAAATAGCTTTTCGAGACCGGCCAATTTGTACGGGCTCGCAATGGCTCGAACTTAGACCACCGAGCTTGTCGCCTACAAGGAGAACCCGACCGCCACGCAGAACCATCTCGATGTTCTCCGTCGAGCCAAAGACGGCCTGACTATACACATCTCCTGTGCTTTCTGTGAAAATGACAATGTCTGCAAGTTTTCCTACTTCCAGAGATCCGATGTGCTGCTCAAAACTTGCAGCTCTTGCAGCATTAATCGTCATCATTTCCCATATTGTTTTGGCTTCAAGATGGCGCCCGTAGAGTTGCTGAGTAGCCAAGGCAGCACAATGAGCCTCCCGACTCATCGTTGCAGAGCCCGAAGGAAGCCAGTCAGTTCCTAGGGCAACGTTGATCCCGGCTTCCAGCAGATATGTAATATTGAGAGTCTTCCCGTAGAGAAACATGTTGGAACGGGGTGACCAAATGATATGCGCTCCTCTTTTTGCAACAAGGTCAAAATCGCTAGCACTCAATCCCACTTGAACTCTCGAATTAGCCATTTTGGTTCACAGCGTGTGATATGTAAGGCAAGAATCCTCTTGCAGCATCTGAGCCTGAGAGTTCTTGCCACAGGACCCTCGAGTTGAGGTCAGGTGTGACACCAGAATATACTTACAGGCATGTACCATGGCAAGGTTTGGGGCAATTATATCAGTACTTAGGCCGCCGCCACCAGGCATTGGCAAGCTGTCATAAGTCTCGTCGGATAAGCATCGAAATTCGTTGGCAGCCTCATCATCCACGCCTTCTCCGACATGTGCCAAGTATCTGTGATATTTCTCTGCCCTTTGGCGATCAATAGCCTCGGGACCATAGTCACAGTCGTTGTTCCTGAGGATACCGTCGGCATCGTCAAGCGGGAATACGTCCCAAACACTAGGTGCGTCAAGGAGCCCAGCCTCCAGACCTGAAGCAAAGTCCAGATTGCGCACCAATCCGGTCACCATTCCGCCTCCAACGACAGAAGTGGTGCCTGAGAAGAGGTGACGGAGTTCCCCCCATTTGATAGAGTCTCCAATCATGTCTTCTGCAACGAGCGCTTCCCGAATGGTTCTGTTTCTCGCTCCAACGCGCCAGTCGTGGCGATGCGACACCCTCTCGCCGAGATCTTTGAAGGGGCTGACGATGGAGTAGGTAAGATGCTCGTGGAGGTTGATGAACCCTGGAGATATGACAGAATTCGCACAGTCCACGACTGTGATTAGTGTATCTTGGCTTTCTGAGCTGTAGCTAGTGCCTACCTCGGCGACTTTGCCGGACTCAACCAAGACATAGCCATCCTGAAGAGGGCCCTTGGGCGTCAAGACCACGCCTTTTAGAATGAGCTTGTCGTAATTGCCTTTTGTGATAATTTTACAGCCTCCATGCGATACGGAACCAAATAGTATGTTTGAGAAGGACGAATTTGGTAAAAATCTCCTGGCCAGGAACAGGCAAAATGCAAAGAATACTATTATAATTGCATATATCCACAATGCCTTTGCACGACGCCGGACCAAAGTCATGAGGGATTTCAATGACTACGCGGGTGAGTGAGTGCGTAAACTCAATAGTGGTGATCTTCAACAATTTGCGAGATAATTGGGTAGTGAATCGACAAGTGATAGATGGAGTCAATGAGAGGTTGTCAATGTGTTGCCCTGTCTGCCCTAGTTTGCTTGATGAAGCTCTTTGGACGTAAATGAGTAGGATGACCGTAATGGATAGAAGGAAAGTGTATATCGCTTTTCAATACAAAGTAATTAGGAAACAATATCACGGAATCGAAATGAGTGACTTCGCTTACATGAAATGAGTTGGACTTCATTGCATGCAGGCAGGCAAGGAGGTAATGTAATCTGGAGTCTGGTGATGCAGAGCTCTCAGTTGGTCGTCAGCTGCGCGCGACTGTGCACGGAACAGCCCCGCCCCCGCGATCCAACGTGCTCAGCACTCCACTCTTGTTGCCCGCCGCTGCCATCAGGCTGCTAACCTGAAGCTGGAGCTTCCCGAGCTCAAGGCTGACAGTTGATTGTCATCACCAAGCATAAAACAAACACCCAGCCAAATCATCACCACATTTGGCCTTTCACAGCATCAAGCACTTCAAACTAACCACCACTTATCCGTACACACCGAAACGCTCTGCCCGCATGCGATAAAGCCATGGACAAGATTGCCGCGCTCTGCTTCGGCTTCTCGTCCGAGCATGTCGGCGACTATGCCTCCTACGAGAAAGCAGTAAACGAGCACCTGGGTCAACTTACCAAGTTGACTTCTGACTCTTCAAAACCACTCCGATCGCATGGACCCGAGCTATTGAACCTGCTCGACCCTGCGACACACTCTCTATCTTACTTGGCAATTCTTCACGATTTGTTCCTTCCCAGCCTACAAGGCGACAAGGCCTCATTATCCCAGAAGCTGGTGACTTTTCTGCTTTCGTTTGATCCAATTCAAATCAGATATGCCGCTTCAAACATGTCGCAACTTCTTGCCCTTGTTGCTAGTGGTCAAGCCTTGCCTGTGCGTCAAAGACTTGCCAGATTCGTTACTGTTCTTGTGCTGACTCGTTTGATAGCCCTCCGTGGCAGTTAATGTGCTAGCAACCGCCATCCTGCGAATCGATCCGACCGGCAGCATGCTGACCTCACACCACATCAATCTCATCAAACTTGCCTACAATACTGACAACATCGAACCCTCACTCAGCGTCATAGACAAGAGCATCGTATTCTATCCGGGTATGGGCAACCACCAGAAGCCCAAGTATTTGGCCGACCCCTCGTTGTCTCCAGCGACATTCGTTACCGAGAGCCAGGGCTTCTCGACCGCTCTAAAGACGCCCTCACTCCTGGAGTATGACTTGCTCCGTGGCATGGCTTATTGCTCACGTCGCGACTGGCCCAAGGCACTCAATGCGCTCGAGAGAGTCATTACCTACCCAACACGAGATCATGGCGTAAGCAAAATTATGACTGATGCTTACAAAAAGTGGATTCTCGTGAGTCTCTTGTGCCACGGTCGCTTGATCCCACTGCCCATCTCTGTTGGATCAGCTGCGACCAAGGCCTATAGTGTACTCGGAAAATTATATAAAGAGCTGGCCACTGTCTTCGAGACAGAGAATGCAGCCGAGCTGAAGGAAAAATCAAACGCCAGCACGGAGGAGTGGCTAGCTGATGGTAACACCGGCCTGGTGCGTGAGGTATTATCAGCATACCAAGAATGGCAGATCAAGAATCTCCAACAAATCTACACCAAGATTTCTGTCCGCGAGATTCGCCAATTCACTAAAAGCGCACAAACTGGCCAGATCTTGGCAACCGATGAAGATGTCGAAGCTCTCATCCAGAATATGATTATATCGGGTATGCTGAAGGGTGTTATTGAGAAAAATGATGATGGCACCGCCTATTTGACGTTTTTGCCGGCAACCGCTGCTCTGTCTGAAGACCAGCTTGCTAGGGAGCTTGCTGACACTGCCTTACGACTCGATGCTCTAAACCCCATTTTCAAGGCCACCAATGAGCGCTTGGGTACCAGCAAAGAGTATATTAAGCAACTCTCTAGGGATCGCCAAAAGGGTGGACAGGATAAGGAAGGAGACACCGCGATGGACATGCTCCAGAACTTTGACGAGGAGGATCTCATGGGAGATGGCCCAACATTGAACGACCTGTAGTACTTGTGAACGAAGGCGGTTACCTCAAGAATCCGAGATCAGCATGCGGACGAGGAGGCCTGAGTGGTATGCTTTCTTCTTACCGTACTTGGCGATTGCTGTTTGCGGCAAGGATGCCCCCCTACAGCATGACACGATAATGGTGTTAGACATGTGAACTATAAAGCATTGTTCAGGAGCGTAAAGCTCCGTAGATGGTCTAGACGACTAGAATCATGAGACCATGAATTGACATGAATACAGAAAATATTCACAAGTAACATTAATCCTCTGTTCTTGGCTTGAATTATAAATCAGGTTCGTGACGAGCAGCAGCGGAAATTGTCTATGTATTCATCACAATGATAGGCATTTTACGTATAAAGCCCATTGCCCATCACGAAAGACGCAGCAATCTGAAATCAAACTCCGATTTTAAAGTCAAGATTGGCTTTTCCGAATACATGCCATTCCAATGAAACATCTAGGTAGACGGCGTCACGCTTCATGATCATGGCACGCCTGCCCCGGTACTCGTCCATGTTTCTCTAGACAAGCATGCTTCAAAATAGCAAGATTCTCGAATTAGTCTGCGTCTACCAATGCAATAATACATGGCCATCATAACATTATAAATCACGTCTGTTCAGTTCAACTGTCACAGTATGTGTAAACCGAAAGTTTTGCCTTGTACTCGATATGACTATTGATTTTGTTCTCCGCTCATGTTATACTCGGCATTGCCAATCGTTGTCATTCATCACTATAGCCCTCGTCATCATGTACAAGTCTGTCAAATTAAGGCCACATTCCTCTCTTGCAAGTCATTAAAATGGGGGAATATGCCCTCCAGGCCTAGATGCCAAACTGCTTAATCATATCCGCCAAGGCCCTCGCCTCACCTGCATAATCGATGGGCGAAGCACTCATGACCTGGTATCGTACTCTGTATTATAATTAGTTTTCGCGCTCAATCCGCCCACACCTTCAGGAGCATGTTAGGACGAAGAAGAAAAACGAACCTTGAAACCTCTCCGTAGGTATCCATCTTGGCACGGACTCTGAATGTAAATTTGGTGCAGTTTGCTCGATCGAATGCTGCCGTGAGCGAAGCCTCATCTGTCTCACGGAGATTCATGGCGTGGTCAGCAGACATGTCCATAATTTGACGGCCTGTGTCGTCGAAGCAACTGAGCCAGAGCTGTCCGGTATGATCGTTGACGTTGATTTGCATAATGTAGCGGTACTGCGGTTGTGGATGAGTGGCATCGCACTTCTCGCATCGCCAGCCGTCACCTTGATCAACCACTTTCTTGTTACAGCCCTCGTTAGGGCATGCAGGGTAGCAGAAAGTCTCCTGCTTGATGTAAACCACTGTTGCCTTGAGCGAGAAGTATTCAACCTTGTCGTCCATGCCCAGGTTTTCGTCCTTGATCTGTTGAATGGTCTTCATCTGATTTTCACGATTTGTCGCATTGCCAAGGGTGTTGCTGTGTTGATGTGTGGTGAAATCTCCGTGGCGACCCTGTGAGTCGTACCATCCCTTGAGCCTATGGGCTTCCGAGATGTCGGGGTCGACTGTTACTTTACCAGATGACAGCAGAGAAAGAGATTTTCCTCCAAAATCTGACACCTTAACTCCCTTGAATGCTACTACCGACTCCACCGGTGTCATGAACTCATTGGCAGTCTTGCCCCAGATTGTCAGGCGGACAGAGAAGTTGGAGTCATCGACAATAGTGAGCTCGCGCTTCTCGTAACTCTTGCTGGTGCTCTTGGATGTGATTTGCGACGTCTCGCCAACCTCTTTCAGAATTCCAATGACGTCAATGGTGGTGTCCTTTTCGATGCCCTGGAGTTCTTCAATGGTGACAAAGTCGAAACGAACCTGGGGGACACTGGATTGGTCCTCAGCCTTCTCAATGACGGTGTCTCGCTCAAAGGTCAATTCGTAGTCGTTGGGCAGGTTTGTGAATTGCTTCTTGGCCATTTGGACTCGGCAAGGATTGCTGATATAGTAAACCTGGCCCTCTTGCAAGAGATCGAAGAATTGATCAACTTGGTCGTTGAATCCAGTTGCCTTGATCTCGCCAGACTCATCGAGCAAATTGACTGAGAAGAGTTTCCCCTCGCCCGTGTTCTTATGCCAGGTCCTGACGTCGGACTTGGAAGATACTCTAGCTTTGATAGTCCACTTATTGGCATAAGGAGAAAGAGCCTCAATAGGCATGATTTTGGTAGAGACAGCACTGGACTGCTTTGCTGGGCCGCCGCCACCAAAGCGAGAAGACATGGGCTCCGATTTTATCGGAGCAGACGGCTCAGGCTTCACAGACTCAGACTTCTTGCCGTAAAAACCAGTTCCACCAATTGTGGTTTCAGTGGTTTCAGAGGTTACGGCATTGGCTTTAGGGTCGCCGATTTTTTCGTGGACGCCCAACTCTTCAGCAACCTCCAGGTCCAGAATAATGAGGATACTAGTCCAACAGTGTCAGTATGATGGCCATGGTAAAACCAGGGTCAGACCTACTTCTTGCCCTTGACTGAGTTGGCCTGGTATGACTTGATACGCACGATGCATCCCCGAACAAGCGTTTCATCATGTATAACGTGGTTGGCCTCTTGAAAAATGGTCAGTTTCGCTTCTCTCGTTCGCGGGAACCTCTCGGCGGGACATACGGGTTGCCAGCATGCACTGGACATATTTGCTAACATCACTGAGAACAACTCGGTATCGCTCGGCACTGTTGCCACCTGCTGGACCTGCGGCCAGAGGCTTGATCTGGAGACATTGAAGGACTGGAACGGGGAATCTCTCGTTTGCGATGGCTTGATCGGCGAAGATGGCACTGAGAAGGCAAACTGTCAGCGATGCTGCTTGCCAGACTGGATGGAGGATGGAGGATGGCGGGGTGGTGGGAACTTACTCCAAGGCGCCCTCGGTGATTGCTCGTCGCGCGTCTGAGGCCGACATCTTGAGTGAGTCTTGTTACCTCGTATGCAAGTATGCGCGCACTGGTGTTCGAGCAAGTAAAACGGGAAGGGAACCAAATACAACAACTCGGTCTGATGTTGACTTTGATGAGATGGATCAGGTTGAAAGAGTGTGGGCGAACAAGACGAGACGCGACTTGACGCGACGGGCCCCAAACGCTAAAGTGGTTTTTTTTTATTACGCGGCAGCTGCCACAGACAGGCAGCAGGACCTAAAAGTACCCACCCGTTGTGCACTATGTTTGATGGGTTACCACGTACTAGCGCGGGGATTTGATGGTGTATTCAGGTTGCATTCAGGGTTATACTTCAGCGACTAGAGCGCCAAAACTGACATCGACTTTCGAGTTTGGTTGCGTACGGCGATTATTAGGTTGATTAGTTTCAACGGTTATGTTGACCTTTTGACTATATTCCAAATATGACAGTCGACTTTCGCAGATCCATATACTCCGTGGGCATTCAAGCATCGATGTATACCTCAGTTCCCAGTACATCAAGGTAGATATATGCATGTGTGGCCATAGACTGTCCTGGTAATATTGCCTTGACTGCTTCTGAGTAATTTCTGAAGCGAGTATCCCTTTCCAGGCAGATGATGTATCTTAAACTGTAAAGTTTATATTGACAGCCACGATTGTTTCCGAGCATACCTTAGCGGCCACTGTAATTTGAAGACATGAATATGTAGTCTTGCTTGTGTTATCATGTCTTTGTTCTACTATCTCAGCATTATTGCGTTTGGCATATCTTGGTGATGCTCCTTATCGAGAAGGCAGAACCTGATGAGTACTGTAGTAATATCTGATAAATGGCAGCATTTGCGATCTCTGTCTCGATTAGTGGCAGCTCAGCGCTTCTAGGGGCACCTACGTAATGTAGCCAGGGTCCCCTAGCGCCCCTCATTACCCCACGTTACAACTCCAGAGTCCAGAACACACACGTAACACTCGAGACATTGAGGTACTGCATCAAGTGCCAAGCTTAGCTGTCTTCACCGTTTCAAATCCACCAAAAGTTGTCACCATCTTTTGCTTTCTTACCTACCTATCACTCTTGGAAATCATTCCCCTCATAGTCCTTGACCCGCGTGCCTCACTGCAGAACCGGAGGATACGCTACCTTGTGCATACCTACCAATTTCACCATGCCCGCAGACGATCCCCAAGTAGCCACCAAGGCACCCGAGAACGATGCGCATGAGGACCAGGAGGAGGGACCCGTGATCGCTGGCGACACTCCCGCTCAGTCGGGGCCCACGATGGGCGAGCACTGTACCTCCGACCGACCGACTCGTGAGAACTGCCCTCCTTCCAAGCAAAGCCAAACGAGAGGCAATATCTTTCAAACATTGTCAGTCCATATACTAACTGGATACCCAAATTAGCCCAAGGTGAGAAGCCGCAAGGCGAAATCCGCAAGCTTGGTGGCATCGATGTGAGCTTTTTCCCCTTTCTGGCTTCTGCTACCCTCGCGCATTGCGCAGGACTCTGTGAGTTCTTACTGATGGCCAAGTATTAGGTCTACGTTACCAAGCCAGCCTCCTACCCGACCTCGCCCGCAAAGCTCCTGCTGCACCTGACGGGCGGCACGGGTCTCAAGTCTATCAACAACCAGATCCAGTCCGACCGGTTCGCTTCAGAGGGCTATATTGTAGTGATGCCGGACTTGTTCGAAGGAGATCCGGCCCCAAACTCCAAAACCTTTGAAGAATCCTCATCGGCCGAGGGCCAGACCCAAGATGGCAGCGGGGGCTCCTCGTTCCTGGACATGATCAAACTCAAGGCGGCCGAGACGGCCAAGAGCTTCATGATTGACATGTGGCTTGCACGCCACACCGAAGAAAAGGTCCTTCCCATTCTCGAAAAGGTTATTGACGCGGCCAAGGCCGAGTTTGCCGACGCTGTTGCTGCTGGTAACGGGGTTTATGCTGTCGGCTATTGTTTTGGTGCTCGCTATGTCCTCCTCTTGGCTGCCGAGCGTCAGCAGATCCAGTCGGGTTGGGGCGGTGCCCCCAAGCCAGAAGATGAGGAGGCCGGGAAGACAAATTCCAAGGGCCCGTATATCAAAGCTGGCGCACTTGCGCATGCCACGCTGGTCAGTCCAGACGACTTTTTCGGTCTAAAGGTGCCCGTGAGCTTGGTTTGCGTAGAGAACGACCCAATGTTCCCAGATGAGGTGAGAAAGGCAGGCGAGGACACCCTGAGCAAGGAAGGCGTCGAGCATGAGGTTCAGGTCTATCCAGGCGTGCCCCATGGTAAGTGATATCATCCCATCAATCTCGAGCCTCTACACGCTTCATTGGCATACTGATTCGCATTGCAGGCTTCGCAGTGGTCGGTGACTATGCAGATGCCCACATCAAGGATGCGCAAGTCACGGCTTACGAGCAGATGTTGAAGTGGATCAAAGAGCACTAGCATCATGACATGAGCGATGTACAAATACACCACAGGGCGTGAGGGGAAGGCGTTACGGTTGTTGATAGCATTTTGATTTTACTATGACCAGAGCGCTAATTCAGCTCATGTAAGCGGGTCTCTTGCCCATCTCGATCCTAAACAATCAAGCACGGATGTTGTTACGTTTTCGGATTCCAGAGCCCTATCAAGCACCCAGAGGTATCCAGAGGTATGGGTCTCTGCCCCTGATCGATATGCACATAGACTGGTTACCTGCAACTTGATGTGTATGCCCCGACGAGGTATTTCCTCTGCATGATTGTTGTTCTGCTGCCAAATTCTTGTTGCACTACGATTGACCAATGGTGCAAATAATCTTACCCGTCGTCTTGTTGGCTTCCAATAAGCGGTGCGCGTCCTGAATCTTCTCCATTGGCAGTACAGTGTCGACGAGGACCTTGAGCTTTCCTGATTCAAAGTCTGGAATGTATTCGGCCAGCTTGTCCCTCAGCTTGCCCTGGTACTCGGGATCCCTCGACCTCAGCGTACTGCCCTCGATGCGAACGCGCTTGAAGAGAAGCTTGCCGACATCAACGTCCTGGAGCTTGGTGCCGCCCATCATGCCCAGCATAACCCAGTGCGCGTCGCGGGCGGCCACGTTGAGGTTACGCTCAAAGTACGAGGCGCCAATAAAGTCAATGATGATGTCGACACCCTTGCCGCCAGTGGCCTTGAGGATCTCCTCGTCCCAGTTGGGCGTCGACTTGTAGTTGAAGGCCTTTGTGGCGCCGAGTTCCCGCTCGATAAAGGCGCACTTTTCATCAGACCCCGCAGTGGCAAAGACGGCCGAGGCGCCGCTGTCCTTGCTGAGCTGGATGCCGGAAATGGAGACGCCGCTGGCGCCGGCGTGCCAGAGCACCGACTTGCCCTTGGTGAACTGGCCTACCAGGTAGAGGGCCTGCGTGGCCGTGATCCACGTCTCGGGAACCCCCGCGGCCTGCTCCCACGAGAGGAACGACGGCTTGTGCAAGAGCATCTTGGAGCTGACGGCAATATATTCGGCATAGGCGCCACCATAGGCCAGGCCAAAGACCTCATCGCCCTCCTTGAAATCACCGTGAGAGCCGGGGCCGAAGGAGCAGATGGTTCCAGAGAATTCGACTCCGAGGGTGGTCGGGGCCTGCGGCGGCAGCGGATATTTTCCTTCACGCTGGATCAGATCCATTCGGTTCAGGCCGAAAGCCTTGATCTTGATCAGCGCTTCGCCGTCCTTGGCCTTGGGAACAGGGGTCTGGTCATTGATGAAGAGTGTGTCAACTCCACCGGCACCCCCCTTGACCTCTATAGATATTGTCAGTCAGTGCTGGTGCTGGCTGAAGAGTGTGCTTTGGACTTGCCGACGGCTTTCATGGTCGAAGACATGCTCAGTAATGATGGTTCACGTCTCTGGGGAAATGTTGCCTGGCCTAGGAATGAGAAGTTTGTGTATTGGATGATACAGAAAGAATTTCTCTGGATATCAACGTTGCGGCTGTAGTTGTGTTTGTATATTGGACCTCGGAATCAAGAACAACCGCTCTTGTGTTACGGTAGCGCCGGCAATGACATCAACTAGCCATCAAACTTAAGAGAACCGTAGCTGGCCCACATGTCTCTAAATTCCCCATCATATCGACGCTAGGGAACAGCCTTGAGCCGAACCAGGAGATAGCGCTCTACATACTTCGTGGGCAGGCATTGGAAACGGCCTGGAGCGTCTAGTTGTCCCGAACTGGTGGGCTTTGGAAAAGGCAAAGCATTTGCGGATGGTCGGATTGCGCCGCAAAGTAGCACTCGCTAACGTGCCAGAGACTGCAACGTCGCCTCGCATATAATCCCGCCTGTCAGATCAGATGGTGTATGTGCGTGTGTGTGTGGGTGTAGGATATACAATAATTGTCCGTTATAATAATAAACTTTGATGCGCATGAGCTCGTTAATCGGATTGAGCCCGGCACCGGTGGGCAGCGGTTTACCGAGTCTGGAAATAATGCCCGGGACGGTCGGTCCAGATGCGCGGTCGGTAGGCTGCGCCGGAACGGAGGACTTGTCGCTTCTGACACTTTTTGACCGTGCATGCATCAATTATAGGTCGATCTTCAACCTCTATCGTCAACACGATTACCGACTCGGGTTAGGCTTCATGATCAATTCATGCTTTGTGTGTCAATTCCTCTACGACCGCCCTCGATGGCAGACCGGCCAATTCACGGATATCGCATGGTGTCAGCTGCTCGTCAATGACAATGCTCACAGAGACCCCACGGGGAACACACGGAGGAATAGAAATTGCCGCTTTTCACACAGCTCACCGACTGTTGGAAAGTTCGCTGCCACCGTGTATGGATTCAATTACACATGTGATAAAGGCATAACCGACATGGGAGCATGGATACCCCATCCTAACCTATCCCTTTGCCGTGCAGGGGCCGCAATAGAAAGTTGTTTGGTACTCAGTGCTTACCAATCACAAAAAAAAAAAAAAAGAAAAGAAAAAAAAGAGTATGGACATGAGAACTTCTCACAACTCACATCTCATCCCAACAGTGGATGTGTTCGCACGAGCGCCATGGTTGAGCACTTGTCCCTGGCTTCGACTTCGAAGACTGAACTGCTCCATCATTTGACAGAACTTGTCTGCTGCTTATCTGATTCTTGCCCGATTCCGGAGACACTGCTCTTGTATGCCAACACGGACACTCAAGATTAGCACCAGGAACAGCTTCGCTCCCCCAACGCGCTGGCGAGTCTGCCTATGGATAGTGCATATGAAGATTCACGCAAGACCGGTCTCAGCATATCACGTCCGCCAGCAGTCAACGGTGTGATGTTCTTGACACATTGATGACTTCTGGATGCGGTGCTTGCAGCCGGTATGCGCCAGGCGTCCATAAAAGATGGGCATAGTGAGACAAAGCCGACTACGTCGCCAGTTGAACCGATGGGCAATGGCCTTGAAGGTGATGCATGTTGACATCATCGCCGGCCTAGTATTAGCAATATTCGATGTGTTTTTTTTTCTTCTTCTTTCTTTTCAGCCGACCGGACACCATGGCAAGCGCCGGTAAAGCACTTGGTACTCTCTCGTCTTTGACATATTGAGAACGATAGCAAGTTCGGGACCTTGTACCGAAAAAGTTTGCGACGGAGCTTTGACTTGACGATGATGGTTTGAAGAGGTTCAAATCCTCGTTTGTTCAAAAGCCACTCTCAATTTATCGTCGACATGGCGGTAAACAGCATGAGCGTCGCTATCCGAGAGAGTCGTCATCCTATGCCTGGTAAGTCCTCGAGAAATGCACTTGAACTCTCAAACCACGCCGACCTTGTCATCATTACATGCGAGTGTCAGAACCATTGGGCGTAGTTTGTATGCAATAGCTCAGATTGAGCGATGCAAAGAAACCAGCAGCTCCGAGGTATATGGTCTTCGACATCGACATCGACGAGACTTGGTCAACAGCCTGCCTCGGATGCTGCGAGATGATTACTTCGGTAAGTGACGCCGGCCCGAGATGACTCGATGTTCACACCACCAGACAGATATGTGCTGCACGAAAAGAAGGCCGCGTTCCGGTAATTTTGGCGTCTCTTGATGCACTCAAGCCTTTGGAGTGTGGATATCATCTGAGTTGTTGTTGTGTCAACTTCAAATGTACATGCTACTTTGTCGAGTTAGGATGACGGGCAAGCAGTCATGCGATACCAGACTTGACGAAAAATTTGACGACAGTCGAAAGTGCTTGTCGAGTTCGGAGAGCCGTAGGATATCGTTGGTAGATAGCAGGTATCCAGCTCGCTAGACCGGACCACGACCGAGTGCAACAGGGATGACAGCCCAGTCGCGACTCTACTAGAGCGCGTTGTCATTCTGCACTGGGCTTTATTGCTAGTATTGTATTCCGTATGCTCAGACTTCCTTGCACGACAAGATGCGCCAATGATCTTCGCGTTTGCGCCAAAACTGATAGCAGCCGGCAGTAGCTCAAGGTTGTGGAAATTGCAGCTATCTAACCGGGTGTCGGTCTCCGGCCAGTCGTGGGCTAGACGTCCGGCGACAGTTCCGAGGATGGATTGGTGATATCGCGAAAGACTAGAATTGTACACAGCGGAAAGACACGCGAAACGAAAGATGACGTCGAGTTGCAGTAGGAGAAGTATACTATTGAAATGTAATCAGAGTAGAGATTATATTTGAAAACAAAAAAGTGATTGTAGCACGTCGTTGGCGCTTATCCGAATAATTTCGTGATCTAACTGTCGCCCGCTGAGCATCTAGGCGGGTATTGTGTACTTGGTATTCGCCCTCGATCTCTGATCTGAGATTGATATCTGGGATGCGCGATTGACGATCAGATCATCGAGAACCTCGCCGACCGATTGATGAGCGTTGGAATCTTTGAAAATCGCTCGAATTTGGACCGACAACCGAGTCTGTCATGGGGGGAGAGAAAGAGGTGGGAAAAAAAAAAAAGGTGTCGATGAAAACGGCAAGGACGAGGCTCCCTTGCAGCAATGATGGCGGGTTGTGATTGCTTAATCTAGACAAGAACAAAATAAGTAGGCATACAAATGGCCAAGTGAGAAACACTGAATGGCTCGACAGACTGTTTGTATACTCCAATCATTCTGTCTTTCGTTCCTGGCGAATAGGCGAGGCAGCTGCCAAGATTCTACTACTGTGTAGACAAACGTTTGTTCCAAGATTAGCAAAGCCCTCATCACTTTTAGTAAAGAATTATTAGCACTGCTATAGCGGAATGGAATTCATGTCCACTTCGGCCCGTCGGATTCCACACAATCTTGACCGCCATCACCACAGCTATCAGGCTCAATCAGTTGATACGAGATTCATAGACTCTGGCCCCATGTGGTATGATTGATCGGTAGCATGGGCTCTTCCAGGACGAGAGTCCACAGCTTATCCGGAGATCAACCCCAGACAGAGAAGCAGCGCAATCTCGCCAAAATTCAGGGATATGTACGTACCGTACGTAATCCTTCTTGGAGTCACAGTAACCACGCAACGAGCCACGAGCGTCTGCCAGCTGCCAGGAGAAGGAACACAAAAAAAGCGCTCAGAAGTCAAGCTAATCGGTGACGGGTCCTGACATTCAAGGGATGAACAACAACCACGATCTTGCACGGTTCGCTCTTTTGTCTGTTCAGGTCAACCTAGGCATGGAGTCGTATCCACCGTCGTGGCCAGGCTCAACAGAACCACAAAAAAGGCTTCAATATTGCCGATAACCTGCCTTGCTCGCTCTGGCTTGCCTGGGATCAGACAGACAATCAGTGGACAATTGACGTCGATGCTTGATTGAGGAGACACCAGCCAAACATCTACGTATATGCCTTTGGGAAAACCAGACAAACCGAATCTGATTGTTCGAGGGCATGGCATAAACGATATGTTTACTAAGCCTGGCCCAATTGGAGCTGGATATGAGTCCTCACAAGCCAAGAAGATTGATTACTACTACAAATTCGCTGAGCAATCGAGCTCTGCTATGTGCAGCACTGGATCGCTGCCCTAACAGGTCTGACGACAGGGAAACTTTAAAGCTTTGAGCCCCCAACTCCACTACATCCGCAAGTGCCACAATGCACTAAAAATTCAGCCATGGGGATCGTCTTATCTTCCTCTCACCAGGATTCGTCCTTTTGCAAGATCAGACGAATTTTCAACAGCAAGATAACAGCACTGATTGTTTTCACCCTTTACTAGAATGCAGGTCGGTAAGCCTACTATGGAGATGTAGACGTAGTATTGAAATACCAAGTTGTCAGGGCGGCCATAGCCTCGTTGCATGAACAGACAAAAGCCCCAATCACGGGAAATTCGTCGGGAATACGTCGCCAGCATGTCATCGACGTTTTTGCAGAAATTGACACCCGGCAACAACCCAGCACAGCACCCGCGCATCTGGTCAGCCGGCGCACTGCGCAGTGACAGCCGTTATTGGACAGTTGTGGCAGTCCAGTGGCCGAGCTATTGCTTCTTCCAGACATTGGGACGAGTAAACTAGTGGCGCCGCAATTTCCCAATGCCCTCCCCCCAGTCCAGTCAACATGCATCCTGTCAGTGTCCGTCCATCCAATTGTGCTGTACTATGTATGTGCATGGGTTCTTGGTCCCGAATCCTTGCCGCGGTACCTGGCATTAGGGCGTCCTCCTTCAGCCCCTTGCCAACGAAAGATGAACGAACAAACGAACGAACGCCCCCGAGCGCCATGGTGATAGTGATAGCAGTAGATAGTAAGTCATTATGGCGGATTGAGGTTCTGGTAACCGCTATTAAACTAGAGAGCGCTTGCGGCACTACCAATCTCTAGCTATTTCAGATGATTGCACATGCTATCACTATGCCAAGGAAGCGAACTCGAAGACATGGATGTTCATCACGCCGCGCCGTTGCCCTTGCCCCTTTCCGGCTCTCTCCCACCGAGTCTCGATTTTCTAGTCTTGGTTGGCAAGTTGTGATGTCCACTCACACAACAAACATGACTGCACAGCCAAGCAGTAGAAAGGAACCTCTTTGCGAAGCCCCCCCTATCTGTGGACGTACGTACATCAGTAGCGTAATGAGCAGCCTGCAGCTGGCCAGCTGGCACAGATCAGCGCCCCAAAAGAGGAGACCCAAAAAGACCGCTGCGCCAAGATTCTCTGGGACCTGCATGAGGCCGGGTTACCTGCGAGGCGAAATAACGTGGACGAAAAAATAGAACGAGGGGAGGGGGGGACCCAGAACGGTTGTTGATGACCCATTGGGGAGGACCCAGTATTGAATGGGCCCTGCCCAGGTGCGCGCTATCCCATCTCCTAGTTTGTATATAAATCTATTCCGTCCAAACATGGCAATCTTGTCCTCCCCTTCTCTCCTCACCCACACAGCGTTCACTACCTGACTTATCGGTCAATTACATTCGTTCCTACGCCGCACAACTAATTACTCAACCCGCAACCTAATAACCCTCCGACTCTTCGAGTTCTTAATACCAAATCAGTCAAAATGAAGTTCACCGTTGCCGCTGTCGCTGCCCTCGCCGCAGGTGCCCAGGCCTCTTACGCCGCCAGCAACGTCACCTACGTTACTGAGGTCGTCACTGCCTACACCACCTACTGCCCGGCTGCTACTGAGCTCACCTACGGCAGCAAGACCTACACTGTCACTGAGGTAAGAAAGCCTGCCGGCGATATATACCGCCCGTCCCGTTCCCGACGGGTAACCCAACCGAGAGTTAAAAAGTCTGAATGCTAACAAACCCAAAATAGCCCACCACTCTGACCATCTCTGACTGCCCTTGCACCATCAGCAAGCCCGTCTACACCACCAGCAGCGTTATCTGCAGCACTTGCACTGCTCCCAGCTCTGCTCCTCTCTACCCCACCACCCAGGCCAACAGCACCATTGCCACCAGCACTGGTGTTGCTCCCACCGGTGGCTACACCACCTCCAAGGCCACCTCCGCCAGCACCTCCCCCGCCGCTGCCTCCTCCACCGTCCCTGCCACCGCCGGTGCCGGAAAGGCCGCTGCTCTGTCCGGAGCCGCCCTTGCTGGAGCTGCTGGTCTCTTCGCCGCTCTCCTGTAATCGCCATATCGTATTTGCGTCTATCTTACGATCTTCTTTGTCGATAATACCTAATGGACGGGAAGCAGTATGGATGTTATGAAGGAGTATGGTGATTAGACTGGGTGGTCATTTTTTTAGGCACTCTGGTATTCTGCATTGCACCATTGGAGTCACTGGGCCCAGCGATGTCGGATTTCATTCTTGTAATTTCTTGTCTCGGTGTTTGGACAAACGATACCATCAATCTCAACCCACGGAAGGGTTCACAGTTGCTTGTGCGGTCCGAAGGTTATGGAATAGGGCCAAGAAGAGGAGGCCGTCCTCGGTCATGCTTGGAAAGACCAACGACTACTTTTTTGACAAGAATCAAATCACCTATTCCGCCTTCTCAAGTCATATCCGTCTCTTACACCCAAGAGCTTGCATGTTACCCATAATGTGCTTGCCCCTTCGATTTTGGCCTGGGTACCAAAGTATCAAGGGCAAGTGAATTTCGACAATCCTTAGGAAGCCTTTTACTTGAGTCTACTATGCCCGCTGGATGTTTTATTGGTCTGTGGTCAAGTTCAAACCAATGTTGCTTGTGTACATAGCAAACATGGAACAAAGATCAAGTTTTGGTCCGGCACAATAGCCACCGGTTCCCTCCTCAACTCGCCAATCGTAAAATGTGATGTCATTGAGTCCACCTATGTGTGGGCACTGTATATATGAGGCGAGAGAGAGACGCAGCAGGCAGCTGCATGTCTTTGTGTGATGTAAGACAAAAAGGGCCTGCTCCAAACAGCAATCATTCGTAGTGGCAATTGTGTTCTTCGCCTTAATAATGCAAGCAAACATAACATACATTGGGCTCACTGCCTCAACGATGCCGCCCATTAGGCACCTAAGAGACTAGCATCACTCCAAAGGTGGGCTGTGAAAAAAAGTGTGATCGTGCTTGTGTAGACAGACATTACCTCGCCTCATCAAGGAAAGAGGGGGGAGCGTATATCAGTACTCTAATTATAGATGATATGTCTCACGAGAACCTGAGGAGACGTAACCAAAATTACATGATTCGAGAAACAAACACCTGGATTCTAGAAAGATCCTCCAAGATTGCCGGTTTAGCACGTTTCCTCGGTTCCATAAAGTTTGGTCTCTCCCGTGCCGTGAAACATGGTCGCAAGCCAGCCGGCGGAGAAACGATCGGCAAAGAGGTAAACGAATGATTTGTCTCGGGAGCCAATATGTTGCACTACTATTTCTTGAAACAAACCATCAAGCCGCGTCAAAATCAGTTTTCCGTATGCTGGGCTGCTGGGGGGGCTGTTATGACGCTTTTTTTTTTTTCCTTCCTACCTTATTTGTTGGCAGTGCAAGAGACGGGCCTCCACCAGACCATTTGCAGATTGAATCGAGGGTTGACCGTGAATGGAGGATCGCGCGTGAGAAGAAAGAGAGATGGGAGGGAGGGAGGGAGGGAGGAAACAAAACGCCACCAAATCTCGCACTACTGCAGGTACCAAGGGAGGGAAGCAGATGCGCTGACGCAACCATGGATTGGATTGGGGGCTGCGGGCTGCGGCGTGTGGCCTGTCAAACAACCTGCCTTGCCTGCTGCAGGTGCCCTTACGTCTCCCTCCCTTACGTGCTGGCGTATGCAAGTGCATCGCCCCCAGCCAGCCAACCCAGCAGTATTGCATGACTCGGATGTCGGTCGCTTTTTTCATGGTTGGGCAATTCTCATTAGACTGAGGCTACAGCGGCAAGAACACAGGCAAGTAAAAACACAACAACGAGGGATTTTAGACATTGATGGGCGATTTAGTATTATCTATCGATAATCATACTGCCTTGTTTTGTATGGTCGAAAGCAGTCCTTGTGAATGGTACTGTGATGCACAGCGAGCTGCTTAATGCTAGCTGTCGGAAATATGCAACAAGTGCATTCATGTGCAACGCAGCGCCACACTATATTATACTAATACATCACGAATTTATACCTCGGTGCGTCACCAATATTACGCGTACATGAGTCAGATGATTCGTCTTATTCTTTGGCCACATGGCATTATTTGTACCCTTCTCAGTGGAGTTTCTCTGCATACTATGTATACATTAAGGCATTCTTATGCATGGGTAGGCACTTGGTAGCATATTTATGATAGCAGGTCTTTAGGAGCTAGCACGATATACTGCGAGTAGTCATCTGTATAATGAATCCCATTCATATCGAATAGCTTCAAGGTCTACACGAATTTTTCTTTTCATCAACATGCACTTGTAACCATTGTACTTGAAGAGTAAGCCGTACATTAGATTCTCAGATCTCTCAATGATACCATCCGGAACCGACCCAGATGTCCTCTCATCCTGGGCCGGACAAGTGAATGAACTTTTCAGGTTTCTCCCGGTCCAAACTCCGCATGCATGGTTTTCCCCTCATCAGGACCTATTATCATTTTATGCTGCGGGGAAAGACGAGTCATCGTCACGCGTGCAGCCCGACTTTGCTGTAATCTCGGTCGGGCACTGCACCTGCTCAAAGGTGACGCCGGGGTTGTCGGCGCCCTCGAACCAGTCGAACCGGAACTGGCAGCCGGCAACGAGGCTGGAGGGCATCGAGTCGCAGTCGGACCGGGAGCTGACACCTCCGTACTGGGCTCCGGGGAGAGCGGATCCAAATTCCGAGGTACATCCGTCAAAGATGCCACTGGATTGCCTTTTTGTCAGCGTTTGTCCTCTTTTTCTTTTCCTTGCCGTCAATACATGAAGATGCTAGTACTTACACTCCACCGCCGGGAATCAAGATATCAAACTGATTGGAGCCGAGGTCACCACCCGTGTTGGTTGACTGCACAATCATCGTCTTGCCAGAGACGGCACCAGAAGTAAAGGTAAGCCTGGTGTCAAGTTAGCCCAAATAGTCTCCTCGTAATCCCCACGGCCATTTGTAGGCAGAAAAATCAAAACTCACTTGTAGCAAGCACAGCACCAGGTCGACTCGGAACCTCCGCTTATGGCCGTGGCCGCGAAGCCATACGCCAACGTGTCGCTGACGGCCCAGGGAGAGTTGTCCGTGCAAGTGTAGGCGGTGCCGCCATCGCAGCCGGATTTCGCGTCCACGTCTGCAAGCACGCTATCGTTCTTGTCGCACGTGTCGACTGGGGCACTGACGGATGCTTTGCCGGACCACTAGATATTTATTTATACGTCTTAGTTTCTTTCCTGTGAAGGGGGGTGAAAAACCTCAATCACACCCGAGGGAAGAGAACATGAAGAGAACATGAAGAGATGAGGTTGTCAAGGGTCTCCTTTCATGGCCACAACAACCACCATGGTAGTATCAGGCATTAGAAGGTTGGTAAATTCCAACAATATGGAATTATACAATGACTTGTTTGACATACCGCACAGCTGGGTTTGCAACAATCCCAGTACCTCGTCGTCGTGCCAGTGCCACTTGCAGCATTCACTGCCGCAAAGAGGGTCGACGAGGCGAACAAGCTGAGAATGTGTGAAGAGTGCATTTCGAACCAAGATACACTGTAATGGCAAAATTTAGTCTTTGAGGAGCCTAATTTACTGGTAATCACGGTGAAGAGGGATGCTGTATATCCTCAGTGCCGGGATGGAGTGTTCCCATGGGGCTTCTTATAATTCTGGATGTATCCGCATAATTCATTCAGGGCCCACCATAGGAGCGATCGTCATTGACTCAACCTTGGATTTTTGTTTCTTCCTCCTTTAGGAAATCGGGTTTTCCAAAGCATTGTTGCTCTTGTGGTCAGTGTTTCCCGTGTCCGTCGTTTCGGAAAGCTTGAAGGTGGGTGGGCGGGCCAGAGAACAGTGACCTTGGAACCTCCAACCGCCCCAAAAAAATCCCAACGGCGGTCAGCCTCCGAGAATGCCGGAACGGGGCCCCTGCCCGACTTTCCCCTTGGCTCCGAGCAGTGACCTTGGGAGACACAAGGAGTCTAGTTCCAACAAGAACCATCGGTCATCCATTCCACATATCCGGGTCACGCAAGCCGCCATCCCGGTTGATGCAATGGCGCATATCCTGGGCAAGCTGTGCCGAGAAGGACTGTTCCAGGTAAATCGCGGCGCTTTTCAACCAGGGATTTTTGTGGCACTCAATCATCGAAGGGCGAAACTACCAAGTACAGGAGGTTGATTATGCTACTTGGATTCTTGTCTAGGTACCGAATAGGAAATAACAAAGGCCATTCTGGGCCACATTACGGGCCGGCGCATTTGAGCATAGCAGTACAGTTGCTCCAGGAGAGCCATGAGAAACCAGGATGACCCCGGCAAGGATAATCAACGGACTCTTTGCTGTTCCATGAGCTATTATAGAGCCAACTTATACTGATCCAAGGAATGGATGAGTTAAATAGTTCAAGTTTCGGATATGGCCAAATCTGACGTAAAAATAACTTGTCAGTATGTCGACCCAGATCAACGAGCGCCCGTCATAATCGCAAGGCGAACGGACAGCATATGTTAATCAAACAGAGTTTCTTCTACGCCATAGAAATCGCTAGAAAGCCCAAAAGCCATGATCATTCGACATGTGCGATCGGGAAGTGCGTTGGGATACTTGTGCGCAATTTTAGTCACTATTATTCCTTTCCCATCTCATTTCCCACATGCACCATCGCATTCACTGTCACGTTTTGCCGTGCGAATACTATCAGAGCCAATAGCGAGAAGAGGAGTTTCTCCGAGGATGTCACATTACAGGAAGACCAATAAATGCGGCCCACTAGGCACGACATTCTATTGAAGCTATATTGTAGTGTTGATGTTTTCAAGCTCTACACAGTAAATTGAAGATACTCCTCAAGCAATATGCATCATGTTCTACTCAAACTTTCGGGAGCGGGCAATTCATGATGAACCCAACTTATGGCTGTAATTCATCAGGATCGTGACTGAATGGTGACGCCTTGCTAAGACCAGTATTGCAGCACAGAACCATGGATTGAAAATGGTCTATATCTATCAAAGTACATATTTGAGGAGATCGACCTGTCTATGAACGATCTGCATTAGGTATCGACGCCACACTCTACCCAGTTGAATGCCAAAACGCTGAATGCTACCAACATCGGACAAATGGAGAGAAGTGAAAGCAAAGACTTGTTTACCCCCGGCTGCTCGACAGCAGAAACCCCCTCCTCGTCCTTTCTGCCACATCCTCACGCTTGTACTGGGCGGTTTGTTCCTGCCACTACTTTTCCCTCTCTTCCTCCTCTCTCCGAGTACTTCAAGCCTGTTGGTCCCAGTGTCTGGTCAGCTGAATTGGCTGTGTTGTGGGCGGCTAAAAGAGGTTAGCCTTTATAACAGAGGGACCAAGAAATTTGTAGGAGAAAAAGGAGAAGAAGGAGAGAGAGAGAGAGAGAGAGAGAGAGAAAACATTGGTACTCACCACGCATTACCGATTGTGACTTGCCAAAAGTTTGATAAGAACAACAATGCACTCATCTGACGGAATGAGGAATGATTTGGTTTTCGACGTGCATCGCGGCAAATCATGACCACGCGCTGTGTTTGTCATCATCTGCGTCGTACTCGTTTTCGTCCCACTCCACGAGTGTGGTCCCCGACTAGGATCCGTAGAGAGCCGGCGGTACGGCCTTTCTCCAATGAAGCTATTGTAACAAGAAATAATAAAAGAAACGAATGACAAATAAAATCTAATCAAGTAACCAATATCAAGCCCAATGAGCAAATTTCCTGTAGGGAAATCAGTGGGGAGAGCGGACTGCTGAATGGCGTGTGCTGAACTATGGGTGCACATGACTTGTTGCCCATCTATGTGAAAATTGAGTGTCTTTTGTGCAATGAAATAAATTCAAGATTGAAGATGTAATGTCAAGTCGTTCTGGGAGGGTTTGAGATCGAAGAGTTGGGCGAGTCAATGTTTGGGAAACAAAAGGGGGGAACACGAGCTACTTAAATAGGCGATGGAGCAGCTATCATCTCGAGGGAAAGAAAGAGTGACAGTGATGCTACATCAGCTTTAGAATAGGAGTCACGACTCTTTGCAACCCGAGAGGAAGGGAGGTGATTCCACTGCAATTGTCCTACCTTTTTCGTTTTGAGGAAAAGACACCATTTGCGGCATCCGTACAGGAATCTGCGACTCCCGTTTCTACGTCATTGTAACGGCTGGTTTGGCTACCATTCTGCCAGCAGTCGTAACTTGATCCATGAGACCAGTCGGCACATCCCCCAACTCGACCTGCTTATCACCAACAACAACAGTACTAAACGGAAACAGCGGCTACATCAAGGTTTGAGCCTGCCTTTTTTTTCCTTTTTGGAGTACTCCACGATACTTTCACGATCAAGAAGAAAGAGCCGAAGGACTCGATCAAGTCAAGAGAAGGTCGAAACGATCACTCGTACTTTCCAATACCCAGGGCTCTGCTGTTTTCTGTATTGTCCTTCCCTGTGAACAATGACTCCTTGAGAAGTAAGTCAAATGACCATAGAATCTAGCAACCCCGGCACACCTTGAGAAAGCTTTTTCAGAATTTTGGTTAGGGACCTGCTTTAGTTGCCTTCTTTCAGTTCTTCCCACTATAGCCTTGCGATTGCATTTCATCTGATAAGCCCATTCTTTCGAGCTCCCTCGAACAAACCAAAAGGATATCGTCCCAACTCTAATATACAAACGGATTGTTTGTGAATCTAGCCATCGTATAGAGATCAAGTAAAGGGGAGAGGGGAAACCAATGAAAGAAAATTGCGACCAAATACACTAGGCATGCCTGTCTGATGAAACAAGAAGAGAATTTCAGAGAACTTCGATACGAATTCTCACAATACAAAATTTGGGAAAGAATAGCATGCTGAGGGGGACTCATCTTTCGCTGTTTGAAATCAATATTTAAACATCTGTTCTCTTTCATGTCAACTAGTACGCCAAAGATGCTCTTACGATTTCTAGATCTATCCAAAACAAAGACGGGGCTCTTAGACTTGTAGAGCGGCGTCCTCTCTGTTGGCATGGCTTCCCTTTCTCCAAGCCTCCGTGTGATCCTTTTGTGACCTCTGGACCTTCTTCTCACCGACCTTGCCCCAGCCACCACCACCAGGTGTGTTGATGATAATCCTGTCTCCTGCGCTGAATGGTGCGCTGTTCTTTGCGCCCATGTTGATATGTCTCTCCTCAAATTCTGCACTTTCACCTGCAGCCTTTTGTGCGTCACTAACGGGAACACGCCTTACCCAGACATTGAGGCCGCACTCGGCGTCCTCGCCACCAGCAAGTCCATATGGATGATATACTCTTCGCTCGCTGAGAATGGACACTTGCACAGGGATACGGAACTCAATGTCGCGGATGACACCGTCTCCACCGTTGTGTTGACCCTTGCCTCCTGAGCCTTCACGCAGAGAAAACTCGCGTAGTATTACGGGGTATCGTCTCTCAAAGACCTCCGAGTCCGTGATGCGAGTGTTGGTCATGTGGGTGTGCACACCACTGGTACCCTCCCAATCAGGACCGGCACCAGAACCACCGGCGATTGTTTCGTAATATCCAAAACCCCTCACCTCCTTCTCTCCAGTGACATTTCCACCAAATCCAAAAGTCAGGTTGTTGCAGTCACCTTGCGAAGCAGCACAAGCTTCAAACGCCTTGAAAATGACATCCGTCACTCTCTGACTCGTGAGAACGTTGCCACCAACAACTGCTGCACCATCAGACGGTGACAGCAAAGACTTGGGCGGGATCTTGACGTGAATAGGCTTCAGACAGCCTTGGTTCAGCGGGATATCTTCAGAGATGAGGCAGCGCAAACAGTAGATGATGGCGCTGTATGTGACCGCCTCTGGAGCGTTGACGTTTCCGTAGACCTGTGGCCCTGTACCTTCAAAGTCAAAGATGGCCTCTCCTTTCTCTGAATCGATAGTGACCCGAAGGCGGATGGGACTTCCGTCGTCCATGAAATCCACTGCGGAAAGATCCTTTCCTTCAAACTTCTTGGAAACCTTCTTGAGTAGCTGTCGAACGCAGTTCTCGGCGTTGTTCTGGATGTTGACCATGTAGAACTGAACTGTCTCTTCGCCGTACTCTTCAATAAGACCTTCAATCAGAGAGATACCCTTTTGGTTGGCGGAAACCTGAGCACGGAGATCATTGATGTTGTCTGCCAGACATCTCGTACCACTGCAACCAGGGTACTTGGCTGGCTCCTTGTAGAGAAGTTCGACGATTCGCTCCTCGTTGAACTTGCCTTCACTTACAATCTTTTCACTCTTGATTGCTGCGCCTTCTTGGAACAACTCTCTGGAGTGAGGCGGCATACTGCCAGCGGTGATACCTCCAATGTCAGCGTGGTGGGCACGCGATGCCGCATAGAAGAGAATCTTGTCTCCCTTCTCATTAAAAGCAGGCATGAGGAGGGTAATATCGGGCAAGTGGGTGCCACCATATGATGGGTGGTTTGAAATGATAACGTCGCCTTTCTTGAGTTTGCCTTCCCATATTTTGGCTTGCGTGCGCACACATGTTGACATTGATCCCAGATGTACAGCTGATCAAGGTTGCCATGTTAGCATATTTGGGATGTGAGAAGACACAATGGAGACTTACGCAGATGGGGGGCATTGGCAACCAGTCCACCGGAGGCGTCAAAAATTGCACAAGAAAAGTCAAGTCTTTCCTTCACGTTTGTGCTCACACTAGTCTTCTGCAGAGCGCGACCCATTTGCTCAGCAATTGCCATGAATCTGTGGCCAAAGATGCTGAGCAAGATTGGGTCGACCTCTCGCTTGGACATGTCGTCCTTCTGCGAACTGGTAGATTGTTAGCATCTGTGTACCGATGGTGGCTTCGATGGTGACTGGAAGACTTACTCCTTGGTATCTCGCGCAAGGTCGATGACAACGTGAGTCTTGAGAATGGTTGCTTTTGCATCTGGTGTGACGACAATAGTCTGCGTGCCATCAGCCAGCATGGCTGGGCCCTGAATCTGGTCGCCAACACTCAAATTCTCCAGTTTATAGATGGGGGTTTCGAGCCTGCCGCCGTCGAAATAGACATGTGACTTGCCATAAGCCTTGCTGTCCTCGGCTTGTTGACGCTTCACATCTATCAGTTGCTCGTCGACAGTCTTATCCTGGTACCTAAAACTCTTGCCGATTCCACGAACTCTGACATCATCAACAATGATGTCTCTCTCATCAAGCGTGAATCCGAATTCGTATCGGTGGTGTTTCACGAAAGCCTTGCCAAAGTCCCACTCTTCCATGTCGTCTCCCTGGGTAGGCTTGACGATCATGAGAGCTGACTCTGTGCCCCTGTACCTCATATTGAGGTATTCCTCAAAGACAATGTCATCGGAACCAAAGCCTTGCTCTTGTAATGACTGGCGGGACTTGTCCTTGAGCTTCTCCATTTTCGACTTCAGCTCTTCTACTGCGTCGCCCTTGTCTTCCCATACTTTGGAATCAGGTTCTTGGCGTTCGTCCACCACATCTGCCAGGGCCATTCCGTAGGCTGACAAGACTGACGAGTATCGGTGGACAAGAATCTGCTGGATGCCAAGTGCCTCTGCAATGGCGACCGCATGCTGTCCTCCAGCACCACCGAATGTTGCAAGTCTATGTTTCGACGAATCATGACCCTTTGCCTCGGTGATGGATCTGATTGGTCTTGTCATGGACTCATTTGCGACAGTCAGGAAGCCATATGCCACCTCGTCCAAGCTCATGTTCTTGCCGGTCTCCTTGTTGATTTGATCTGCAAGCTCTTGAATCACCTTTTTGCTGGCTTCTGGATCGAGCCCCTCATCCTCATTCTTTCCAAATATCTTTGGGAAGAATTCAGGTAGAAGGCGTCCTAGGAAAAGGTTGGCATCAGTCACAGTTGCCGGTCCTCCCTTTCGATAGCAAGCGGGGCCTGGGTGAGCACCAGCAGACTCTGGACCAACAACGAAGAGACCATTCTTGAAGAAAAGTCTACTTCCGCCACCTGCAGCAACAGTGTTGATATCCAATTGCGGGGACTGTATGGTGACACCGGCGGTAGTAGTCTCGAAGACGTGCTCGTATCGTCCCTCGCCAAACCGCGAAACGTCTGTTGATGTACCACCCACTGTAAATGAAATTAGCACCGTCTCTAAATCGGGTAAAAGAGAGAAAACTCACTATCAAAGCCAATGACGGGGGTTTTGGTCTTCTCGTCGTAACTGGTGATTGCGTATCCGACTACACCACCAGCCGGGCCAGATAAGATAGCTTTCAAACCAGTGAATCGGTCAACATCGACCAGTCCACCATCGCTTTGCATAAACTCGCAACGCGCTCCCTTGCTGCCCTTTTCGTCCGCCACGCTCCGGGTACCCAGCCCACCCTCGAAGCCTTTTTGGAATCCCTGAATATATTTCTTGATGGCTGGTGTCAAGTATGCATCAGCGCAGACACTGGTAGCTCTTGAAACGAGCTTGATCATGGGCATAAGCTCATGACTCAACGAGATGTGCTCAAAGCCAATCTCTCTTGCAATGCGGCCAACAAGAGCCTCGTGATCTGGGAAGGTGTAGCCATGCATCAAACACACAGCTATACTCCTGATGCCTTTGTCATAGACTCCTTGGAGCTGTGTTCTGATGCCTTCGTCCTCTGGCCTCTTGAGGACGCGAACTGTCTCACCAGACAAGCCCGTGACCAGGGTTGCCTTGTCCGCGCCCTCTTCTCCCGTCTTTGCCTGTGCTTTGGACTGAGTTCGCTCGGGATCTTCTGCATAGTCTTCCAGTGTAACTCTCTCATCGACCTCGACAACCTGCTCGTACAGAACGTCTGGTTTCCGGATGGCGAGGTCGAAAATCTTGGGTCGGCTTTGGTTGCCAATGGACAGGCAGTCTTTGAACCCTTCGGTCACTACCAGAGCTATCCTCTCGCCTTTGCGCTCTAGCAGAGCATTTGTGGCTACCGTTGTTCCCATCCGTATGCTGTCAATCTTGGAGGTATCGAGAGGCTCGCCGCGCGGAATGTCGCGGTCCAGGAAGTGGCTCATGATGCGGCGGATTCCCTCGAGGGGCGCATCATCGTAATTTGCGGGATCTTCAGAAAGGAGCTTGATCACTACATCTTCGCCGTTGAAGGTACCAACGCAGTCGGTAAAGGTACCGCCCCGGTCGATCGCAATGCGAATGCCGCGTTCTTTGGTGTCTATGGAGCCCATGGCTGGCAATAGTGGTGCTTTTCCACTATATAATGTAATATGATGGGATTATATTGGCCGTGGAAAGATCACAAAGCAGAAAGACGTTCCAGCACGAAAATGAATGCGACTGCTCTAATGTATGGGTATTGCGTGATGTTGGCGCCACTGAGCCTGGAAAATGAAGGATGTGATAATGAAGGAGCACCAGAGCTATGAGAAGAATATGCCGTCGCTTCTTGTACAAGAGATGTCGGATTGCCTCGACGAGATATAGCCCAACCAATATTTGGTGTCGTTCACGTAAACCGTGCACTAATTATCGTCTATTTCTAATCTGAATGGTCGTACGGAGGCACACAACCGCTGCCCTTGCGAAGCCGATGGGACCCTTCCGATGTCGTCACCCACTCGGCAGGAGCTCGACACTCACCCCACCTACCCTAACCCCGCAGCGTGTGCCCCTCGTAAAGTCCAAGTGCAGTTCTGCATTTGGGCCCACAAGCAGACAGCCACGGCGGTGGAAGTCCGCTGAGAGCAGCCACGATGATTCTCCAATTTATGAATAAAAAGTATTATGTACTGCATACCTAGACCACCGCTAACGTACACCTCCGTATTGTCCACCACCAAACCGGCCTCTCCAACCGGAGCACGATAAGTTTTGTATCGGCGTTCACTGCATACACACAGCTACCTTGGACTTCAGTCAATCTAATGACTCTCGTGACAACCGATTGCAATATTCTTGGGCTAGTATGAGGTCCATCTCTGCCCATTTTTGGCATATCGAGTACTTGACGGCAATGTTTGCTAGGAGCTACGTACATTAGCTCTCACACCAAGGCCTATGTCGAAGTCACGTACCTGCCTCTGCCTTCTTGCCTTTCAGTCTGTCTTGTGCAAATTGCTGGGTCGTGGTTACCTTGAGTGATGCTGAATGAAGATTTGGAAATTGACATTCCTTGATGTGTTCTATTTTGACCACTGTCGATACATTAAACAAGGAAATTGTAATGAAATCCTCCACTTATTTCTTCTCCAGAGTGCTTATTGTCATTGATACTGTCATCTATTGTAGCAAATGCCTTTGGTATGGTAGTCATCAAAACGCCCATCTTTATATGGTTCTGTTCAACAAAGCTGGTGATCGATAAACTCGCAACCTGAATAACGACCAATCTACCGAAGCGTGCCATATGCCAACGTACCTTCAGACTGCATCTCTCATTTCATAAACCACCATCATTTGCTTCATCTCAGAACTCCAGCAAATCGACACCATGAACTGGACAGAAGGCAATCTGGCACGCCACTCCCGTGGAAGAGCCAACAACGAGGTTCTCAGACGTCAAAAGCAGCATTTCGCCAGAGCGAGAAGTAGAATGCTGAGTGGCCAAGCCAGGCAAAGTCCAGTAGCAATATCTTTTCTCAATGATACGCACAAGCCCCAAGCTCGGGCCGAATCGGATCCGTCTACTTCTCAACAGCAAGATACGAATACATTCCAAAGTGATGGACGACCTTTCAATGAGTCACGGACTCCCTGGCGTATCCGGAATGTGGCATTTGGTCAAGATGACACTCGTGAAGCGAGGCAAGAAAGCGCCAGTCTCAGTCCTTGGGGCGCATACCAAGCTAGCAATCGTAAACGACCTGCCTTGGCCGAGATTTTCAACCAAGAACAAGCTAATGAAAAGAGACGCCGACTTCTTGAAAAGCCAGACTGGGCTGGTCTCGAAATGCAACAGCCAATAGATCTAGTTTTGCCTGGACAAACCCGCATGTCCAGCGGGCGAAGATGGAGCAAGATTGATCCAAACACTACAAGGCACAGCCTAGACGTCCAGCAGAGGGGACACCGTACACTTTCAGCCAGCAGAAATTACTCTAGCGAGCACGTCAAGACCTTTCAACAAAGACCATTAGGGCCCATTCGAGTCAGGATCGGGAGTCAGAGCGTCACCAATACTGCCGATTCTCCCGATTGGTTGTCAAGCGAAGAGCAGATGCAAGCACTTAGAATGCCTCGTAACAGGAGTCGAAGATACGCCCAGAATGAACCGCGTCGTGGATCATCAGTGTCATTAAGCTCGGGAGACCGAGAGTGCAGCTACTCCATGATTTCGACAGACGATGCCTCTTGTTCAATACAGACGAAGCATGAAGACTCATCCAAGATTCACCATCCCATCCCTCAACGCGCACATACATCGAAAATCCTGCAATGGTCCCCATCATTCAGATCGGATGACAGTGTGAGTGTCCATGCACAAATAGGAAGACCAAAGCGTTGGCCGCCCTCGGAAGTTGCTGCTGACATGCGTTGGCTTGAGCACATCATGCCAGCAGAGAATATCTGCATACCATTGACCCGTGGTTCTTCGCTCCTGGAAAGTCCACCACATCGACCAGACATAAGCCCAGGCATCAGTGAACTATTAGTACAAAGTAGTCAAGTGAACCACCGAGATTCTGAAGGAACCCCTGTGCATTCTAGTTCAGAAGAAGTCAGACGAGCTGGTTACCTTCAGCCTGTCAACCAGCCATCGATTCTCTCAACGGCAGCAAGCCAAAGCATTACAAGTCATGGTATACCTTCCTTTGAAGCATCGCATGGTATGATGCCTGGTGCTACGAAAACCTGCAAACGGCCGCCACAAGTCATTTCATCTATCGATCCACCAACAAGCGAACAAAGACACACTGGAATGACTGGCAATCCAAACAGCTTGGTCAATCGTACAAAAGACGCTAAATCATGCGATAATAGTAAATCTACGAAAATTCATGGGAAAGTTCATCAGTCAGAAGCGGACGATAATGATGCTTGGATGAAGTTTGTCTTTGGGGATTGCGAGGTCGACTCACATGCAGAAGTGTTTCGAGAGGCTCTACATGAAGCTGCCAGGGACTTGGCTTTACCAAGGACACCTCAGAAAGCGGCTAAGATTGCATTTGGTGGAGATATTAATTATGAAGTTGAAGCACCACAAACTTCCAACCAGTCAATCAGCGCACAGAGAGGTTCTGAAGAAGCATCAAGTAACTCTGCAACGACAAGTCGTTTTGCAATAATAGGTTCTCCATCTCCAGAACAAATGCCACCAATCCGGCATCAGGGAGAAATGGAAGAGGATCTTGTCACACCCCCAACCAATGTTTCAGATGACACAAGATTCACCACATCGCCAATACCTGTGGATGTATCATCTGGGTCCGGTGTACCACCCACAGACTCACCAAAGTCAAATGAGGCCACCGTTGACGGGTCCACGGTCTCCGAGATATCTCAACAGATATTTAGATTTGCAGCACCACGGACATTTGTTGGCAAGCTGGCAAGATCCGGAATAAAGCCGAAGGATATTCCGAGTCAATCTGCAATCACCGGGAGTCGTGGCCAGCGACGCACCACAACTGGTAGACGCTCAAAGAAGAAGAAATGGTCAGATGATAGGGCGAATATCAGAGAGCTGCCTGATTTTGATGAAGATCCAATAGAAGAATAGGGCCATGAGGAAATGAAAGCATTGGCCGGATAGTTCCATCACTAAATGAAGGATGGGGAAGGACTTGTGGAGGGGTTTTGGTTCTATTCCTGTACATTGTGCAGAGATCTAAAGAATAACTATATGGACGATTCAATTTGCAGTGGCCCTCTACTCCCGGCTAGCGATCTTGGTGATTTAACCATTATGTTTGTTCTTTACGTCCTGCCAATATATTGTTGGTGTGCAATGATCAAGGACTGTAGTATGCATGGTCAGTAGCCAATCACATCAGACTCCACACTGGCGGGCATCTCTTTTCGCTCCGCCACGTTGACTTGTCTATTAACCTTTCCACCATACTATACTCGACATTGCAATACGAGTTTCGCACCACACCAATATGTCACCTACAAAGCTAATAATAGTCTGCTGTCACGGGATTTGGGCTGGTGGCCCAGGACGGGGCCTCGACGAAAGCGAATGGCTCATTGCGCCATTTCAAGTGGGCGAGACGCCCACTTTTGTTGAACACATCAAGGCGGGATTGCGAGCGCTGAAGCAAGACAAGGAGGCAGTTTTGATGTTCTCCGGGTAAGCCTCTCACCAGACTTAGCTGGACGGAATAGCTTATGAAATTCGTCAACCCGTGGACCCCAAGTGTGAAATATCAACGCAGGGCAAAAAATGATAGACTGGAGCAAACATTTTATTGAAATGTTGATTTAAAGGGCATTCATTTTTTATTGATTGGCTAACACATTTGTACAGCGGTCCCACACGCAACGAGACCAAGATCAGCGAGGCCGAGAGCTACCACAACCTCGCCATTGCCAATTCCTACTTTGGCATCTTGTCGGACCCGTCCGAGACAAGCCGCATCGTCTCAGAGTCCCGGGCGCTGGACTCGTACTATAATGTGCTCTTTTGCCTGGTCAAGTTCTGGCAAGAGTGCCGCGGCCATACCGCTGCCGACGACGACAAGGCCTGGTGGCCGGAGCGCATCACCATAGTCAGCCACGCCTTCAAGCGCGAGCGCCTCGTCGACTGCCACTGCGGCGCCATTGGCTACCCGCTCGATCGCGTCGACTTTATCGGCGTCGACCCGCCGGGCATGTTGGATGGGAGCAATGCGGCCGCCATCCAGGGCGTCATGAAGGCCGTGGCCGAATGGAAAGAGGACCCCCACGGCACGGGGCCGAGCTTGGCGGGGAAGAGGAGGAAGAGAAACCCGTGGGGAGTACCCCAGGACCTCTTCTTGTCCGACGAGAGTCGTGGACGAAGCGGTGTCAAGACTATACTGGTTGATGGCGTTGAGGTATTGGACCCGAAAGTCGAGCAGCCTTGGAGCCTACTCTAGCATTTCCCAAGGATAGTGTATCAGATCACTTTCATATCTTCATATTAGGTGCAATCAAATCTTGGCAGCTGCAACTTGTCCCTTGCCGGCTCCCGCAACCGCATCTACAATGAATCGCACGGCATCCTTCATCATCGGGGGACTGAACTCGTGGCCCGCGTCTGGGTAGACATTGTCCTCGACGCTGATATCCCCACCCTTGTACCAAGTCGTCGCGGCACTCTTGAAAAAGTCCAGAAACGGCTCCGACTTGGCGTAGGGTACCAGTTTGTCCTGTCCGCCCGACAGAACCTGGAACTTTTTGCCCCGGATGCGCGCGTCGAGGACAGGTCGCAGCCGCGACTGCTCGGGCTCGGGCGCAGGGTAGCTGATGGCGCCCGTTCCAAACAGGATGCCCTTTGGGTCGTATTTGGCGACAGCCCCGACGAGAGCGGCCGGGAAGTCGGCGCTGCCCAAGAAGGAAGCGCCGGCGTCGGCCGCCGAAAAGGTCTGCAGCTTGGACTTTCTCGCACGATCCGAAATCAGCGCGGCATAGTCGGGGCATCCAATCACGGCGACGCCGGCCGTGATGCGCGGCTCGGCAAACATGGCCTGCCAGACACTGTGGCCGCCGAGGCTGACGCCGAGGGCGAGGTGCTGGTCGACGGACCGCGGGCCGCTCCCCGCGCCATTGTGCTCGCCGTTGCCAAAGATGTAGCCCTCGAGAGAGTCAATGAGCAGGCCATTGTCAATCACCATGCCCGAAATGACTCCAAACATGTCCTGGGCGTGGTTCTTGTTGCCCTGGCGCCAAGAGTGGTTGGCAATCTCCGAGACGAGCCGGGTGCCGTGGTTGCGCTGGTCCCAGGCGGCGGCAATGAGGCCGCGCGAGGCCGCGCCTGGCTGGCGGTTCCAGGCGTCAATGGCCAGCGAGGCAATCGTCGACATGTCTTCCTTGGCGCGCAGCCGTGGGTGGTGTAGCCACAGACACGAGACCGAGGCGGCGCCCGGCGCAAGCTCGGCGAGCCCGTAGATGTCGACGTGAAGGCTGGTGATGGCGAGCGAGGTCTTGGAGATGCTCGGCGCGGGGTCGGCCGAGGCCAGCGGGTTCGGTGTAGCCATATTATGTTCTTCTAGGACCGACTATTTGCGAAAGGAATGGAATTGCTGAAATGCAAAGTGACATACAGCAAGCAGACTTGTTCAAAGACGAAACGGTGACAAGAAGCAATAGAGTACGTAGATAGGTGAATGTAATTCCTCGGCTTCCCGGCTTGGCATTGGAGGGGTTTTCTATAGTTATAGGTGGGGTTCTGGAGGGGTTATCTCATAGTGGGCCCAGGGGTTCAAATGGCTCATATCGTACCTACATTAGCAGCCAGGTGTCAGTGTGAGACACGCTGGCGGACGATTTTAAGTCTTTCAAGGGTTAATGTAGGTATTTCAGGGAGGGTCATGGTTACACAAAAGCATGGGCAGCAAATAAGTTACTACATTTTGGTTCAGTCGTTAGTATAGGAATATCAAACAACATGTCTTCGGAATATTGGAGAATGACAAGCTCTTGAGTTGTCTATCTTATCGTCAAACTTTTTGAACGCCCATGCATTTCAGCCATGACCTCGTCAATCGTCAAATCATTTTCCATCAATCATGTCTCGCTTTATCATGAGCCAGTCTGCCCTCTAAATCCTCCATATCCTCGTCGGCGCCGGGCCATAGGACCTGTCGCTTCCACACGGCACGGATATTCATGGCAGCCACCCCAAGCCAGACAGCGACGATGAGGGCGCTGACGGCACTGCATAGCCACTTGATGCCTGGCGAATTAATGGCATTGGCAATCATGATGGCGCCCAGGGTGAGGCCGGCATTGGGAAAGACAAACGCCCACCAGCTGAGGGTAAAGTACATTCGCCGCGCACCCCGGAGACACGACACCACGGCCAGCGCAAAGAACCAGAAGCCCACCAGCCACACAAACATGGCGGCCGGCACGGCCATGGCCTTCCACAGCTCGCCAGTCGGTACTGATAGACCTAGATAGTCGGCCGGAATCACCCTCGGAGCCTGCATGCCCAAGGCTGCCAGTGTGCTCGAGGTGTAGCCTAGGTATGACTTGTGTAAGAATTATGCTTTTCGAGTATGGTGGGAGATGATGATCCTCTTACCTGCTGGGCCGACGGCCACAAACATTCCTGGCCTCTTACTTTCAGTGGGCAGCTTGCTATTTATAAGTCGTGTAAAGTATACCGTGTACTACTCCATGGTGAGTTGTCGCCGCTTTCCGCTGTTGTCTTTTTTATTTGATCCACGGCTCATACTTACCATGATGAAAGCAACACTCCAGCCGAGTCCCTCAAACACCAGCCCGCCAATGAATACAGACGTGGCCGAGGGCAGCGGCTGAGAAGACTCGAGAACAGCGGCAAGAGGGCCCAAGACGAGAAAAGGGTAGGCCGGGAGGAGCCAGGTAGGCATTGCATCCTTGACGGGAAGCTCCTCTTCATCGAAAATAATGTGGTACTGGAAGATGACGACGAGCAACGCCCCAGCCGCCTCGCACCTATTTGGAAATCCGTCAGATGATTGGACGAGCCTCCTTTGATCAAGAGATGAAATAAGTCCTCGCATGACACTTACCAGAACAAAATCTCCAGCGCCCGGACAAGCCAAGGACCCGCATTGGGTACGCCATACTCCTGGGTACCGTATATGATCAGGGCGATGGATATCCAGAAAGTACCAAAGTAAAAGGACTAGATGAGACTCAGCTTGACTATTCGGGAAGGCATACAACGAACTCGCTTCTGAAGCTCAGATAGCATGTACTATTCAGCGCGAAAGAAGCATCAATTGATAGCAAAAGGGGGAGCATAAGGCGAGATGACAGACCTCGTGCGGATGATGAAGACTCAATCGCAGTGCGCCCGGGTGCATGACAAAGCGCGCAGTGATGAGGCAGGTGAATGCAACAAACAGGACCAGATCGAGAATGAAGAAGACGGTGCCAATGGTTTGAAGACCGGGAAAAGTATGAGGCTGCTGGCCCAGTAATGTAGCCACTATAACAAGATTAATATTCATACAAATGTCTTTCTTTTTTTCTTTCCCAAGATCTCACACTTACCGGCACCGGTAGACATGGTGCACTCAAACCAAGCCCAAGTGAAGTGCGAAACGCGCTCCCGAACAGACACGCGCCGCGATGTGTACCCATTGGCATGGCGATGGCGTTCAATCAGCCTCGCCTCGGCGGCCGTCGAGGCGCTCGGATATGTGGGGGATGACGACGATGACGACGAGCCGTCATCAGAAGAGGAAGATGATGATGTGCTGCTACCACCAGCCGCTGAAGAAGTGGCGCGAGTAGTGGTAGCGTCATCTCTGGCTGTACTGGAATAACTGGTGCTGCTGGTGCTGGTGTTGCTGCCATTGTTGCTGTCGTCCTCATGGGCCCCTCCTGCTGCTGTTGCTGCCGGAGCTCGACCGGCCACTTCATCGGGAGGCATGACTTTATTCTGTGCCGAGTTCATGGTTGTATCCGTGTTCCAGGTTTTCTTGATATCATTGTGTAACCATCGCTAGTTGTTACTGGCAATTTCAAGCTTGACAATCACCGGTGCATGGAAAATTTGTCCAACATCTTATAAATTAAAGTAGGCGGATGAGGCGGGCCAATCGACGTCACGATATTGTTCATCGCCTGTCTAGCTGTCAGACAAGCCAGTAGTCAGGAACGGGCCTTGGTAGGGCGTCATGACTGTTTATAGACTTCGAGCCTATTTCTTCGTGCAAACTATTTATGTGGGAAACAGAGGGACACTGCATGCAATCACTCGTCCCACGCCAATTAAAACCCAAGTGAATAAGTATGAAATCAATTGTGCGTTTTTCATGACTCGCTAGCAAGATTGACTATAACAAATATCCTTCATTGCTGTTGTTGTGTATTGACATTTCCAGCGCTCTTTTGCAATAGATGCACAACTGGTTGGCGCTGGAAAGAAGCTATCGGAATGTTGATCAAGTTAAAGCTCGATAACTGTCCATTGTTTTTCACCAAACCCGAGAGATATATACATATACCATCCTGGTTATTTCCGCCTCGCCAATTGCGGCCTTCATGAGAATCGATGCATTACCTGGTTATCTCCTGATCTATGGGCGAATCACGTCCCATCCACGGACGTGCTTCATGTGCCCTTGCCAAGAAACCAGTCCACGATTCACGCGAATCTCCTTACGTTTGCTTCACTTGGCCTTCGTCTGGTTTTCCCATCCCCAGAGCCCTCACGAGTATGCCCTTGGCCACCATGTCCTGTTGGTGTATGTTGCGCGTACCTTGCACCAGTAGTATCTTCTCTGTTACGATGTACACTTCTGCTCCTTGCAGAAGATGATTCGCTCCCATTCTGATAGGCATGGATTATGGAGTTTCTTGGAAGCCTGCTCTTAGTCACTGCCCCCGCAGCATTAACGGCGGTGACGCCTTGATCTGTGCTGACACGACGTGGCAAAGCCGATATGGGGAAGCCACCTCCATCACGGCTGCGTGGTCTATATCCAGTAGTTTCGAGATCTTGTGGGACTGCTGTCCTACGCCTAGGAGATGCGGCGACCTCGATATAAGCAGCCTGTGACGACCGATGGGATGATGTTGGCGTCATAGGTGTTGACTGGGAACTATGATGAGACGGGGGTGTATATATCCGTCTGCCGCTCGAACGAGGGCGGCTGTGCCCAGACGACGAAGACGGCGCCAGCATTGAAAGTGGTGGTTGCAAGCCACTATCTGGCTCACCGTTGATGTGCGACTTGACTAATTCGGAAGCCAGGTTCCGGACTAGCACCGCAGAGTCCTTGTCTGCAAGAATTTGAATTGCATCCAGCAGTGATCGGAGGTGTCTGTCCCGTAGGCCATCGAGATATCCCGTATCGCGGGCATCTAATATGTTCCGTACAAGACGGAGAAGGTTTAGTCGAACCACAGCCTTCTTGTGGTTTAGCTTTTGTCCTATCCCCGAGAACATCTCAGGCCTCGCCAGTGACGATGATAAGGAGGGACTGAGACGAAGCAATTTGAGAAGCGGCTCGACAAGGTTGGGATCAAAGGCATTGACTTTATGGGTATTGAAGCAAGCTACAATGGCGTCGGTAAAGTTGCCGTTGATAAGATGGTCTTCAACCCGAGCAGTCTCATCTTGAAGCCTGCGACTTGTCAATACTTTTCTATCATAGAGGAGCTCGGGGAGATACAAAACTTACCACACAAAAATGGCATCAAGGGCGGTGGCCTGCCAATACTGGTCTGCAAGAAGAGACACATATAGGTCCAGACCCTTGTTCTGCCAAAGAAAGCGCCTGCCCTTGCTGCCGGAATGCGCCATGTCGCAGAGGATCGGTAGCGCAAATTCCTTGGGTGGTCGCTCGGTTTTCATAATCTTCATGAGCAATGGGATGATACCGTTGACGGCGGCATCTTCTTGGCGGTCCTTGTTCAGACGACAGAGGTTGAACATGGTGTTGAGAACTTGGTTGCAGATTTCGCGAAAGTGTGGGTGGCCCTTCTTCATGCTCAAGCCGAGGATGTCAATGAGTGCATCAATGGCGTCGGCCGAGTGGAGAGCGTCAAGGGTAGTTGACAACATTGACAAGTTCTTGATGAATTTGAGCATGGTGATTTGATGCGCCGGAGTCATCCTTCGAAGATCTCTCAGAACGCCTAATCAAGCAGGTGTCAGTACTGTAGTAACAGCATATGAAAACGAGTTGTACTTACTCTTGAGCACCTGCCGGTTTGCAACCATCTCCTTTACGTAATTCTCAGCCTGCGAGAACAGGTAAAAGATATTCACTATCCGGCCCTCAACGAGCTCCTTTAGCTCATCTCCATCGTCTTCGTCCAAGACCCTGTGTAGTACCAGTGCCAATGGGTCGAGAATCTTGTTCCTGGCAAAAATCCGACAAAAATCATTCTTAGGCGTAGGTCCCTGAAGTTCAAATACATTCCAGATACCATTGACGCCAATAAGGACAAGGTCACGGGCGCCATCATAGTCTTCGTCGAGGAATTCGACCAAAACATTGAGACCACCAGCACTGACAAACATTTGCAATGTCAGTGTGGATGTCGTGTACATCTGGCGAACAAAGGCAGCCGCCTCCAGCCGAATTTCGTTCGAGTATTGCCTTGCCGCAAATTTGGTTATGATAGGGATTCCGCCGACGAAACAGAGGTTCTCTTGAAGCTCGACATCATCCAAGATAATCTTTGATAAAGTAAGCATCGTGACCTGGCCATATTATAATGACATAACCTACCGTGTTGACCACCTTCAAGAGTTGCAGGATCATATGCTGCTGACTCTTGATCGTACACGGTTCCAGCAATTCGAGAATTGGAAGAAGACCATGGGCGCTGATAATCAGGTCTTTGACCTCGGCATTTTCCCATAACAGCGTCAACTTGAATTCTTGTTAGCAATATGTTCGAGACATGGCATTTTGCGAAAGGGGAAGCATACCAAATCTTCCGACAACTCCGACAATCTATCCTCTCCATCAATAGTCTTGATGGAGCGGACCAACTCTTCGGTCTTTTCGGTAAGTCTTGCATGCCGATCACGGGCAACGTTTGCTTCAAAATCCATCTCGTCCCAACCGGGATCCATAGATGCAAAGGGGTCGTCTTCATCTTCCTCATCCCCCAGCCATGAGTTATTAGACAGCTTGGAAAGAACCATCAAGCCGCCCGCTTCGGAGGCGCGGTCACTCTCGGGCTTTTCGACAATTTTATCAGTAGGCCCGAACATGTCTGAAAAGTCTTCATCGTCCTCATCTTCAGCAAATCGCTGGATTTCAATGTTGGAACTTGTTCCTTGCAACTGTCGATCCGGAAGCACCGACGGCCGGGAGGCAGCCTGTCTTCGAAGACTTCCGCCAGGGGGTGTATAAGTTGACCGTGGCAGGCTCTTGAGGTCAGAAGGATGGAATAGCTGAGGGGATTCAGGCTGTATCAATTAGTATATTGCATGGCATAAGATGGCTGAAGATACAAACCTTCTTCATCTGACCAACCCTCTGATTAAAGACGAATTGGTCGTGTTCGTCGTTGCCAAAGACGTCGGAATAATCTTCAATGGAGTGTTCCCTAAACGCAAGAGCATTCGGCCTCGATGGCAATTCGAACTTGGCCTCCAGTCCTTTGCCCTGTGATTTTGGTCTCTGATGGCTTGTAGCAGGCCGCCTCCTGGGCGTGGACGATGATTTCCTCCTTGGTTGTGGCTCAGGTTCGGAATACTTTCGCGGCTTTGGGGGCATTTTCCAATGTGGTCGAATTGTCTTCTCCTGTGGGTCCTCTTCCTGAACGCTATTCTTTCTCATGGTCATCATCTCGCCAACATTTGAATCGTCCCAATTGCCCGAGGTTTCCCGCGAAGAAGTGCTGGTGGCGAATTGCTTGATTCTGTCCGTCGAGAGTAAGCCCCCAAAATGATCCTGAGGCTTAATGTGAGGAAGTTGCAATGCAGTAGGAGAAATGGCTGTGACGAAATCGTTATCCCAGTTATCATCATCTGCACGCTGGTCAGTATGTGCTGATCGCGAAGAACAGCAGCTCGATCAGATAACAAGAGCCGACCCAAACAGTGGTCAACCTACCGTCAAGCTCAGGAGCAAGATATTCCTCCGCTATTGGTCTCGGTTTTGCCAACGACAGAATTCCTTTGGCAGGCGTAGAGAGCCGCGTTGTCTGCTCTGGTACAGCAAAGCGAGGCCCTAAGCGAGGGTGCAAAGCTTCGGTGGGATTCGATCCCGTTGAAGCACGCAAATGGGAATGTGAGTCCGAGTCCAGTGCCTTGTTCCATTGTTTGACCTCCTCAACAGCCTGGCTGAAGTTTCCAGGTGCCTTGGCCACAGGAGCGTCACTCCGGCGGCAACCCACAATCCAATTGTGTTTGAGTAACTTCTTTGCACTTACTCGAAGATTTGGATCTTTTTGGAAACACTGGATCAAAAAGTCACGAGCAGCCTGTCTCAAAGTAAGTACCAACATGCTCTATGCTGATGGGATTCGGCAAGTGTTACGTACCGAAGAAACGCCTTCCGGCAGCGGAGGATGGTCATCGTTGACTATAGCAAACAGAGCGGGCATTGCCTGTAAGTGGTGATATGGCGGCTTGCCTTGAAGTAGCTCGATGACGGTACAACCCAGACTCCAGATATCCGAGGCCGGTGTGGCACCGGACAATTCAATGATTTCTGGGGCCATCCAATACGGAGTTCCGACTACTTGATGTTCCTTGTCGGGCCCTGAGAGAGTGCTCGTCGACACACCAAAATCTGCCAACTTGACTTTGCCATCCTTGGTCGTGAGGATATTGGCGCCTTTGATATCCCGATGTATAACACCTTGGTCGTGCAAGTATTGCAGGCCTTGTAAGACCTGAGTCATATATATTCCCACAAGGTTCTCAGGGAATTTTCCGTACAACTTGCAGATCGAATGTAAAGATCCATTTTCGCAGTATCTATCTCGTGTAAGCAGATATCATGAACAAGCCTCGATCTAGTGGCATACTCGAGGATAATATTCAAGCAGTCAGTGGATTTGACAAAGCCGATATATTTGACGATGTTGTCATGCTAAAGTCACAGTTAGCCCACCATTTCTCGGCGTCGAAAAGTGATGCAGAGTATAAATACGTGGAGGTTCTTTAACAAGTCGATCTCAGCCTATCCCCAAGTCAGTATCCTGATTTACAATGTTGCTTCTCATTCGCCATTGGCCGGCGCACCTCTATCATCCGCAGCTCGCTCTTGGGCAAGTTCACTAGTTTGATTTGCTTGACAGCGACGGCTTCACCAGTTCCCCAGTGAATTGCCTTGTAGACGGCTCCAAAGGCGCCCTTGCCCAGCGGTTCTCCCAAACGCTGTATACGAGATTCTCAACATTAGCGAAGTGTCCTGCTGAGACAGTATGAGGAGGGGACCGTCTCGGTGCCGCCTCCCTCCTTGTTGCGTCCGAGAACAACACATACGTAGTCTTTGAGGCCCGGATCCTGCAGCGCCCTCTCGCGTCCACTACTGCTATCCTTTCTCGGCGTCCCGGGCGTTCGTTCGTGCCTGGCGGCTGCAACAGCCTGCTTGCTTCCGTTGGACGACGTCGAGTGGTTCGAGGAGTGGCCCGAGGTGGGCGCCATGGCCGGTGGTGGTTCGTGGGCAGCTCACAGCCACGTACGTATTTGTATTCGGTGCCAGCGCCTTCCAGCCGGGGGGGTCTTTTTTTGTGTATTGACGTTTTGCCCCCAATCGCGTTACGAGATCGTATCTGGGCGTGTGGGGGACGAGGCACGGGCGCTCGATGTTGAAATCTGGATCATTTGTTTTCTCGTTTCAACCTGGTCCGTCTTCTCTGCTTCTGTTCCTTCTTCTGCTGCTTCTGCGGGCCTCCGGTGCCTCTTCACGGGTTCTTTCGACGTCTCTCACATGAGTAGGTTGGGCGACAGCAGCACGTGGTATTTTCGCAAGGCTGCAATGTTTTGCTCACTTCTCTCTCTCTCTCTCTCTCTCTCTCTCTCTCTCTTTTCCACTTCCTTCCTAACGCCCAAGGTGACGAACGTTCGGGGCGGCCGTTTGATTGCTTTGGGCTCGCGGACTGCGCCTAGCTGGGGTGCAGGTGCCTGGCGGTGCCCTTTGGCGAACAACGATACATACAATTGGCAGCTAATGTGGGGGAGTTTTGGGCGTTGTAGGTGCCGGCTCCAGGCAATATCCCTTCAGCGAAACGATTGATTACCTCGATATAACCCAAGAGACTGTTCGGGCGTCAAGGAAGTAAAAAAGGTTCAAGCGAATGTAAAAGTTGAGGATGAATGGATATTCTCTGCGCTCTACTCTCTCCCCATCTCATTCCCTTGATCCAAAAGATTGAAGAAAATCAGGGAACGACTAAAAAATAAATAAGGGCAGTGTGCCGCGAAACCGTCACCCCAATTCATGCAACCGTGGCTACCGTGGGTACAATTAAACATGCACCTAAAGCACAAACAAGCCCATGCAGGCGGGCATTAACGCCGCCAAAGCCTTTCAGGCACTTTCACTTGTCTTTCGCTTGTCAACCAATTTGTTTCATATCCCAGGTAATACCATAGCTGATGCATGTGCCAATCGCGGGGCTCGCATGGCCAGTTCCTTGATCATAGGAATACAAATAGCGGCCGCGTTGGAGATCCGATTGCTAATGGCGGCCCCATGGATCTAGATCCTGCTTCGGGTCTCCATGTGCAACAGCCTTTGGGATCCTCTTTGGTGATCACATAAAAGCAACAAGCAAAACACCACTACAGTAACTGTAGATCATGCCCTCAATTTAATGCATGCGCTAGAAGCAGTGCTGCTGGTTGTACGTGTAGCGGCACTGCGCGGCGAGGTACGCACCTATCTGATCTGTGCCTGAGACCACACCTACCTACAGTCTGGTAGCCACAGGTAAGCCAAGTTCACTAAGGTAAGGTACCCCAGCTTGGACGGTCCAGGTACGAGGTCCCTTGAAGTAGCTGACAAGCAAGCCATAAGCTTCAGCAGTGTCACGTACCAAGGACCCTTAAATGGTTACCTACAATCATTCAGACTGATCCAAGTGCAATAATAAGCAGCTGGGTTGCAGCCTTTCTTTATAACCGACCTGATCAAGTCAGCATGGCAACATCATCGGATCTTGACTTTCGCGTGCCGATTGGCCAAGCTGCGATAAGACTAGGGTAAACAAAGCAGTATCAAAATACTGCATAGATTTATATCTGCTATGTGACTAGACATTGCAGAGAGCTTTGAATTATTTCGACATATAAACCAACGCTCCAAGTGTAGAACGTCCGCCCACTCGTGGCGCTTCCATGAATTCGAGCACACCACAACAGTCGCCATGTCTTCCAAATGAGACATGCCCGAGGGCGTATAGAGTATCGTACAAACAAGTTTGCCTTGCCATCATCACGGCAGTTTTGCCTTAAATTTGGCCACGATGACATCCTTCATCGTGGCTTTTCTCGTAACGCCTGAAACCGAACCAAAAACTTCATGACACTTCCATCAAATCAACCTGTACGCCGCCCCAACTTTTGCTTCGCTGTTCTTGAAATCATTATTCCGAAGTCATGGATCGAGTGAGACCAACCGCAGCCCACCACTGGTCAGGAATGTCCTGTCGGGCAGCCAATCCTTGAACGATGCTTTGCATCTGTGACAACCACTCAAGATTATCAGTGCTGTCCTCGTCTGCAGAGTTGTGCGCGTCTGTAACCCCATCAATGAAGGGACGACGTCCACTGTGTGGCGTCGCCTGTCTGTAAAGGATTTCAGTTCGTAATTCTGCTTCTGTGTCATCTTCGTTATCACTGTTGGCATCCTGGTCGACTGGATCGCATGGTGGTTCAATGCCATCTTCCGGGTTAGTGATTGACGTGTTGGACGAATTTCCAGTAGTATGAGATGCAGCAGCAGAAACAGTCGTGGACGCAAACGAGGAACCAACGCTCGGCGCATGTGGATCAGGAGTGATAGAAGATTGCAGAGTATCCCAGGCACTGTCATCCTCTGGACTACGCTCCCGATCACCAAGCCCGCCGAGGTCTCGATCATAGCTACGGTCGCGGTCGCGGTCGCCAGAGCCATCAAGATGTCTACCAGAGCCACGACCTCGGTCGCTAATTCCGCTCAAATGCCTGGAATAGCGGCGGTAGCCCCGGTGTGACCTCGGTGTGAAAGCAGGCACAGACACCCCCAGAATTCGGCGCAAGGCGCTGCTGTCTGGGCTTCTGTCACCATTTTCGCTCCTCAGATGCACAGGAGTCGTGGAATCAAAACTACTACGACGGCCAAACGACGAAAACGGTGGGAATGGTGGCCGCCCCGAAGCTTGTGATGGTTCACGCTAGATTGATCAAGTCAGCTTCGGTTTCCATGATGCAGAAGGGGACTTCTTACCGAGCGGCGGGGCGCAGATCGCTCCCGGCTTACAGAGCGACTGTGATCATCATATCGATGCGATCCCGCGCGAGCCATGTCATAGTAAGCGTTTCCTTGCACGCGCAGTAAACCATCCTCGGCAAATAGTGATGAGTGAGGATCGGGAAGAGAAGAAATGGAAGGATACGGCGGGCTGATACGCTCAGCCGGACCTGGCTGGCTGGCTAAACGCGTGTCCCATTCTCTTATGGACTCGTGGTCGAAAGCAGGGTCGTTCCAGATGTCATTGCGGCGCACACGAACAGACGGTCTGGCGACCTCAGCTGGTCGCGATCGGGGTGCAGACGGCACACGGTCGCGCTCCGTATTGCTGGCGGTGTCAGAGGCGCCAATGTCATTACCCTGCAAGACGTGAAGCAATTGGAGGCGATGCGCACGAATCTCATGAACGCGTCGTCGATCAGTACGACGGATGGGTGATCGCGCAGTCGCGGGGTCTGCAGGGTTCTTGAGTGCCGGCTTGGAGGAGATGTCAGACTCGACAGGGGCCTGGAAAAGGCTTGGGTAGGACAAAGTTAGCACATGGTGCCAGCAAAAAGCTGCTATGCGGTTCGGTGTCGCATCGAGCGATTTTTTGAGGAGCGCAATGCTCAAAATGAGAAATAAATGCGAGGTAACGAGATTTCGAGATCTTGATGACAGATGCGACGCGACAACATGCGATAATCGATGAAGCGCGCGTTGTGGCGCGCGGGCGGAAACGACTTACGGAAGGCCCATCTTTGGTCAGTTGGTTGGTGCGGGCGTCGACGTGGGCAATCAATGAACGGGGCGGGCGAGGCTAGCGTTGAGTCTGATGGCGTGTCTGGGCTGCAAAGTGGCAGACAGACAGACAGTATGCGACCAGAGTCAGAGATAGAGAGAGAGAGAGAGAGAGAAAGAAGAAAAAGAGACGGAAAAGAACTGATAGCGCGCTTCGATTGAAAGAAAGAAATGAGAAAAACAAATTGCAAAGACGACAGTGTTTGTGATGGTGATGATGATGGAGATTAAGTCGAGAGGCGCAATGCGCTGCGGTCGACTATTACTCTCATCAAACGGTCGTCGCAAAAAAGGACGGACCCGGATTGCCCGTTCGTGGGGTTGGTTTTGGTTGTGGAGGAGTTAGAAGGGGAAAATCTCAAGGGGATGACGATTGCTCTTTTGATCGCGAGCCTGGCTGGGGGGGACTTCCGATAGCTTTGCTTGGGGGAGGAAGGCACTGGGAGATCGCGAGTAATACATAATACAAGGTTGGAATCCCTGTTTCAAAAAATTGGCGTCCGATTGCTAGTCCGTGATAGCGGGGTACGAGCTTCGGTAAGCTCATCTCGCCCAAATTGCACTGATTGACCCCTCGGATCCAAGTCCCCAAGCCTGGACCACTAACAGGAGCAATTTCGCGGCGACAACATTCCCCTCCATTGGCTGGCACGTCCTCTGTGGTCCCTGTCGCGCGTTCCAGGCTTCTGACTGGCCAGCCATGGTGCAAGGCCGACCTGATACAAGTGCAAGTCAGCCTGCTCGCGAGCTAGAGCGGAACCACAGGCTATCAGCCCACGATAACTGTTGCTCGGGGGATGCACAGAAACAAACCAAGCCGTACACTTCTGGCCGCTTGTTGGATGACTCAAGCATGAGCAGGGGCACATTCACAATTTGTCCCCGGTCCACAGTATAAACTACAAACAACAATAAACGAAACAAACGCTTTCTTCTCTATCCTGTGTACTGGTCCAGGCTCCTCCGTACATAAGACCGCCAAGCTTATTTGCCACACATCCCCCTACCCAGCATGATTGAGCTGGGTCTGGCCAGGGTCCAGAAGCTCCTGCAGAGCACGCCGCAGACGTGGAAGGCCATACACGTTGCTGGCACAAATGGCAAAGGCTCGATATGTGCCTATCTCACGGCCATGCTGCGTGCCAACAACATCACCTGTGCCAAGTTCACCTCGCCTCACCTCATCGACAGGTGGGATTGCATCTCCATCAACGACAAGGCTGTCCCGGAGTCTGTGTTTCGCCACTACGAGGACCTGGTCAAGCAGCGGAACACGGATTGGCAGGTCGATGCCACCGAGTTTGAACTGCTCACGGCAACCGCCTTTGAGATCTTCGAGGCCGAAAAGGTCCAGGTGGGTGTAGTTGAGGTCGGCCTTGGTGGGAGGCTCGATGCCACCAACGTCCTGAAGCACAAGACTGTGACCGTACTCTCCAAGATCGGCCTGGATCACCAGTTCCTGCTCGGTGACACACTGCCCGACATTGCCTTGCAAAAGGCCGGTATAATGCGCCCCGGAGTTCCTTGTGTGGCTGACGCCAGTAATCCTCAATCTGTTCTTGATGTCTTCAGAACGCATGGCCAGGAAGTCGGCGCCAGCCTTAAAGTCGTAACCTCCGAGTCAAGTCCAGTTGTGGCGGCATTGCAAGAGCATCTAGAACCACATCAGAAACAGAATCTCGCAGTCGCTCATGAAGCTTTTCGAGCTGCCTTTCCTCAATACGCTCATGCTTCAGATATTCTGATATCTGCTGCAAGGAATATTTCATGGCCCGGCCGACTACAGCTTGTCCAGATCAAGTCTCTCACTGACCGCGAGGAGCATGCCCTTCTCGACGGTGCCCACAATCCACAATCTGCCGAGGTCCTGGCAGGGTACGTTGACCGTCATTTAAGAGGCAATTCTGCGGCAAAGCCTGTAACATGGGTTCTTGCTGCGTCTCAGGGAAAAGGCCTGACTGAGATCATGCAATTACTCATACGCTCTGGTGATAATGTTGCCGCTGTAGAGTTTGGCCCGGTAGATGGCATGCCGTGGGTACAGCCGATGAAGACGAGTGCCATCTTGAACAGTGCAGCTTCTCATAATCCAGCCCTGCAGCATGATTCAGGCACCAACCTTCATGATGCACTGCAATGGGCGACCAGTACCGCGAGTGGAGGGCCACTTGTCATTGCTGGTAGTCTATACCTCGTTTCTGACGTCCTGAGGTTGCTCCGTGACACCAAGTAAATCCAGCCATAACCAGAAGCCATGCACGTAATGCTCAAATATCAAGTCCAATCATCTTGCTGTATAAAGGCCCATTAACTGGTCACGACTTCTCAAGGCGGCCAAGGATATCTGCCCATATCTCACTCTCACATGCACCTCAAAAGGCACAATTGAAGAGAGCTTTGATGGATGATTGATTCAAGAATTGATGATTTCGCATCTAGGCGTATGAATCCTGTTGCCAAAAGAACTGATGTACATACACAATTTATATATGCTTAGAACCATTATTATTTCGGCTTCTGATTACTGAAGCAACTAAACAGTGGCTTCCTTGGGTATACGTAGCAGACCCCACCGTATTACCTTCACATTCCTGGAGAACTCCAAACGCATTGAAACCATTTCCCTCATACCACCAAATGCATCGACTTGCCAAAATCATTGTGCGGTGCGCTCAATAATTGCTATGATCCAATTACAAGCACCATCAGCATCGCACACCTACCACCGGTCGGAAAGCAGACCTGCTTATCCCTGGATTGCCATCGTTCATGACCTCGGGATTCCCGGAGCTGAGTAGAGATGTAGCAGTGCCATTGGCATTTTACAGCCAGACTTATCCTATTCGTATTGAAGTTGTTGTTCGGAGTGAGTCAGGGCTTCGTGGACCTTGTAGTTTTGTGAAGCTTCAGGCACAGACGGGCCACATCAATGAGACGCTGAGTAGCTCGCCGTCAAACCCGTCGAGATTTCAAGAGTCTGGCGACACGGCGCTTCTGTTGGACTAATTTTGACAAGTAAGATAGTCCTCAACAAGCCGTCCATGGCGGTCCAGCGTTTCCTTTGTGACTCTCGAAATTCACTCAGTCATGGCGTTCATGGAACTGCTTTAATCACCATGAAGCGCGCACTCCAAAGAGTTAATAGCGCGCCACACAGTAGCACAAGTCCTTGTCGACAGGCCAAGATCCTCAGAGCTTCATCATATATTCTGCAACGATCTGTTGTGTCTGCCGATATGCCGAGGCGTTCGAGACAGAGCCTGCGCAATTGGCTTTGAAACTTGTCGGCATTGGCAGCTTAGTCTGCTTCTGCAAGCTGGATAATGAGCTTGGCTGCCATGTCTAAGAACGGGAAAGGACTCATGACGTCCTTTTCCTCGAGCATGGTCCCGTCAGGTCGCTCGTAGCCGCTGCATTTGAAGTCAACTAGGTAGACCCCATATTCCATCTCGTAAATTTGAATCTCCATGTGCATATTGACAAAGTCCTGCTTGCGGTTGTCAAGCACGGAAACAATATGGGCATTGTCATCGCCATCGGAGGGCATGTGCTTTTTCATATCTGTGGAATTTAGAATGTTGTTCAACAGAACGTCTCGCCTGAATGACATACCTTGCTTAGTCCAACGACATACAATATGCCAAGGATCTGCCGGAAGCTTGTAGTATTTGGTAGGTTTGAACGTAGCTAGGTCGATGTCCTCGGGCTTCATTCCTTCATATGGATTAGGTGCCTGTGCCCTTTTGGACCTCCTGAATAAATTAGCACCGTGTGATTAGGCAACATGAGAGGGATGGAACTCACTGCTCATTTTCTGGACCATGGACCTCATCATAATCCTCGTTCACCACCCAAGTTGCGTTCAACTTGTGGAGTGCTTTGTAGATGCAGAGCAGCGCTTCCCAGGGCGCATTTCTAGAGCGTATGCCGAATTGCCAACGCACAGGCTTATTCTTTTTCTGCACAACAGGAGTCATGGGAGCCGGGCGACTCTGACTATCATCAAGTCTGACACTGCCTTTGGAGTGTGGCTTGAGTCGGCGGATTGCCTCCTGATGCTCAGCTGGGGTCCTTGGATGAGATGGAAGATCGGGAAGAGGCTGGTCCTCATGCGCCTCTTCATCACCGGCATTGTGGCGATCCAGGGCCTCCTTGTGCAAGGCTGGTAGACTAGTAGGTAGTATACCAATTTTACTGACATATCCACGTGGTGATGTGCTCGTAATAGTCGATGCATTCGACCGTGTCGAATCTGCAAGGGGACTGGCCGCAGAGTCAAATTCATTGTCTTTGAGGGATGCATCTTGCATCGCTGAGTTCAGGCTGCCGGCATGTTCCTCGTGATTTGTAGTAGGCGGCGATGATGCGAAATATGGGTTGTCATTCCCAGTGCCATAGGCGGCTGTAGGCAATAATAATCTTAGCTTGAAGCCCAACCGTGTATAGTAAAAGCGCGAACATAGCAGCCAATGAATATATATGCGGAACTCTCGAGCACGTATTCACGGGTAGAATAAGACGTCGCCACTATTTTCGGCAATTTCAAAACAAAAATAAAATCGCATCTCACAAACAAACTCCGCCTAGGATAACAATGGACTTGGCTTGACTTACGATTTACTTGCATAAGCTTGTTCTCGCGTACAATCATGTATGCGTCTTTAATCGCCGAGGGTTCGTCTGCACCGAGGGCTTCTTCAACGTCTCGCTTGCCGTAGCCCATTGTCTTGCTGATCTTTTCAGTGACTTCATTGTGCAACTTCTCCTGGACCTTCTGAGGGGCATGCGGAGCAATATCACTTGGGTTGATGGCCTTGTTAGGGTCGACACCGGTGTTGAGGAATTCCTCAAGCGGGGGTGCTAGATACGACGGCAGCTCGTGTGCGAACCATGGATCTTGTCGAATCTCCTCAATGGTTGCTCTTGTCAGGGGGTTCACCACCAACATCTTTCTAATCATGTTGGCCGCTCCTACGGGACACCAGGACGGAATATTGAAAACACCACGCTGGATCTTTGCGAAGAGACTGGGGATATGGTCATCATCGAATGGTAGCCGACCGATGAGCAGGACATAGAGGATGACACCGCAGCTCCAGACATCCACTTCCGGGCCTGCATACAGCTTTCCGCTGATGACTTCGGGGGCTGCATAGTTGGGGCTACCACAGCTTGTCTTGAGGAAGTTACCGTCTGTCATGATGTTGCTGAGACCGAAATCGGCAATCTTAACGTTGAGGTTGTCATCCAGGAGTAGATTTTCAGGTTTCAAATCACGATGCACAACTTTGTGTCTGTGACAATATTCAACAGCGCATATCATCTGTTGGAAGAATCGCCGGGCTTTGTCCTCTTGCATTCTCCCGTGGGAGACGATGTAGTCGAACAGCTCACCGCCTGCGTACTCGAGGACCATGATAATCTCAGCACTCGTCTTGATCACAGTGTAGAGCTTGATAATATGGGGATGTCTGAGCAACTGCAGATACTCGATCTCTCGTTCGACACGACCGACCATGTCTCGACTGATGAGCTTTTTGCGAGATATGATCTTGAGAGCAACTTGCTGCCCAGTGCTCCTGTGTACAGCGAGTTTGACCTTGCCAAAAGAACCCTCTCCAAGAGTGCGAATGATGTTGTACTGGCCGACACGCTGTTCCGTCCTTCCCTTCTCGCGATGGGTTGGGACGGCGGTGCTGGCATGGTCGCTTGCTCGTTGTTTGCCATTGTTAGGATCGGATGTCGTCGGGGTGACGTTGATCTCGGGGACTCGACGTCGAATCTGTGAGGGCGACAGGGAGATGGAGAGTTCCTCCTCGTCGTAGGGTCTGGTGGCCATGTCTGCTGAACAGTAAGCCAGGGCGGGCTGCGGCGTCGTAAACTGTACAAGCTGTCGCAGCGACAGCCAGACGAAGCTTCTGAGCAGAGGTACGTATCAAGATTTGGATGTCGTGGGCGGTCTCTTCTTCGTCAAGGGAAGCTCCAGGTCCTGATGGAGCAAGCAGTCGGCGAGGGGCACGGCTGTTGCAGTGGACGGGCGACCAGGGCGGCTGATGGGTTAGGTAGGGGGGCAGGATTGGCTACAGTGAGTAAGATGTCGCCAGGCCTTTGGTACTGACCCCAGCAATAACGAACCCGCTGCCCGATGAATTGCTGCCCGCTTGTCTGGTCCAATCCACCCAGCACTCTCTCCGCAGTGTGTGGAGTGCAAAAAAGTTCGCTTGACTCGGGGCCTCGGGGCAGATTACCGAAATGGTAATCGAGGTTGAGCTACACTCCGTATCGCTGCAAAGAGAGCAGATCACCAGATCCCAATACGGCGGAGCACCAAAAGGAGCTATAATGCTTTGCAGACTCAATGAAAAGGTCTGTGGAAAACTAATAGACGGACAGCACTGAGCACTTCAGCTCGAGCTGCGTGGACGCCAAGGTACGTAATAGTCGCAGTCAATGTGGTTTTGGAGAAATTGGTGCCTTAGCTGAAAGTGTGATGGGATGTGGAGGGGCGCGAGATACCTAGATAACAGTAGTGGACAGCTTGATGACCGAGGTTCTAGGTTCGAGTGGTGAGCAGGAGCTTAATGTACTATTAGCTGGCAATGGTCATGTAGCCACCGGAGGGTTGTATTACCACAAGCGCTGCCGAGCAAGCACTCACCTTGGCTACCTTGATGTACCTAGTGGACCAAAGTGAAGGTAATTGGGACCTGCAATGGAACGCAACCAGTTCATGGGCTGCAAGGACGTTCTGTACTAAAAATTACACATCAGTGATCTCTAGACCAAAATACGCAACGATCTTGTACATAGTAGAAAGCAATTTGCAAATTGCTCATTAGCCGCCCTCCATCCTCATAATGGTGATATATCGCGAATACTGAATTCAATATTTGCACAGCGAGAAGGGGCAAGTATTGGAGTGCATCAGTTAATAAGCAGGTACATACTAATGTAGATACCTACTGTGAGCTGACGTGCTTTGTTCGCCCTGACTGACATACCTGGCATCGCAAGCATTCGTGACTTCTGACTGAACACTGCGGTTATGGATATTATGCTCTTCTCTTCTCTAGCTGCCAGATGATGTAGGAACCTGCATGTTTGTGTACTTGAGAATAGATTTGCACGGCCAAATTGACACCGTGTCAGAAGCAAGTGAAACATGGATGCTCGTGTACGCAGATGGAGTATTACGAGACGCCACGAAATGGCAAATAAAATAATATGATACAATTGCCAAGTATTCCGTATAGACTGCACGAGTGCCTCGTGGCACCAATAAATATCACTAAACTGACCTTTGCCAACAGAACAGCCTTCTGCCGCGTCACAAAACATCATCCTATAGAAGATGTCTGCCATCTTGAAAACGTGATCCGCAGCGAGCGATGGTATTAGGCAATTTACACACGGTAAGTAAATTCTTCGGAATATACAGGTGCAATATTACAAAGCACTGGCCGCAGGTAGCCTTCTCTAGTCGATATGCCAACCTACCTAGATCTTCCTTTCTTCTTCCCTGAGTCGGTCAATGAGTTTATTTCTCAGAAAGTCACTAAGGCCAAGACTGATGATACGAATATGTCAGTGAGCTTCATCCAGCGTCCTTGTGTGGGTTTTGAGGTCAGAGCGGCCCTCACCCAGATATACTTACATGCCCTCGTTGGTTACAATCCGATAGGTTCCACTGGGTTCGAACTTTCCAACAATCTGCCCATGACCGTCTACTTCAATACTTCCCATGATGTCCTCGGGCCACTGTAAGTCTTCATGTTAATGTTCCGCTTGCTAGTACACGAGAGGCTTGGAGCGTTTGCTTTCGGGCTCTTGCCTTGGATCACGGTATCGGACCACGAAAGAGCCACTGATTGCGTGTCTGGACTATTCTCATATACAGATATTTCAAAGAGGAGTATACTTACAGCTATCCTCCCAAAGTCTGGTGGATTTCGCAGGTCCGATAGATGCACGTAACCGCCCACTCCACCACCTCCGGCTCCCCCTTGGGCACTCGCGCCACCAGCGCCAGAATCGGCGGCATGTTTGCCTCGGGAGGAGCGTTTTGAAGTCTGTTGATGAAAGACTCCTCCACCGGCACCAAATGTCATGCCGCCTGGGCCCGCGAACGCTTGCGCTTGGCTCTGGAGGAGAGGGTCTTGAGCGGCGTGCTCTGCAAGAACATCGTATAGAATCTTGAGGAATTTGTGGTTTTCGGAGAATGACTGCGGCGTGGGCGGGTTTTCTGTCGACGTCCCTATCGCAAGATCTGTAGATGGTGGTTGAGCATCCAGGTAGGTAAGAATATGACGGTTGTCCAAGGTAGCATTGGGAAAGACTTTCTGGACGTGGGTGAGAATTGCGATGCAAAGGCCTAGATCATTCAATCCATGGGCGTAATACTGACAATAAACGGGTTCTTTGACAATGTCGAAACAAGACGGTGACCATGAAGACTCCTCAGAGCCGGGGCTGCTCGAAGTCGTGTCAGCAACATTGCGGGAGCTGGTAGTAGTGACGACTGGGAAGCTCAAAAGCTGAAGCTGTCGCGCTGGAAGCTCTATCTTATCACTAAAAAGTCTCGAAGCGTGCCCTGACGTCGATGAAGTGCCCCACTGGCTACATCGATATTTACAGTGGCATGTGTCGGTACAAGACGCTGCAAGGATCGGGGCTACAGCATCCAGGTAGCTGCTGACAAGGATCCTGGCCCCAAAAAGGCCCTGTTGTGGTGGGGGATTTTCTAGCCAATTTACGCGCTGCATGTAAGAGTCGCGTCTTTTGCAACGCGTAATATTATTATTTCAAGTAAACTGTCAAAAGGTGACTTGCAACTCAGCAGTCACAGCATCACCAAAGCATTACTGCTTCGGATCCTAAACAATTGGCACTTGATGCTGTAGTTGAGGATAAAGGTCAAATAAACCAAAAATCGTCAACAAAATGCAGCCGCGAAAACCTCAGGCAGCGCCAATCTTCGCTGCAAGAACACCAAATCCCAAGGCCTCAAATCCGATACCCTCGTCGTCACCCGCATTTGCGACTCCCCAGGCAACATTAAAGCCTTTCTCCGCCGCACCCGCCAAGGCGACAATTCTACCCATTCTTCTCCCTCCCGCGACTCTGAGACCGCTGGCTTTCAGGACTTTTACCAAGAAACATAGTCTTACATTGACGTCGTCCGCATTACAAGAACTAGCGACTTTCATAGGACGGCACTGCGGTTCAGGATGGCGCGAGGAGGGGCTGGCAGAGAAGGTGCTTGAAGAGGTAGCAAGATCCTGGAAGAACCGTAATGGCGGCGTCATCGTTGATGGCACCAGCAAGGAGCTCAAGGATATCCTAAAGACACTCGAGGGTAACATGAGCGGAGGCAGAATTACAACAGGCGGCGACCTGGCCCGGAAAAACAGTCTGACGATCGAGGCCCTCGATGAGGCCGACTTGTCCAACACAAGACTTGGCATACGCCCTGCCACCCTCGCACGGGATGACAGCAATCGAAGCTTTGGCATAAGCGCACTGGAGATGGAGCAGAACGAGAACGAGGATGAGGACGGACTGAACGACCCAAGAGACTGGACCAAGGTTATCAACGCATACGATCAGCCTCGAATGGTTTACAATGTGTCCAAGAAGCACTTTGAGAGGGATCCAACAAAACCTTCATTAATGCCCTCGGCTTCCCACAAAACGGCTCTTTTCAGAAACAGATATAATGTTATTCACCAAAGACTCCTACGGAACGAATCCTTTCAGACTTCAGCCGTCGCAACGGCAAAGGCGGGTCCGCCCTCTTTGAAACGCGCATCCTCATCTGTAGTCACAGCACAGCAAACATACAAGATCACACCAATCGCAAATCTTCTAGGTCGCCATGGTAGCCACCATATGCTGCTTGGGCTCTTGTCGGTATCCCCTACGGGCACGCTAACCATCAGCGACCTAACCGGAACAATATCTCTTGACCTTTCACAAGCACAATCCGTGCCTGAGGATTCTGCATGGTTTACACCAGGGATGATTGTCCTAGTAGACGGCATCTACGAGGAAGAAGAAGAATCGATTGGTAAAGGCCTGGGTGCGAGCAATGGCATTGGTGGCATCATTGGCGGCAGGTTTCAAGGATTCTTCATAGGCCAACCACCTTGTGAAAAGCGAAAAGTGACACTAGGTGTAAGTGGACCAGAAGGCGGCCTGGATCATACAATCGGCGGTGGCTTTGGGTGGATCGATTTCCTCGGCGTGGGCAGTGAACGCGCAGTTGGTTCAAAAATGCGAAAGGTCCAACAACGGATTCTGCGACACATATCGGAAGATCATGATTCCCCAAGTCGTGATCGGGTCGTCATTTTGGGCGAACTCAATCTTGACCAACCGCGTGCTTTGCAAGCGCTCCACAAGATCTTGACGATATATGCATCGGAACCCGAGGGCACATCTCCCATGGCATTTGTCCTAACTGGAAACTTTACTCAACACGCTGTAATGGCCGGCGGCGGGAGCAGTGGCGGTAGTGTGGAATACAAGGAATATTTCGATTCCTTGGCGTCCGTACTATCGGACTTTCCTACTCTTCTACAAACGGCCAATTTCGTCTTCGTCCCGGGGGATAATGATGGCTGGGCTTCTTCATTCTCTGCGGGAGCTGCTGTGCCATTGCCGCGCAAGTCTGTTCCCGACATGTTCACTTCGCGCATTCGCAGGGCCTTTGTTGCGGCAAACGCGGAGGCAGGAGTCAAGAAAGGGGGAGAAGCCGTGTGGACTTCCAACCCAGCGAGGCTCACGGTCTTCGGGCCATCCCACGAGCTTGTCATCTTCCGAGATGATATGTCTGCGCGTCTTCGTCGAACAGCGGTGCGCCTCAAGTCGTCCAAATCCAACTTTGAAGACCAGGAAAATGTAGCACCACCACAAGAGACAGCCGAAGATGTTGATATGACAAGTACACTGCAAGACCAGGAAACCGCCGTTGAGGCTATGGACATTGATGCAGCGCCCCAATCTGCGAGGCCCGAGATAGCACACGACGTGCAAGCAGCACGGAAATTGGTCAAAACGCTTTTGGATCAAGGATATCTCACGCCATTCCGGCAGCAGATCCGGCCAGTGCATTGGGATTATGCATCTGCCCTTCACCTTTATCCATTACCCACGGCCATGATATTGGTGGATGCAACGGCACCACCGTTTTGTGTCACATATGAAGGGTGTCATGTCATGAATCCAGGGACAGTACTTGTGGCTGGGCGTAGAGGCGTCGGACGATGGATCGAATATGAGCTCGGGGGCAAGGGAAAGGTCAGGGAATGTTTGTTCTAATGAATGCATAGCGAGCGGTGTGTAAACTTGGACGCCTTGGTGTTGCAATATCAACTCAAAATACCCGTCTGATAATCAAAATATCGGTGAAGATTTTGTTGACTCGTGGAAATGTCAGCATTATTTTTCCTGTGAAACCCATCTGATAGGAACATGTGAGTAGCGTATTGGCCTATGGTGGAATGGCATGTGCTGTTACTGTCTTTATTAATTCGTTGATTAGTAAACCTGTTTGTAAGAGCCTCACTCTTTGCTCGGTATTGACATACCATGACAACCGTCTTGGCACGCATGGACAGCACGGAACAACAAGTAATGCGGAATGGTTGCCGTTTTGGTGGCTCCATATGTCGAGGTAACAATCGGTTCCTTACCCAAGCTCGCGGTTGGTGTAGTTGGAGGCTAGAGACTACCTACAACCTTACCCAGACATACCTTGGACGCCCCAGTAACTGCGACATACAGCCGCTGCATGTCATGCACGACTATTGGGAGGCCGACGGCCGGTCAGTGCCGGAGCCACCGTTAGCTGGCTTCCAAAGAAGAAAGAAAAAGCCTTCGAGGCTTGCCTATGAAAGCCGCGATCCGCCTAACTTCGGAGTCGGGCCAGGCCTGGTCGTGAGAAAAAAGGCTCCTCTCAATGCAGCCAGATGCACTGAGGTAATTGTATTTCTAAGCAGTAGCTCATTAGTCCCTAACAACAACGCGCCCTTGACCCCACACTTGGTGACCGTTGTAGGAGAAAAGAGAGTCCATAGGGCGGAGGGGGAAAAAAATTAAATCAAGATGAAGCATCGTACTTCTTCATAGAGGGGTCATCAACACAAAAGTTCTCATCAGATATACTCACAGCTTAATAAGTCCTCGCAACCCGCGGGAGCACAACCCAAACGTTGTAGATTATACGGCCAGCCGCGAGTATCCCGACCAGTCACGGACCCAGAACATTACGTGCTTTGGCGCGGAGGTGTTATCGCCAACCTAGAACCTACCTCAACCTGGTTTCTATTACTTGATTCGTGCGCACTGCACATGATTCTGGCCGTGCCTCAGCAGAGAACCAAGCTGCGCAACGTGGGGGCTCTCCAATTTGTGCGCTCGCCATCGTCAGGCTGGGGGTTACAGATCCATCATCGTTCATAACGAGGATCTGGCGAGTCTTAGAAGCTTGATAAGTCAGCGGGCCTGCGGACATTTCCTCCCCCATTGATAAAGCGAGGGAAAGCTGGATCGTGGATCTATCTTTTTTTTTTTTCCTTTAGCACCAAAGTGTCTATCGGGGAAAAAACTGGGAACGCCCGACTATCGAACCTCCGCAGTCATCCGGGTGACTCCGCGTCAGAGTTTTGTCATCAACCCCGTGGGTGGGCAATCGCCGTTACATAGCAACAGTTATAACCTTACTCTGTGCCAGGCGTTACGCTACCGGTAATATTGGCCGCAACTCTGGCGATTGACTTCTGTCAGGCAAAATTGTCGCAGATTTAGCACAAAACCTCACGCCCGCACAAAACGCCAAGCCAGTCGCTTTATCACCGCAGCAAAAACGGGCAGCGGCTAGCCAAAGTTGTCAAGCCCTTATAGACTCGAAATACAGGTATACTCGGAGCACCGTTCCGCTACGGAGAAATCACAATGGGTTTGCTGTACGTCGCCAGCCATATGCGCTCCCCCCGACCCACGAGCCTCAAGGTGACACAGATTTGCTAACACTGCGTGTATAGTGCGCTCGGCACGGCTCTGGATTGGCCAGACGCCAAAACACATGCGCATCAGGTCAGGGAATGGGGTATCAAGGTATGCGGCTGCAGCGTCATGATGTTCGCCAAATCGGATGAAGCTGATAATTAGGACAGCAATTGCTTGAGATCTGGAATAAGGCCAAGCACAAGGAGCGAGATGCCATGCTCTGGGGTGACGAGGTAAGAATAGACTGTGTGTTCGCCTGCTATTGTAGATTGTTCTCACATCCCTTCAGGTCGAATACCTGGTTGTGACATACGAAAAGGATGATCCAAAAGTCCTTCTCTCGCTCCGTCAAGCAGATATTTTGAAGGCATTGGCCGCCGACGAGGAACTGGCAGCAAAGGGTGGTGGTGTGCCAGCCATTCAAGACCAGAAACAACAGTAAGCTAACAACTGTTGGTCTCCATCGCATTGACGTCCCTGCTAAGTTTGACAAGGTCGAATCCTCTCCCGGTCTTCCACCCTGAGTTTGGTAGATTCATGCTCGAGGCCACACCGGGCAAGCCCTGGGGAATAGGATTCAAGGAACTGCTGGACGTGGAGCCGGATATGAAGCTCAGGTATATATTATACCGCTTTTGTCCATTTGAGATTCCCTGCTGACCCCTTTTAGGAGGAGAATTGCAAAGGACCATATGAAGTCTAACGAGTACCCAATCACGCTCACCACGTTCCCCCGGTTGGGTGTCCCGGGCGTGTTTACAGAGCCTCACTATCCCCCCTCAGGATCAAAGCTGCGTTCGCAATTTGTTCCGGATGAAATTGCCAATCCCCACATTCGATTCCCGACTTTGGCCGCCAATATCCGTTGGAGGCGAGGCAAAAAGGTTCAGGTAAATGTGCCAGTGTTCCATGACAAGAACACGTCAAACCCCTGGAAAGACCCAACCGTCAATTATGATTTGCACAACTGGCCAGAAGACGACGATGTTCGGAATGGTGCCAGTCCAGACAACTTTATTCACATGGATGCTATGGCGTTCGGTATGGGAAGTTGCTGCTTGCAAATAACCTTCCAAGCCAAGAACATCACCGAAGGCCGGAAAATGTATGATCAGTTGAGCCCTCTTGGCCCAATCATGTTGGCTCTAACGGCTGCGACGCCTATATACAAGGGCTTTCTCGCCGACACTGATGTCCGCTGGAATCAAATCAGTCGAGCCGTTGACGACCGCACAGAGGAGGAACTTGGAGAAAAGGTGTGTACACGTGTTTGCGACATGTTTGATCCAGATGACTAACATAAGACGGTGTAGCCCCTGAAAGACAGTAGATGGAGGATACCAAAGTCGCGCTATGCGTCAAACTCGACGTATATCTCGACAGACAGTCGACTGAGACCAGAGTACATGGACCCCAATCTTGTCATCGACCACGATATCAAGCAACAACTCATGGATGGAGGCATGGATGATCGCCTGGCAACCCACTTTGCTCATCTCTTCATTCGTGATCCAATCGTTATTTTCAATGAGGACCTCAAGGAGTTGGATATGACCAAGGCCGATCACTTTGAGAACATTCAGTCCACCAACTGGCAACATATGCGTTTCAAGCCCCCACCGGCAGGCAGCGATATTGGCTGGCGTGTCGAGTTTAGACCGATGGAGATACAGATTACCGATTTCGAGAACGCAGCCTTTGCCGTTTTCATGGTCCTCATTACGCGGGCCATTCTCTCCTTTGATCTAAACTTTTATATCCCCATTGCCAAAGTCGATGAGGGCATGGAGACAGCTCACGCACGGGATGCCGTGCTAGAAAAGAAGTTCTATTTCCGCAAGAATCCCTTTCCTACCCGGCCGACGCGGAGCGCCATGGGCTCGGGGACGAGCACGCCCATGATCAGCCGGCCGCCGACGCCTACGGGTCCCGTCGAGGACGAGTACGCCTTGATGACCATCAATGAGGTGATCAACGGCTCCACCTCGGACGAGCACGACTTCCCCGGTCTGATCCCCATTGTCGAGAGCTATCTGGACTCGGTCAACGTGGACGTGCAGACGCGGTGCGAGCTCGACACGTACTTGAACCTCATCCGCCGGCGTGCCAGTGGCGAACTCTGGACGGCGGCGAAATGGATTCGGGACTTTGTGGACAAGCATCCTGCCTACAAGCACGACAGTGTCGTTGATGATGAGATCAACAAGAGCCTCATTGAAGCTGTCATTGACATTAGTGACAGGGAGCAGGTCGGCAGAGGGTGGGATGGGCTAGATGTTCCTAATCTGGACCGACTGCTGAACGGTTTCAGGGGAGGTTGTGGCGGTTCCAAGCGGTAGAGAGCAACTCGACATAGATATACAGAGACTATACAGCACATTTTGATATGATAATTCGACTTGCTTTCATCACCTTCACCTGGCTCAACAGTCAACGCTATATTTCTCGATCTCGTTCCGTGGAACAGACAGCTATACTGTTGCGTTACGCAGTACTGTTACCTCGACACACCAAGTCGCCTAGCTCTGTTACGCTTTCAGAATATACAGCTTTCAGAGAGCAATAGAGTACTTTGCGAGTACTTCCGCAACGCTAAGAGGGCTCGAGCCGTGTTGGCGATCTTTACTAGCGGCTGGTCTACCATCTCGGCTCGGTGCAGGAAGGGAACGGAGACATAGATCTCATCGCGCACATATGTATCTTTCCCATTCGAGTTAAGAACAACCCCAGTTCCGCCTTTCCCCCCGATGATCGACTGGCTAATATTTTCCCCTCCCATAGCGCACTATTCCGCGATAGCTTCAACCTTGATATTGCTCTTAGCTTGGCCCAGGGCAAAGACAAAAAGATGGGCGCTACTATGCCCAGACTGCCTATTGCTTGCGATGTAGAACAAGCCCAGGGACGCAATGGGACGGGGCAGGCAAACAAGCTGGAATTAATTAGATGAGATCCGCTGGGAGGGCTGCTGGTATGGCTCATTGTCAGCTCTTCTGTTGGGCCCCGCGTCAATGTCCCATCTATGCCCCATCTCCTCATCTTGTCTTTTGAGAGATCGCAGATCGCATCTTGCTAACTTGCACTCTCTCCATCCTTTGTGGTTGTTCTGGACTCTGAGATCTGCACTCAGTAAACCCGAGCAGTAGCCAATCAAAGTCAGTATAGCTTTTTGATCCCCCTCCGTCCTGCATTCCTTTTGCTGCTTGCTTTGTTGCTTTTTCCCATTACCCCCGAACAGGGCTGCTTCCTTTTCTTCTCGTAAAGACGACCTGGTATGAGTACGTATCACAAAATGCGTGGCACTTTTTCGTTTGATCAGAAGTCACAACCACTACAAAATTTACAGATTCATTATCCTCTTTGGGATGGGGGATAATTAGTAGAAACATGACCAATATCGTAGTCAGCACGGCAACTCTCTTGCATCCTTCCAATAGCATTAACCTGACTTTGCCACATACGCTCTCCCCGCCAGCCGAAACAACATGGGTCGCTTTTTGCTTTTTCTCTTCTCTCATCCTTTCCCAAAGTCTATCTGCAGATGAGCTGCGATTGGACAATGTCCATGAGGCTGTTGCAGTTCTTTCCCACAAGGCGAAATGCAGTATTCAATATTCCACCCATGTTTCCTCTACCCATAGATTGACGACCCCTTTCACCATGGACCAAAAGAGGCTCTTGACTATGACTATCATTCGCAATGTTTCCCAAAGCGGAAATGCCTCGGAGCACTAGATATGCACGACGAAGACAAGAGGCATAATAAGCAAAGTCTCTTCCAAGCCGGCTCGGAGTCTTTTTTCTTTTCTTTTTGGGGTGCACCTTCA
>NW_006917101.1:1370767-1655058 GCF_000516985.1 Pestalotiopsis fici W106-1
TAAATATCGCCTTATCCCCACGCCGTACCCTTGCGAGATACCATCGTACGAATCTCGTGCGCCCTGATCTTCTCGGCCCACTCGAGCGCATGAGGGAGTACTCAGATCTGTACTCGGGTGTACAAAAACTCTGGTCGCAAAACCTTTTCTTTTTATTTTATTATTTTTTAAACCCATGAAAAAGTGTGAATAGTCGTGTTGGGACGCAAGCAAGCACGGATGGATCACTGCATCCTATCCTTTTTTTTTTTTTTACCTCGAATTTCTAAGAAACTAATTACACAAACATACGTTCCAAGTGTCACTATTTGTGAACTGGGGAATAAAAAAAAAAGGGTACTTGAGGCCCCAGCTCAACGGATAAATAAAAGGGGTTAGAATTTGGGAAATTTCCATCTGACTTTGTACCGCGGCGCGGCGCTAGAGTTCGGTCAAAAGAAAGAATGGGAAAATATGTAGTACTACGCGACCGAGTATCAATTCCGCGGCACGCTGCCATGACTTGCCAACGGCTGGCTAAACAAGACGCGATCTTAGGCAGGGCTGGGGTGAAGACGATCGCAAGGAGACAAGAATATCAAAGGAGGACTTATTGCCCAGCCTTGCTATTCTTGCCAACGCTTCGACTATTTGGATATCAGATATATTGAATGGGGGATCATCATATACATGAGTATCATTTGTCCAATTAGGTTAAAGCAAGCAAAAGAACGTGAATGCAGTAGATATATACGTACTGTGGAGTGATATACTTGGGACGCAAACAGACTGTGCTGCTACTAATAGATACTAGAAGAGGGCTAATGAATTGCTTTTTCCAGTACTCTGCGTGAGAGGGGCAATCTGGCTGAAATTCAATTTAGGGTTTACTGCCACATCATGTCAAACGTGGCGAGTTTTCCTAGGCGAAAATAATATGTACAATGCTTGCTGAGCTGCGCTGAATAAGAAAAATTGCAAAAAGCTGAACAAAGCCCAAAAAGCCCCCTAGAGTGTTCCCGCCCATGCATGTCTGACACCTTTTCCCTTTTCCCCCTCCTGTAAAAAGGTCCGTTTCTATGGCATACTCTCACCTAGTAGGGCCCGGATGTTGGAACCTTTGGCCGTTGCCAACTTGATCGTTTATTATGCATCGACGTTTTCTTCATTGGTTTTTCTTTGCCTTTGCGAAATTCCCACCGGCGTAAAATCTCAAGTAGTCTACTACTAATAGTTCGCGCCCTCGCGCATCTCTTCGGGAGTAATGGCTCCGTGCGAGTTCAGTTAGTGGTGTCTGTTCTCCATTCCCCTTCTCTACTACACAGTACACGCAAGTACCCTCTGTGGACTTGGTCGCTCTCTGGCTTTAAGACGGTCATGATTGCTCGTAACCTTGGCAGGGCAGGGGGGAACCACAATGATACCACGTACAGATAAACTGCACCTTTTGTTGCTGCGCTTCATCGGACGAACCCAGATCTCGGATCGTCTGTGGCCTAGTGAACATCGATGGTGCTGTTTTACGTTCTACGGAGGACGTTCCGCGGTCGAATGAATGAGCAGTGGAGTCGGCTCGCACGGATTGGGCGGATTCTTGAGACATGGGGACGACTAGCATTGAGATAGGTCAAAACTAGATGACGATGGGGCCCGACCGAGATGCCGGGTCCGCGTGTAAGTGTTGCGCAAAAAGGACATTCGGCTCCGGGACAATTGAATTCTCGAGCTTGCGAGCTAACTACATGAATTAGCTACGTATATTCCAAGGAGACTTGAATCGTAGTAGTTCCAAAATCCGAATTGCTAGTCTGGGGGGCCATGCCTTGAGGCGGGGACGATTAGGAACAAAATAGTAAGTAGATCGATCGATATTTCACTAGCGGCTCGCAAGCAAAGCATGTGTCCTCCCGCTGTGAGATCTGCAGCATCCAGACCTGCTCAGGCCTTTCTTGCCGTCGAGGACGAGAAGGTTGGGCCGCGAAGGAGGGCAGTGACGTCGTAGGAGAGATGCCATCGGCCGGAGGCAAGTTGCGGCGAATGGGGACATAATAGGCTGATGTAGCACCAGCAACGGGCTGCGTTTGGTATTGGAATAGTCTGACACCCTCAGGAAAGAACATCAACGGCCCAAAGGAAAACCCAGAAGCATGCCAGACACGACTCCAGTTAGCCAGTCCTCTGGTTCCGAGATGGCTCAGCCTAACATTCAGGGGAAAGAGGAAACATCCTAGACAAGATGAGATCACCTAGCAATTGTGGCCCTTGAACAGAGTTGGCATGAGTAATTCTTACCACCCAGGCAGAGTTATGGTAAGATGGTTTCCTTTGACTACGGGATGGCGGGTGGTGATTTAGTTGCCGTCTATGCCTCGTAGGGATAGCTAGAGGCTGCTACTAGAGGATCATCGTAGATCCGCGTTTCCATTTCAGCCCTCGAAAGGCGACGATCAGGCCAAAAGAATAAAATGACAACATACCATGGTACAAATCCCGATCGTCTAACGCGGAATGTTCAGCCCACACTACTAGGCCAATGCCAGCAAGATGAATTTAGCAATTGAGCCAGCACCAGCAAACACCGAGCCGTTGTCTTTCTCACTTGCGAGCTGGATGGAGCCTGTAGACACCCCCCAATTCCATCCTTGTTGGAAGGTTTGGCTTGAATTGAGGCGGAATTATAGTACAGTCAGGCGGCAGTACGTACTCGAGTACCCGGCCAAGCTTGCTCAAGCCAGCTCGACTCAACCCCTGCGGCATTGGCTTGCCCACTACCACTTGACTATAGTAGTATTCAGCATAGTGTCGATTCGCGCAGATGCAATGGCGCAAACTCTATTTTGAAGCCAATCGCCATGCTGGGATGTCCCGGCCGCATCCACGCCCATGTCTGCAATCTACGGGATGCGGGTCTCTCGTCTGCCAAAGAAGAAGAAATCCCAGCCGCGGTTGGATGGTGCGCGCGTGTCAATTGTAGGTTGGACGGCTTGGGGGGCCGGTTCAATGAAAAGGGCAAATCGTGATCTGGGCTCAACCTACCTACTGCCAGTGAGCTTGATGTCAAGGACGCATTCGCGAGTCCTTGCCGGATTGTTCATCCTTGAAGTGGTTGACCGCGTCATGCCCTGTCCTGTGTTTTCTCTATCTGACAGGCGCCGCCTCCAGTGCCGGGCATCATCATGGTTGCGCCCAAACATCGATAGTGAGAGACCGCGCACTGTTGGCCATACTAATATGGATGAGCCGGGAAGCCGGTCGCTTCTAGGGACGCCCAGGTTCGGGCCTCGTATTGAGCGCGAGTGACGAAAAAGACATTCGTGAGTCGTCCTTTACTGCCGGAGGGATGGGGAATGACACCAAAGGGATAAGTGTCATCTCTCGCCTTCTTCCGCGATTACTCTCCACGTGGCGCGCGACATGGGCTGTATGTCTGCCACGCGAGCCTGCATCTCACTTCCCGCCATGATCGAGATACTGTTTAGTACGGATCCACAAGACGTCTTTTTTTTCTTCTTCTTTCCCTTCTGCTGTGTTGGACTGGCCCCGGACCTGTTCCATCTAAGACAATCAAGTGTGACGGCTTTAGCTCTTCGTTTTCCCAAATGGTAGTTGGCCGCGGACAATGACATTGGTTTGTCCTTCCACTCGCCTTGGAGCCGGTGCAACCACCCTCTCCAATCTTTTCCTCCCCAGCCACAAATTGGCCCTTGGGAAGCTTGAGACGAGGCGCCTAAGACATGCCTGACAGATCTAGCCATGCACATACCCTCCTCTCCATCCCATGCTCCCGTCATGTCAGCATCATTCTTTGCAACATGGCCCTTGTCTCTACATACAGGAAGTATATCTATTTCGTATTGTGCGTCAAGGAATCATCAAATAACATCACAAGCGTGGTATTTTGGGCAAATCTAATCCTCGCAAACAACCGGGTACCTGGCTACGTGTCGAAGAGGAGGAGGGCAACCCCGGGTTTGGCAAACTCAAAAAATTGATTGAAACGCAGGGCCGCATCTACCCTTGTCCTGCCCTTCTTGTGCGTCTACTGTGTAAGTTGAGTCATCAGGATCGATCTCACGCTGTCTCAGATACGTGTAAGGGTCGTACAACGACCGACAGCTACCCTTCTTCTCGTGTCCTCCTCCCTCCTTTGACTCCTTAGCCCGAAGATTCTCAGACCCCGAAGCAGCCGAGGGGAAAGAGCATGACGTTGAGGGTAAAGTACACATTTGGACACTTTCTCAGACTGTCGGGCCATGTCCCGACTTGTACGATACCAAAAGAAGACGGCCGTTCCAGCCCCCAGGGTTGGAAGCAATGGGCTGAATAGAGTAGCTAGAATAGAGGACGTCACGCGCCATGACGTCCAAGTCGAAACTTGTTCGTCAAAGAAACAAAGTCAAGCAGATAGGGTCTGGTCTACAGTTCATACTAGTTGGTTGATTGGTAACACTCGAGGACGGTTTTTTTCCTCGCTCGCACCCCAAACGCACCAATGAGACCCTAGCGAGTCGCCGCAAGGCGAGAGCTTAAGATATGAAGAAAACGTGTGCCGCAATATAGTTCAACGTCGGGGCTGAACTTTGATTTGCATCCGATGGAACTCTAAACATTAAAGCTAGGCTCCCTTGGGGTCTTAGAGCTCTTCCCTTAGCACCTGATAGTCCCCTCCCAAATTTTCCGCAGCTTACCTGCGTACTCTACCGATTTTGGTTTGGCTTATAGCATGGCCTCCGCCTCCGGTTCAATATGCAGGGCCAGACATGGGACGGGCAAAGGGCCCAGGTGTTACGGATATTCAATCCGGTCTGATCACACCAGCCGCCTGGGGAAGAGCAATCACTGACTCGCAAGGAGCGGAAATGTTGATCATTTCAGTCAAACAGTCTCCCAAGGCTGACCGGTTGACGATATGTGCCAATATGTTTCGTGTGTCTAGACAATATATGAGTGGACTTTGCAGTTACAGTAGTGACATGCATGTCATGAAGCATGGTAAGCAGCAAAACAACATGTGTCAAGCCCCCCCATCCAGTAAGGAAGCTGGACTTGGGGACTGGGAGGGGGTAAGAAGGATCAAAAAGTGTCGGGACTTTTTGAGCCGCGCCTTATGTATGCAACTCGGCTTCGTGACACATGCAGCTGTGTATAGACCAATCCTTGTCCTGATTGTGGCCCCCCTCCTCCCACCCCGTTAAGTATCACAGGCCAAACGGGGGGAGGAAGCTGAAGTATCTTCATGTGCAGGTATCATGGGAAGTTGATGGCCTTCAAAAAAGAAAACCCATCAAAAAGAAAGAAAAAAAACAAGAAGAAAACATCTTGTGCCTCGTGGCTTGTGTCAAATGAACGAGATTCCCCATATCCCGTAGGTACCCTCTTGACATGGGAAATAACCCTTTGGGCATTATGTACCCGTGTACTCTGTAGAGTGCAGACCAAGTACAAAATGAATGGCCCTGTTGAGGTCCCGGCAGGCTGCCGCTGGGGTGTTATCAAAATTGCAAGGAAGGCTTTCCCGATATCTTCAACAACGGAGGGCATGATTGGGTTTCGATATGGTTGCCTTTTTTTTTTCCCCCTCCCTCTCCGTCTTCTCGCATCTTGTCATGCCATCATCTCATTGTGTTTAAAGACGACGGATCTGCCGTGGTACGATTTGGCAGATTGGAGACTGTTGAGAGGAGGGGGATGAGATGTAGATCTGCCTGCTTGCATGCATATTATATCGAGATGAACCACATATAATGCAGAGCTTGCTGCTTGAGGGTGTGGCAGGTGTGACCATCAGGGTAGGGAGCGCTTGAAAGGAGGGACCCCTCCACGAAGAAGGGTCACAGAGTATGATGATCACGAGGACACTCAAAATTATAGGGAGGGGAGAGAGAGAAAACAACCAAAGGAAAAAAAACGGCACTGGTTTTCACTGTGGTTCCGAAAGTCCTGTCTCACTCCCCACATTCCTTTTCGCCGGCCGTGTGTGTCCCATTTGCCTCGTCCCGTTCCGAGATGGAACTGCGTTTCGCTTCCTTGCATATCGAAATCGGCCGTCTTGCCAGTCGCAATACCAAAGAAGTCGGTATTTTCGTACGACTCTAATGAACCCCGCCTCTAGATGAGCAGATACACGATAATCGTAACAGATCTGATTTTGGGCCTTGTTTTTTCTTCTTCTTTCCAACCTTCCTATGATGCGCTGATATTGTCTCATGTACCTATATACATATGGCCAATACGCAGCCAACAATAAACAAGGAAAGAAGTCAACAGGCTTGTCAATGCATTACCAAGGATGGCTGGCACGAGTGGCGCACGACATGGCTGCAGCAAGCAATCATCATGAAATGCCGTGAGCTGCAGCGGGTTGGTCAGAAATACTTGACTCGGCATGAGTACCTGTAGGAAGCGGACGGGGGGTGCGAAGTTCAACACTGTATACATGATTGATTTTCTTTCTCCCTCCTAGAGTGAGTGGTCCGCCTCATTGAATGCCAGAACAGCGAATAAGAGGTTACCGCGTGCCCCCTCGACTCCTCTACTTTTGTGGTTGGAGCTATTGTTACACCAAATCTGCTCCGAGGCCCTCCCGTCGCTGAGCGCTTATTTTCGTTGTAGCTTAGTTGAACAGCTATCAACTAAATCAAGTAAATCAAGAGCAACCATGGTGTGCTGAGACGAGGACAGAGACGGGGGATAGTGAGAGAGGGAGAGGGGACGCCACTCGAACCACAAAGGAGAAGCAGGGTGAATCTAGAGAAGAAAAAAAAAAAGCAAACCGAATCCGCAACTTGAGGCGAGTCAACACGTCAACCTACTTTATCGATTGAAGAAAGGACAAATTGGGCCAAAAGAAAATAACGAGATCTGACCAACAAACAACCCGCCGCAACTAAGACACGTGCGTAGCATTTTTTTTTTTTTTTTTTTTTGGCCGAGGGGGGTGGGGGAAAGAGTTGATCAGCCTAGACCGGTTTGCCCTGATACATAGATCCCAGATTCATTTATATATACTATATACACATGTATACGTTTTTGACTGCCTCGCAGGATAAGCAAAGAAAAACGTGTCACCTATTCATAGCAATCAAGATATTGTGCATGGTCGTTTTTCTTCCTTTGCCTTTCTTCTCTAGTCTCTCTCTAATCTAAGCCCGCCTTCTTTTTCTTTTGCTTTGATTTCCCCCCAACGCTGCCACACATGTCATCGTGGAAACTGACGGATCAAGTCGCACGGCATCCAAGAGCAGGAGGAAAGGAGAGGAAAGGGGTGGTGAAGGAGAGGCACGTCCCGTTCTGCAGACCTGCCACGCGCACTCTTGTCTTTAGTGGTTTATTTATTATTAATTATTTTTATGATTTTACAACCCGCTTCCCCCCCTCCCCTCCCCTCCCCATGACAGCAAAAAAGACTTATATAAGAAAATCATGACGACGTTTTGAGGTCTGGGCTGGGGAAATTTCATGGTCGGGGTGGTGAGTGGTACGCACGTCCCGATCTACTGGTTCTAGGCCATCTTGCGTATAGCCGCCGCTTTCTTAGTGCTGCTCAAGTTCACGTAGGACAATATCTGTCATAATTGCTAGAAGGATATGAGATATGGAAAGAGTCGAAAGGGGGGAGCGGTGGAAAAGAAAAAAAAAAAAAAGAATATGAAGATGAACCAAGGAGGAGGGGAAAAAAGGTTAAGAAACTTGCTGGCTTGCCATTTTTTCCCGCTCATCTGTTTCGTGACACGGTCCGTACCGCATCAGGGAATGAAGCCGGTAGGTCATGTCGATGCCGTCTTGCTGAACCGCCATGACACTGTCTTAGCTTGAGATTATTAGACGGATAGAGGAAAAAAAAAAAAAAAAGAGATGTCAACTGTCCAATCACGAATTTTGCATTGCAGGGAAACTCTCATGAAAAGGCCGTAGTAGGAAGAAGTGTGGTAATTTGGCAGTAACATAGATTTGAGATCAAAAGCCTAGTAGCTTCGCAGACTATAGTAGAAAATAACCCCAGATCCGAGTAGTAAAAGGGGGAAGTTCTTTTTGTGTTTGGGGCAGTTCGTTTGAGAACTGTTGCGGTACGTTATTTCCCTCAACAACTGCCTTTCCATACACGCAGCACGGTTTCGCCTTTTCAGTAGTTTTCCTCCCATTTTGTCCGAAAGATGCCCGAAAAAAAATATCGGTTGGTGGCAACTTGAAGTGTTGATTCCTTCCCTTCTATGCTTGATGCATTCGTTTTTTTCTTCTTTTTCATCTTGCATGAAGCAGCCATGTTGCGAAAGGGTTCCGACCAAACCCGGATATATGTTTGCCAATGCAATATTCCACCTCCCATACACTTGCGAGCCACAAGCATAAAACGCCAAAAACAATGCCAGTCCTGTGATGCCAAATTCTGTTGTCCCCAGGAACCAAGGGTATATACAAATAGGTTGTTGTAGTAGTAGTAGAGAGTTGTAGTAGTAGTAGTGGTGGTAGTAGTGGTAGTGATGTGTTGCGGAGCAAGTCCGCTAAAATTTAAAAAAGGGTCGAGGCCAAGGAAAATTATGTCCATTCGGGTATATGATGATAACACGCTTCTGTGGCCGAGTGCATCGATTGTCGACCGGAAATCACGAAAACAGTAATATATAGCTCACGGTTCGTGTTCGTGTGGGCATGATTGTAGGTAAAAGTCAGTCAGTCCAGTGCAGTCTAGAATCCCGTCCAGTCTGTCTGTCTCTCTGGTTTGCCCCGGCAGAGATGCCTGGCTGACTGGGTTGGCTGGCTGGCGGGGGAGTGTTTGTTGATGTCATTTTCCTCATCGTCATTGTAGGATCGTGATGAGTGAGACTAGTAGCAGTTAGATGGGTAGTTGAAGGCCCCGTAGCGCCGGTTCATTATTCGACGGCTTTAGTTCGCATGGATCTCTGCTCCATTTGCCTCTTCCGCTCCAATTTGGCATAGTGCAGCCCACAAGCGTTGCAGAGTGTTCTTGCGCCATCAGGTCCGCGGCGCCATTCGGGCGTGTCGATTCTGTTGCAGCTGTGGCATCGTCCAGGCGGAGCAGCACGCTATCATGACCTGTTAGTATGTTTTTCTTCATTTTTTTTTTCATTACTTTCCCGAATAGCGTCGGGAATAAAACAACTGTCAAAATTTGGAATGAAATAAAAAAATACTTACTCCACGGCGCTTCTTGACTTCGCCAAGTCCATAGTGCTGCTTGCTGCCGTCGCCGTACATTGACACATCGTCGTCGTCGTACGATCCCCTGTGCTTGCCTCCCTCGCGGGCCTTTTCGCTAGCAATGCTGTGGTGGACGTGTTCCCTGATACTGTCGAGAGTCTTTCTCACATAATCCGTGTTGTGCAACATCTCAGACACTTCCTTGTCCGTGGGCAAACGGTTAGGGTGTGGCTGCCCAGTTGGTTGCTCCGATGCGAGATTGGCATATGCTTCAGCAAAATTGTAGATTGTCCTCGAGGCCCACATGAGCTATAATATACCAAGTCAGTAAGAACGAACAGCTAGTGATAAATCTCGCCTCAAAGTTGGTCTTACCTTTTGTAGACAATCACCATAACCCCAAGCCTCAAATTGACGGTTCAATGGGTTAGGATCATATCTGCGCTGAATACAGTATTCCTCATCGGCGGGTACTGGTGGCCTTTGGTTCTCATACTGCGGTGCCATTGGTGGACCTGCATGACGTGGTGAAATCGGAGGGCCTCCCTGGGATGAGAGAGGGAGTTGGCCAGGAGGCAAAGGACTGGGGCCGGGATATGGGACCGGTGCCCCGTGAGAGCCAGAGAAGCTGTCATTGCGCTGGTGGTGGTGAGGAGGCTCTTGTGGCTTTTGGTAGTCGCGATGTTCGCCAAATTGATAAGCTGGTCCAGGACCAGTATTCTCCGGCCGTGAGAAGACTGCGGGTGGTGCCCGGTTGTCAACAGGCGGCTCTGGTCGTGGAGGGGCATTATTGCTATAGGCTGAGTGAGGAGGAGGAGGAGGCGGAGGCGGCGGGAGGCTCGTTGGGCCGGCCGTCGTCGTCGGTGTCGTCGGTGAATAGGTGGGTTTTGCACTGTTGAACATTTCTGATATCGAAGGTAGAGATTGCCTTTGTTGAGCTGGCTCCGAGTCTTTGGACGTCCTCCTGAGGGCGTCGGCCTGGTTGAGGATGCCCGGCATTGGAGCTGGAGAGTGATGCAGATATGTTGGTGGATATGCTGTGTTGTGCGGGTGATAGGCAGTAGCCGGGCTCATGAGTGCTGCCGCGGCCATGTTGGGCTGTCGTTCTGTTGCTCTGGGGTGTAAGTCGGCAGAGTCCCGTGAGTATCGGCTGAAGAGTTCTGGTCGACTGGTGGAGGTGAAACCACTATAATAAGAGGAAAAGTCTTAGTACTAGTCAACCAACCCGGGTGCATGTGTGTGCCATATGTCATGCTATAGATACTAGCCGCCTTGCCTTTGGGGGGCAGAAAAGAAGGAGAAAAGGCACCAACCTACCTTTGCCTGGTGCCAGATTCACCCGTGTCCATAGCGGAACGGACTACTGCCAATAACGGTGCCCAAAAAAAGTATTCCCCAGCCGGCTCGACTAGAGCGATTCATGCATCTGGGTCGTTGAACACTAATAAATGGAGGTCGTCGATCGCCTTGGGACAGAGATGCACCGGTGCCAAACTCTGTCGCCTTTGCTGACTGCGCCGGGTTCGTCGTCTACTAGAGCAGTATCTCTCTCTCTCTTCTCGCTCCCTTTCGTGAACTGCTTGGTCAACCAATCCAATCTACCCACTCAAGCGCTGGTGTCGACTCTAGTAGCGGGACCAGGAGTAGTGAGCGGGGCCCTTTTAGACGAGGCAGATGGAATGATTAGGTACGACAGGCAGGTCAGGTCAGGTCAGGTAGGTAGGTAGATAGACAGGTACTGGGCGTGCTACTAAGATCAGAAATCTGTAGTGTAGAGGCCGTCCGACGTAACGGCGCGCAGCCCAGGTGGTACGAGTAGTCGTGGGTTTTTGGGGAGGAGAAAGCGGCGGCGGTAGGTGGTCCTTTTTTTCTTTCCTTCTTCCTCTATGGCCTTGTCCTAAGGAGGGTACGTATATAGGCAGCTCGTCGTTTTTGTTTGGTTATACCTTCAAAAATAAAATCCAGAATGATTAGAATAAGCCCACGAGACGGAAAAAGCTGTTGTGGCGGGCGGGAAGGCCCAGCGCCGATGCGCAAGCCAAGTTTCGTTTTTCTTTTTTCCTTCTGCTTCTTGTTTCTTTTTTTCCTCTTCTCGCTGTTGTCTTCGTTTTTTTTTTCTGATACCCGGCTCCGGGCACTTGCTCCGTGCTCAATTTTTCAACCTTGACCGTTGCGAGGAAGGGAAATAGAAGAGTAGGAAAAAGGAATAAATTCAGAAAAAGAATATAGCACCACCACAATTGTGCTTTTTGGTGTATTTTCTTTATTTTTTATGAGACATTCAGATCTCACCTTTTTTTCTTTCTTTCCCTTTCTTGCTCTCTCTAAGGTTGCCCCAAGTGGGTCTGGAACAAATCCGCGAGAACGGATTATGGGATCTTGCTTTTTGGTGAGGGGGTCGAGTGTCTAGTGTGTAGACTGGCAACTAACTAGCCTGAGCGAGGACCTAGCAGATGCAGTTGATTGCAACGCTGCCAAACCCGTCCTGGGAGGGAGTCGGTCAAGGGAGGGGACTTGAGTAGGTGAGTAGGTAGTAGGTGGTGGTGGTGTTGGTCGGTTGGCGTGGTCCAAGGTTCCTCTAAGCCGCGGCAAAGTCAGGGAAAAAAAGTGGTAGAGTTCAAGTGTGTGTGTTGCTGCTGGTGGTTCGATTTTTCCGCATGTATACAATTGGTATAGTCGGGTTATAATAGTAGTGTTGGTTATCTGCTAGATCGATCGAGCACAGGCGGGCGGAAAGGTGGGTGAACGAAACCAAAAGGCAGGCGGATCAGAAATAGGAACGAGGTCCGTGGCCGTTGTTCTAATGCAGCTGCAGATTGTCCCGTTTGGCCCGTATATTAGACATCAAAAGAAGGGAGAGAGTGTGGCGAGCTTGGTTGATTGCCAGAGGCAGGACGGAGGTTTTTGCTTTCGTAAAGGAAAGGTCAAAAGAAAAGAAAAAGAAAAAGAGACCAAAATTGACAAAAAACCACCGAGGCCCAAGGGAAACGCGGGCGGTGCTGGAATCACAATCTTTTATGAAAAGGAACCCGAGAAAACTAGAGCGGCAAGAAAGAGGTGATGAGCGATCGTACTATGTACTATGGTTGGGGTGTATGCAACTGTGTAGTATGTATTGGAATGCCACTACCTGGAAATGAGCGAAGCTGAGTGGGCACGACGAGATCTCAACTGCAACCCCTGCAAAGAGACGCTCATCCCTGTCAGACCCAAGTACGGGTGGGGGAACCAGGGCCAGGGAAGATGGGCTAAGATGACCGGGGGCCAAGGACGATGGCGGTCGGCGGTCACTGGACGAGCTGTGGAAGGGGGGGTGGTCGGGAAGGATCTGTGTGGATGTGCTGCAACACTGATGGATGGATGGGATGGATGGGGGATGCGATGCGATGGGGGGGAAGAGGTAATAGTCAGGTAGTGCTACTGTAGAAAGGTAACCAGAGTAGAGTACCTGTTCCGCCTGTGTTATTAGTTTGGTTACCTGTTCAGTAGGCAGCAAGTATTTCAGTTTATTACCTAGGTAACGTTTGTAGTAGCAAGTAGTAGTTAGTATGCAAAGTCTCGTGCGCAGGACAGAAAGACAATAGGACGTTGTTATTACAAAGACAATCAATATAAGGTATAGGAAAGAAAAAATAGAAAGGTGGTGAGACTACGCAAACGTACACGCGCATACTCACATGAATTACATAGGCACATGCATACAGAGACATACACCATTAGATAAATACACACACACACACGTTTTTCTTTGACCCTCTGTTCATGCCCTACCTACTCCCAACCCATCCAGTCTCCTCCAGTCTCCGACTATGTGTTGGCGCTCCTTGTCTAGCTGCTGCTGCAGTCACATTACATACATAGACATTTAATCAATTGTAAGTCTCTGTTGGCCAGGGGTTAGATCGGGATCTGGGCGCCCTAGCGAGGGCTGCAGCCCAGCAGCCGTGGCATCATCAACGGCCTTGCCTGGCACTGCGTTGCAGTCGTTTCCTGCTGGTGGCCTGGCCTTTTTGGCTTCTCTCGATGGCGATCAGCGCTTGCGAGACCTGGTTACCGAAAGTGGCTATTGGCGATCATCGAAAGAAGCCCAATGTAGGGCCGCGTATCTACGAATACAGAAGTGCTCCCTGTCTGCAAGGCGGCATCATCGGTGTAAAGTTGCAAAAGACTTGGGTAACCTGTCACTGAATCTATTGTGATTGGGGTTTCCTTTTGTTGTCCACTATGTTCTAGTTGTCGTCTCGGATTCTTCTCTCCGGTAAGGTTGCAGAGATCGTGGAGACTTGTAAGAGTAATAAGTCGAGGAAGCAAGAGTCCGAATATAGAAACTTTGCTGGCTTTGCGCATATAGTGGCCGCCCGCACGCGCAATGTGGAAAGCCGGCACATTGCTCTGCGCTCTCTCTCTCTGGGTGTGATTTGCGATTTGCAGTCGATCTCTCACTTTGTTACGGTTTCTGTCGCGAAACATGCCCAGGCCCCAAATTCTTGCTGATCTTCCAGAAGTGGTGTCCGAATGACGACACTTTTTTTTATATACCTTCTCAAAGACATGCTGGTTTGTAATATTGCAAACATGGGCTAAATCCGTAATGTAATGTAACTTCAACACACATTGCAACTTGCGCGACATCGCTGCAAAAACACGAGGCCAATTATTTTCGTCAGGGATAAGCAATGCTCTAGAACGAGGAGGCAAGATCAGTCAATACCTGCTGCTTGTATTGACCGTGGCTTGACAGAAATGGGTACATCGGCAGTGTACACTCCAGTAATTTACTGATGGAGCTCGTCAGTCGTTACCCACGGCTCACCAAAGTCTCCCAACTTTTTTTTTTTTTTATCTCCGTCTTTCCCATTCAAAGTGGGCTTTTGCTCCCTGTAAGATTCGATCAAAGATTTCAACTTGATGTGGGCTCTGGACGACAGGGGTTAAAGTAGCTGGGTACATCAAAGAAAGGCAATGGTTGAGCTGGCCGCTGAAGGGAGGGGAAATGTACGAAGTAATCTGTACCTGACCTAGATGTCTGCTGTGTGCTCGGCATTCCTATCTCCATACATATATCGAGGACCTTATATTCGTACTCACAGATATAATCGTTGGTGTCATGATAAACGCGACTATATATGTATCTTTGATGCATTTTGTTGGCATGCCTTGAGGGCACTTTCACGGCGCGCAATATGCGTACCCGCTTGCGCAGATAATGACACGGGGCCGCAGTGAACATTTTGCTTTCTGCACAGTGGAAGAAAGAATTATAAGGGCTCAATATTCGTTCGAGAGCCAGAATGGTATGTATGTCTGATATGGAGAAGGGGGGGAAGAGGGCGCCAAGGTCATGGCTGCAAGCCAACTTGCGTGAGCGAGACTTTTTCCCATCAGCCCATATTCCCTTGCTGTATACGTCAGTGCTGGGCGGTATGTAGCCTAGCTCGTGGGGGAAAGGAGACTCACGTTCACTCAACAGGCAGGGTACTGAGTGAGAGAAAAGCAGATGGGTAACAAGACTAATGTAAAAGGCTCCGGGACCCTGCAAAGTATACCTAGTAGTACCTAGCGCGTGTACTCGATAGATACCGCTGCTCTCTTTTGCTGGCTGGCTGGCTGGCTTGCTTGCCCAGCTTGCCCAGCTTGCTCAGCGACCCTGCCCTGTCCATGGAAACTCGTGAGAGGGGCGAGCTCCTCAGGGCTCCAGCGACCAACAGCCAGCGGCAGGCATCCCCCCCTGATCAGGACCTTACGAGTGGGTAGAAGTGAATCTCACATGCCAAGAAATTCCGGGACTAAAACTCTTCAAGCTACTATTGATCGATCCTGGTGTCCAAGATGTTTAAGATGCGGCCCACTCCCGGCTGTCAAACGGTTTGTTACCCGTCCACGTCAGGACAGGACAGCAAGGACCCCGTCCTGCTCCATAAGCCTGGGTACTGCTAGTCACCTAGTGTGTAGCGCGGCGGTCACTGAGCGAATCCATCTCATCTGTTTTTTTTTTTTTTTTTCCTTCCTGCCCACCAGACGCACCGCTCATTGGGCGGAGGCGGGTGCGGCCTTTGCTCCTCATCCCCCTTGTCTTCCAGAAGCCTGCAAGAGAGATTCGCGTAGGAATCCTTCATAACAGGATCGATATAGTAGCACTTCGGGGATGAGGAGGACCACAAATGGCCCATTGACAACTTGCCCAGGACCAAGAACAGGGGACCACCGCCCCAGAGGCGAAAAGAGGCGCTAGGTAAAAAAGCGCCAATTCGGGCACGGCCATGGTTCCAACATGGCATGGCTTGGGTTTTGCTTCGCTTTTCTGGATGACCTTTCGCTGTTGCGTGTCTGGAAGAAAATGAAACAGACTTGGAGGGCTAAAGAGGGTCCCCGTATGCAATGATATCAACATAACCTGTGTACTCGCTTGTATGTGTGTAGGTATCTATGGGACAGTCAATTAAGTGAGTTTTTTTTCTTTCCTTCTTTCATCAAGTTCATGGGACAGTCACAGGTCACTTTGTACCCTAATACTATGAAATGTTTTTTTTAATCTTACTTCATTTTGATTTAAAAATAATAATTATCAATTTTGTGTCTATACCATAGTACTTTTACAAAAGTCCTCCTCCACATGGAAAGCTATACTAGCTTAGCTGCCAACTCATTCTGTCTTCACGGACCTAGACCCTTACGCAGAAAGTCCAGAATACCTAGCTCAGCCGATACATGGCCTTGTGTACGGGCAGCAGCGAAAGTAGGTAGTACCAGACCAATAACGGAGACCAGATAGAGTTCAATCGTGGGCGCCACCCGTGAAGGGAATCCGTTGCGATTCGATCGGATCTGGCACTATTGTCAGATGCTAGCGATAAGGTTTGTCTTGCCTCTGCATACGTTTGACGCTCAGCTGCAACGGAGCGAATAATAATAGTACCAGACGTGTCAAGGTTGCTGATTGAACGACCCTCCCTTGCCCTACTCGCATCGATCCTGTCTTGTGTCCAAGGTATATTATATTATGGCCACGCATTCTACGTGGTACATATATGACATGCAGCAAATGCCCTCGTCGTCGTCGACCTGTTTCCCCCTTCGTTGCTTTCTTTGTTTTCGTCACCACATTACCCTCGTATACAACGCATGCGTTTTGATAGGGCAGAATCGGCCAGGTCGTGACATGACATGCACGCTATTCATGGCAGTTGCCAATTGGCAACGTCGAAATCGGGGCGACATTTGCCTGTGATGGCGTCTATCTCCCCCACGGCTGCATTGCGATTATTTCTGTTGTTTCTCTCCCGTACCTGAAAACGCCATATTATACTACATGCAGTACGTAGGCTGGTAGAAGATGTACCTAGGTTGGCACATGGTTGGCCACGCAGCGAGAGCTCGTAGTTGATGGGATACCTGCAGCCGAACGCCTGTACGGCATTGCTGTCACTACGGGACGCCATCGCTAAATCCTGCCTTCCGGGCGCTGGTTAGGTCTCCCCACCACCCCCCAGGTTACCTACTATCCCCGTCCATTGAAGCCCTTTGGCCCGCCCACAAGAGATCTCATCTCCTGCTGCTGCTACTAATGGCATCTGGAACCTCGAGGTCTGCCTGGTTGAGATACGCATTCTACATACACATATACATATACGCTACCACACGCTCGATTTGGATCCTCCATGCATTCATTGACCAAGCACGTGAAGAGCTCTTTCCGTAACGTAGAATGAGTCGCGATGATCAATACTAGGAATGTACGGCAGCAAATAGCCTGGGCTAGCAGGTGCTTGTATACTAGGTAGGTAGGTATGTATTCTGCACGTGCCGACATGACTTCACTCGAGCAGACTTTTGTTTTCTCTTCAACGATCCAGCACTCACTTGCATAGTCTCCTTCCATCTATCTACGTATCTGCACTATATACACAGCATTTGCCTTACACAACGCTAGTTTGCACTTTTTCATCCGACGATTCTCGCCGTCGTCTACGAAACGTACAATACCTATGTAGGTATGTATGTATGTATGCTACGTGTAGTTTGCTGACGATGTACCTAGATAGGTCTCTACCTGTACATGGGGGATGGATGGATGGATGGATGAATGAATGAATGAAGGATGTAGTGCACTTCAACCCACCTAATCACAACACTCAAAATCCATGGCTGCCGTTGTCCGTGCCGCTCACTCGCGCGCCGCGGTGGCCTGACTACCTTGCACTCGGGATTTGCTTTGCTGCTTGTCTGTCTTCTCAGTCTGGAGCAAAGGAGCCAAAAAGCCCCCCCCCAACAGCCAAAGCTTATCACTACGTCACGCTGTACCTTGCAAATCAGATTCGTTTCCCAATTCCGTACCCTCCGTACCCAAGGGAATGGAAACATGTCCGCCCCGATGCTCGATACGCGATCCTACTAAGCTTAGCCTGGATCCTCCTTACCACAGTACTGCTACACTACACCACATCCCAATTCGCGAGGTACCGCAAGTAGACTGATGTAGTTCATACGTATACACAAACTGCCCAGGGGCCCAAGGTAAGCAAAGCACTCGACCGGTGAATCCTTTTACTGGGTGGTCGCCGTCCAGAATCCACTCAGATCAGATCACACACCACATGGCCTGGCCGCCAAGCATCTACACTCGCAATATATACACGACTACCGAGATGCACTGCTACTACAAGCCTCCCTGCAGTGCCTATCCATACCAATCCTGGGAGCAACAAAAGTCCTCCTCAATACACCTCCTCATGGATTATAAACGTTAGATTGGTACAAGCCCCATATTTCTTTGCTTTGATCTGCCTGGTATCTTCCCATATCTGTTCTATGGTGCTATACGGCTCATAGAAATTTCTAGCACCTAGTGTGGGTACCAGACGAAGAACCTCAGTAACAGCCAGTACTGGCCAGCACAAATATTATGACAGAGTACGCAGCAGATCGCTGGATTCAATTACGGGGCTTGTAACGATCTAACGTTTATAATCCATGAGGAGGTGTAGTGTTGCTGTGTATGAGTCAGTAGCTTTTTACAGGAGATGCTAACCAGGCTGAAGGAGAAAGAGTCCAAGTGTCGGTACAGGTATCCGGTTATCGGAAACATTGTCGTGTCCCGTTCGCCGAAACAACCCGTCCGCTCCACCAACAAGGGCGGCACAGAAGGGTGAAACCTCCCGAAGGTGCCCACGAAGCCAGATCCAGTCGCATTGCAACGATTGCTTTGCAGTAAGCACGTCGATTTGCGACAGCTCGTGGCACCAACGACCTTTCTACCAAGACTCGCAAGCGTTTTGGCGTTGCATGGGCATTCTCAGATCTTGGGTCGCCTTACATGATCTGTCTTATATTGGCTTTACTACTACTCTGCCAGTCTCACGAGATGCCCGAAAAGCGTAGCATTTCGCGATTGAACAAATCAAGTCAAACTGCTTGTCGTGTCACTACTATAGTCTGACCAATGGTGGAAGAGCCAAACCACTTTTCTTGAATTAATAACAATGCCAGTCCCAAATCCTCATGCTGTGGTCCGAGTCCGAGTACGTACATTCGGCCCCCAAAATCGCATGGCAAGGAGCGCGTCACTCTGACGGACACAAACGCTCAGGTTAGTGTCGCAGAATGCTATACACACGTCAGCTATCCCTTCGTCGTGGAGCCCTTTTCCTACGGAGTAGTTGGGTCATTTGCCACGGGCGGGAGCATGAAAGTCTGCAGAGTCAATATATCGTGGCATTGTACGATACGTACCTGCGATCTGCCGATGCTGTCCCACCGCGGGCTTGTCCATTAATAATATCATTCCGAGGACAGCTGCAACAAGCAACCATGGGGGCTTGCGTCCGGCATGAGAGTTCTGTCATCTGACAACCGGAGGAAACATCAGACCGCGATACTCCGGCAGGCCCCATCAGAGTATGGTTCCTTTTCTTTTTTTTTTTTTTTACCACGTCCTTCTGCGAATCCCTACAAGTATACACCGCCTATGCTGGAACTTTTGGGAAATTCTTGCACATTGTAGCGGATCAAGAGAATCATTCATGCTTGCCTATCCTAGCCTGAGCTAGGACTTTGAGGCATGAGGTAGCTATTCCTTCATTAAAATCAATGGGCCTACATAGCAATACCTTGTATGTCCTCCAAATTGAAGTGGATGTAATGAAGTCATCACTCACGATACTATACGCAGCGAATCTTGCTTGCTACGTATCACTGTGGATGAGTACTACAAATAAGAATACACGTGTGTGATATGTTGGACAGGGAATCCAAGAGCAAGGAGAGCTTGACCGGGAATTCGGAAAAAAGAAAAACAAAGAAATATAAAACCGAAAAGGGAAAGAAGAAACAGCGAATACTTCTTCACCCCTGTTGGATCATAGAAGGACGATCTTTCACAACTTCAGCATGTCCCATCCCATTGGCATAGAATATGCTTGCTTGTGCTGGCAACAGATTCGACCAATCAAGCAATCATAACGCCGTCCGACGAGCTGCATTCCGTTGTTGGTCAGAAGATTTCGTGTTGCGTCTCACTGAATGAGATCCGATCCCACTTTTCCCCGTGGACCTTTTTCTATCTCTCTGAAACTGCACATGTTCTTCTGGGTATGCAGGCAAACACAAGAGTGGCCATTGTTCAGCACTCGGACACTATTGTACGCAAGTAATATCGACGTGGGAAACCCCCCAAGGGAGAGAATTCACCGTGGAGCTGGTCCAACACAACTCTCCATCGATCGACACATGGCCTTGTACCTGGTGAATTCGGTGACACACAAGACAGTTCCGACCGTGGACAAGGAGTGCATGTCGAGGTGGCAGTACGTACGTCGTGCGGGTTATTGAATAAAAGACGGAAGTCGTGCAATGGATGTGGTATCTGAAAGTAGAAAGGAGGCGCCGAGATGCGAATCGGACAGCCCAGGGGCCCACTCCTCAGGCTGTCATCTAACGGCTATCGTAAAACAAGATCTTTGATCGATTGAGATGGTGAGAAACCAGGGATTACTGGGTGATATGTGACATGCATATCGGAGGATTAATTGGACGGATGTGTCACAACCTCTATATCGACGGATCACACACAAGTAAAAACAGAAGAAAAAAAAAGAGAGAACCAGCAGGGAACTCCTCTTTCTCTCTCCCTTTCTTCCTTTGCAATAATATTCTGCGACGGTACCTTTGCGTGATATTGAGAGGGAAATCGTGCTCAGGATTCAAGATTACCTGACATTTGATCCACGCGCTGGAGTTGATTAGTGCTTTTTTACAATGGGCATGGATTCCTCTTCTTTTTTCGCGCTGACCGATGACTGTTAAGCAGCGAGCTATTAGTTCGGGGCAAGGAGAGAGGGGGGGTTAAATCGCAGACCCGTTTTCCCTGTGCCGCAAATGTCTTTCAAGGGGATCCCCGTGGGACCCTGCGACTATGGAGAGATTGCGACGAAGGAAGACCGCACATCTGCATCTCGCGCATGGCTGCTCCATCTGCTTAAGGTTTGGTTTTTTTTTTCTTGTATTGACAGAGAAAAGGAAAGTAAACTGACAGGAAACGTCAACAAAAGAGGTGGCCAATGCTGGTCCGTTATATCCGGCCGGCATTTGATTGAATATCCTTACCCATCCTGCACTACCGGCCCCTATCTATCTATTTACCTAGACTCTATTCTGTAGCCCCCTCGGGACCGACTATAGAAAAACACGGGGTTGTGTTGGTCTTGCGCCCTGAGACTAGACTACATGTGTTCTCGTTCGCATCCTTCTCTTCATGGCCTTCACCGTTGAGGCTAGCATTTTTATTTTCAACGGTCTCTAGCTCGAGAGCCAGTCTCCATTGTGGGTCACTGAAGCGCCTCATTTTCTCTAAAACGCCAAGACCCAGGGACGACGATAATTCCCTTTTGACCTCTTTTTCTACTGTGTAATCGTTTCTCTGACTACTACTGAGTGCGGTCAGGCGGCCGACTGGCTGCTGCCCCCCTCCAACCAACGGTCCACCGACAGCTCACGGGCCCAGGATTGATCTGAGTAGGTAGGTTATCCCTTCAAGACGCCAAAAAGGACAAGAGAGGGACAAGGAAGAAAGGTGTGTGGACTCCTCTCATCACGTGTTAAACGGTCGTCCCACCACACCCTTCGACCACAGCGCAACCAATGACGATGTTACTCCATCCCTGATCGGCAAGTGTTCGCATGCGTTGACTACCTCTGCCATGGATCAGCTGGCGAACACCTCCTGCTGCTCTTTCTGCACACAGTAAAGGAAATATCGACACTGCCCACGTACGTACTAGGTCTCCAGCATTCGACGCGTCCTTCAGGTACGGCATGTTGGGGCGGTCTGGCGTGTCGAAGGTTACTCTTTTACCATTATTGCAAACTATTACTGCGCCGCCGACCGGCAGGATCGCCGATTGAGAAAGTGGTTCGATTCTTTTACACTTATTTTGACATCCTCGTTGAGCTTGGCCCTCGGTTCTCGATGGCCTGGTTCTGGGCTGGGGTAAAGGAGAGGAGGTAAATGGAAAGATTTACCTGACCCCCCCTTCCCTTTCTCTCGCTCAGCGTTGGCTGGCTTGAACAGGGCTGGTACGTATTCACACAGTACTTTGTATGTGCCCTTGTTACAAATCATGAACAGATCGCTGGAAGCCTCGGAGCTCTTATGACCCTACCGAGCCTACCCATCTGTGTGTCGGGGCGTTTGATAAGGTAACATCGCTCCCGCGTCTTCTATTGGCATCCCCCAAGCTAATCTTGCTTGACCGGCTCAATGCTAGATCAGAGATCTGCCAGGATCTTTTTTCTCCCTCTTTACTTGTTTCCACTGCCACTAACAGTAGAGATTGCTAAGCCAAGTTCCAATTTGTGTGTTGGTGTGTACCGATGTAGGTAGACCACATGGTTCTGCGGCGGTCAGCTTACGCGGTACGCCCCGGCAATCGTACACTACCCAGCGGGTCAAGGCTATTGTTGCTTGTCATCTCAACATGTCCCAAGGATCTAGGTTGTATGTCAATACCCAGTCCACCAATACATACGTGTCTCTACACTGTCTATACTGAGGACTGCTAGAGTCAGTGCACGCACACTGGTTCGGCAGGCAAGCAAAGTACAAACATGGTCGTATTACTACCCACATGCCATATACACTATACCAAGCCAGCTGATGAGATATATGAACTTCCATCGACGATACCATACGACAAAATCCCCGAATGGGAGGGTTGAGGTGGTAGAGGTCCGTCACAATCGAACGTGTGGATCGACAAGTGAGGGAGCGAGATGAAGAACAGGGTACCATCGAGATTCCCTTTCCCAAGAATAACGTGCCCCAGATAAGCGGGCATATGGCCGATTCTGGTAACCATCTCCTGGAAGGTTAGCTCGAATCGTAGCGATCTTCCATCCACTCGCTCAATTTCGTTGGACCACGTCCGAACGGGATCCGGGACAGCAGACGCAATCAATCACATCTCAACCCTTCCGCTGGGACGTGGACCGGGGCCAGGGGTGTCGGCCGGGGTCACCGCACGAATGCAATGTACCTCCCATGTATCACAATCGTATCTTGGATTGACAGGGCTGCTGCGGGTGCTTGCTACCACTGCTCCTACTTCTCTCTTCTCGAGCAACCTACTACCAACTGAACCACCTCTTGTTGGAGCAGAAGCTTTGGTCGAGATGCATCCTATGTAACCACAAAACGGCTTTGTCAGGCTTATGCGAATATAATCTCTGACCATGGAGGCGCACATTGAGGCACACTCCAGTGTGCAGATGTCTCGGATCGACTTGCTCAGATCCCCTGGCGAATCACTTGACATTTTTGTTTTATTTTGACAACCCCAGGAATAATATGCGATCAGCCTCCTCGCTTCCTCGGTCGCCATGCCGTAAGTCCTTCCTTGACCATCCATGGAACTCTCTCTCCCTGGGGCGCGACAAGGGTTACTTCTTTTCTCACACGCAGGTTTTCCGAATTGTGAAAGGACAAAAAGTCTGGAGCTATTTTCAGCCTACATTGTATACTACCTGTCGACTTATTACGCTTCTGCACTACGCGCCGAATCGAAGTCTTCTGCATGAAATATCTGCATCCTGAGATTTCGTTTTGGGGGTTTTGGGGGGATCACCTGTCAAACCTGCAGCTTCACACGCACCCACACACGGTACACCCACATCAAAGACTGGCCCTTTTGATCAAGCCACTCAAGGCTGATTTGGGCATGAGTTCTTGGAGGGGTTGTGGCCCGTTGAACTTTTTGGATACACTGCATGTTGCGTTGTCAGAAAAGATGTCCAGTCCTGCCTGCCCCGTTCGTCTGGCTCTCGCATCGCCGGCGGGCTCGGTGATGGTCGCGTTTGCTACCTACCTCACGAGCCCCTATCTACTTCTATTACTCTCGAGTAACACACACCAGAATACGACCGCTGAAACCTCGGGGTAATGATGAATGATGGTTGTGTGGGTGTGATTGCCAGATTGAGTTATTCCCGCATGATTCATGGAGTCCGGCAGTCGCTCTCTGCGGAGCATTCTCTTTTGAAATGCATCATCGGAACCCACCTGACTTTTTGAGTGATCCAACTTTTGTTTTGTTTTTTTTCCTTCTCTCCCCCTCATTTCCGTACTCGTACCTCTTCATGTTTAGACTTGCAGCCGGTGGATAGCATTCCACACGGATATCGGGCTATGCCGCTGCCATTGTTGTTTTCCAACAGTATGACAAGAAACTTAAATAAACGGAGCAATTTATAGCGACATTGACTGACATACCACGAGGCCTTTTGGTGAGATACACAACCGACCGCTGTACAATCTCTTGGACCTAACGACTCCCATCGCCATGTCTGTCTGGGTAACATTGGACGGGATGCTCGCAGACGGTAGTCGCTGGGATTCATTCCTCTCCTGGATACCTTTGGATACTGCGCTACTCACAACGAACATGATCCGAGATTGGATTTTTTGTTACATGGAGTGAGGCTAAGGCAGTCCTGCAGTCCAATCTATTCTCGTGTCGAGAATGGCCTGCGCCACGTCGAATGCATATATATCTCAAATGGTTGGTTCGTTCGCCCGCCTGTTCCCCGGTGGCCTCCCTGAACGAATCGATCTGGGCTTATGCCAGATCGCAAACCAATTCGGGGTCCGATGCTCATTCGCTTCAGAGTGTCATCCGATCTGATCCCAAACCCATCTGCCAAGAGGTCAGCATTTCACTAGGCACTTAATCTATGTCTCTTGTCACATTGGATGGTACACATTCGACCAAAACAAAAGATCCTTGTTCGTTTGGTTTCTGACCAACACGTTTTGAAAGGATTCCCAACATCTTACCGATCGAGCTCAGCCTAATTCAAACCCTAGGCCAATCAAAGAGCCGCAAGTATCTATACATATGTCCTAATGGTTGCGAAAATAATGGTCAAGGAAATCCTACCGAATGTCAAGTGGCACGATGATGTGAGAGGTCTAATAATGCCCGGGGCAAAGCATTGGTTGGTACTCGAAGCCATCCGAGCCACCATGCAATTCTACTGTTCCACACGCGCAACTCTGTGCGAACTCTTTTCATGTGATACCATGAAATGAAAACGCCTGACGGCAGGCTGCTGGAGGAGGAGTCGTTACCCTGACTAAACACAACGTCCAACAGGGAATTGCATAGTACCAAAAAATAAAAAATAAAAGGATAATAGTACATGTAACAACACCATGACGGCAAGGTCAAGAAAGAAAGAAAAACAATTTTGCAGCACCTCTTTCTTTCTTTCTCGCTCTCACCCTCTCTTTTTTTCCGTGCAACGTTCGGAGATTTCTGACTTGCCCGTGTCATGTCGTGACCAGGCAGCACAAACTTCTTGGGGCGGATGCAGACAATGATGATGACGATTGCCCTTTGGTGTATAATTCTGATATATATTTATCTCTACCTATGTAAGCGGGCAAAAGGACCGGGACGGAACGATTTTGCCTTCTCCTCTTACCACTTCATTGGCTAGCAGCATCCTCAAAACCCCCCACATATCCGGACGTTCTACATGCGTCGTTCTGGTTGCCGTGCCCGTCCTCCCTCGGCGCTGCGGGTAGCCCGCTTGCTCTTCTGGTCGCCTGACCTTGAGGGGGGCAACGCAACGAACGGCCTTTGGAGGTTTTGGATGATTGCCTTGCGAATACAATCCAATGATTTTGTTGGCCAGTTACTGACTTTTTTCTTCTTCCTTCCCTACCCTTCATTCAACTCATGTCGTGTGAGCGCAGCCCAAAGAAAAAAAAAAACAAACCGTGGCCATGGTGTGCGTCACAGCTTCTTTTTTTTTTTTTTTTAGGCCACTACTTTTTCTTTCCCACTGTTTACGTCAAACAGCTGCACTACAACGCCAGAGAAGAAACCCCTCCAAAATATGACAAGTCATATCGGGCAAGAGAAACGAAGAGACTGAAGCGGCTACTGCTGCTTTTGGCTCTTGTTTCTGGACTTGACTGCACACTTGCTTGCTTTTCCCTTCCCTTTGAAAAAAAAAAAAAAAGATTTCTTGGCCCGTGGCGGTTGGTCATTGGATTTAATCGCTAATCACGGATTTTGAAGACCTACCGGGGACAACCTTTGCAGGCGCGATATACAATACTCATGACAATCTGGGCTACGCTTCGGGTGGTTCGGATATGAGAGTTATAGACATCAACAGGCTTTGCTCCTGAACAATAGTCGGGGTGCCATGCTGGGCACAAAAAAAAAGGTATCAAGACTGCACCTCTGGCTTGTATTTTCGTTCAACGCTTTCGGGGTTTTCATGTGCAGTGCGTCTCCCGTACATACATGAATGCATTACATACACGTGTATAAATGCACATGCATCGATATCGGGCTGAGATTATCACCGGAACCGGGGGTGGGAGACCCAGGAAATAAAAATGTCATAGCAAAAGGAAACCCATAACCATATACACGGTGAATCCCTGGAGACAACACTATCCATCCGCGAATCGGGTTATTCTTTTTCGCCTTGTCTATTACCACGTAGGTGCAAGCATATTGCAGGATCTTGAGTACGAAGAGAGAGGGAGAGAGGAAAGCAATGCGCTTTGCCATGATACTCTGTACGTCAGACGAAAGGAAGAGAGCAAACAGCCAAGTTTCCGGGCCAAAATACAGATCCCGCCGCTGTGGACCAAGAGTCTGCCGGCGAGACAATGTTGAACGCTTTTTCTTCCTCACGTCGGGAGGGCACAGCCGGACGGTCGAATAATTTCAAATGATCTTTCTCGGAGCAGCGGCAACACAAGAGACGCCGTGTCACTCTCTTGTCATTCCCGGATCTCGTCGATCATCAAACGAGCGAGAGGGAGGGGCCATGATTGCACACCAAAAAACAAAAAAGTCACAACGACAGGCAGCATCTTGTGCTGAGTGAGACTTCCTGCTCCTCCATCTCTTTGGCCTGCTCCCCCAAGTCGGCACGTCACCTGCGTACGTCAAAAGGTCAACACGGTGAGTATGTCAGCATGACCAATTCATACATCTTCATCCCTTGCCAGCCCCCTATTGCACATCCCTAGTCGTTTGTGGCTGCTTCTTGACCGTTGGCTATTTTAGACTTTAGAGCCGCATGCCAATTCGGACTAATTGCGAGAATAAAAACTGTCTCCCTCGCATCGACTTGCCCATGGAAAGATATCGTGGATACCATTTTGTACACCGAGTTAACTCATTCGGAAGCCTGATAGTCTTGTGACAATGAACAGCACAGCTGCGGCAGCACTAGGACTTTTGGTCATTGTCACTAGCATGATGAAGATAGTCCTCTTCTTCTACCTCAAATGAGTATTGATCGACACGAAAAAGAGAATAACTTCATGAATAAGTGTTCCATGCAATAAATGTAATACCATGGTTCTTGTTTGCTCGTTGTGCCGCACCAGCCAAACTCTATTTGCCACGCGGTTCTTTGCCCACTCGGACATCTTTCCGACCCGGTCAAGTTATTCATCTTGTATACATTATAGTTTGTTTCTCCAGTCTTGTTGTAGACAAATGACTCGAACAAACAAACGAACAAACAAATAACCAAGAAGTATCTTGATTCAAATCATGCAAGGCATGTACCTACTGAAAACTTTGTTTCTTGTCACGAAGCAGGCTTGATTCGGGCCTGGCAGTTGCTCCGTATCCGTTGTTGGGCTACCGGATCTCATGATTGCACCGACTGCGCGGCGTGGCGACGATCGACTTGCCTTTTTATTCATTGAGTACCTAGTCACCTGGAGTGAAAAGACCCATATTTTGAGACCATTGAAAAATTGAGAAAAAAAAGACGTTTGTTGCTGAAAGTGTGTTTGATTGCTTTTTCTTAAAATATCATTGCTCGCATCTTTTTATGTGGACCTGCTCCGGGTGGATCCCCGGTCTGTATAATTGCTTTTTTTCATATCTCTCTCAGTTGGAAAAGGTTTTTTTTCTTGGCGCTTGGCTCTCTTTTTACTTCTTTACCCCTCCCTCTGCTGCTTGCATGCGTCTGAGCCCAGATCGTCGTTGAACTCTGTTAGATTGCATCTGTGCCTGGAACCAAGGAGGAGCACAGATGAGGATACGACCAGCACAAGGCGACGAGTAATAGGCGAGCTGTCACTGTCGAGAGATTGAGCAAGGATCCAGGGAGTAGAGAATCCAGGCCAGAAAAGCATGGATCATCCCATGGTTGACGACTTCTGATTTTGCATATTGTTTTCTTTTTTTTATCCCCTTCTCTCCTCCCGGTGTACCTGTCATGAGCGCTTTACCGAAGGCAAGGGGGAACGGTGCCTGCAAAGTGGGATGGCGCAGGGTTGCTAGACAAAATGGGGAGGGGAGATGGAGTCGGCATTGTGATTTCGAAAATGATGTATAATTTATAAAAGAGATCCATCATCTCAAATCCAACGTCATGAGACAAGCCGCCCTGGCAACGGACAAACAGATAGGCAAAGATTCTGTGGTCTTCTGTTTTAGCTCCCTTATCTTTTCCTACCCTTTTCGAGGTATGCGTAGCACTTAAGCGCACACTTCTCTTTTGGCAGGACAGGAAAGCAATGCTGGGCTGCAACGGAAGAGGCGCAACCCGAATCAATGTTGGCAGCCGCCCGCCGCAACCCAAAACCTTAGATTCTTTAGGCGACCGTTCAAACCGTTGACGGCGGCTTACGCAGCCCGCATATCAAGTCCAGACTCTATATGAGAAGAGAAAAACGAATGTGGGGTTTTCCCTCCTCGTAGGCTATTCCGGGGTAACACGAGATCTTGTTTCGCCGTTCAGGGCTGCTTTTCTCCCTGCCGATCACTTGAGTGGCAGATATGTACATGTATGAAAAACAGAAGTTGTAAGAGAAGGCTCTCCTTACAGCGGGCTTGTTTTTTTNTTTTTTTTTTTTTACCCTCGGGGACCTTTTGGTGTTGTTTTGTTTCTTTTGTTTCCCTTTTCATGTTGCCCTATATCCAACCCCCCCCGCTCCGGCTGTCTGTGCCCACTTCACGGCACGAGAACCTTGTTCCGGGACTTCAGGTATAGTAATGACTTATATTCTCACACACGTTCAACATCGAGGAAGAAAAGAAATAATTCAGCCGCCTACAAAACGGTATCTACCGTAGGCAAGTGCGGATCTCAGTACCCAAAAAGGTAAACGGTGTGGCAACGCAACGTGGGTTCTCAAGAAAACAACATGTTTAGCCGCCCGAGTCTGTGTGTATTTTTTTGCTTTTTTCACTTCCTCCCCTCCAAAGTAGCCAGGTTGTGATTCCCTCACCCTTCCCCCAAAGTGCAAAAAGGGCTCCATGCCCAACCCACCGGGAAGAGCTAAGAGTGGGAGCTTTGACGGACCCCTTATCTTTATATGGCCAGAATGACGCAATGTTTTGTGACAATTCACTTTTTTACTCAAATAGACAGACTTTAGAGTGTGTCCCTTCGGCTGTCAGGCTCTGCGGTAGGGAAGGGGAGGGGAGGGGAGGGGGAAAAGCGGATATCAGCTGCAAAGCCTGTGCATATTCTCGTCACCTTTTTATAGTAACTTCACGGTAACTATATTATTATCTGGCGAACAGACTCGGGGTCACGGCAGTGTATCCTTGTCTAGCCCGCGGCTCTCCGGGGAGGGTGCAAAAGGGAGGGAGAAAAAACGGGACTTGCCGAAAAGGCATCGGAGGTTCATGCATACATTCGTTTGCTTTCAACATATCTGAGGCAAGAACCACGGTCTTTTTGTATTGTGGTTCAAGACTGTTTCTCCCATATGATCATGGGATTTCTTTTTGGTTCTCCCACCGGATGCTTCGATCATGATTTTCGTATTTCGGAGCTTCATTTCTACTCTTGGTTCAATCATTTTTGTTCCTTGTTACGAAAGGAAGGCAATCGGAGCCCCGGCCGCCTGCAGCTCCCCAATAACAGAATGCTGATACCCGTCACTGCTGTTCCCCGGTAGCAACGAATTAGCGGGGCGTCACTGTTGCAGAGCGCTAGCTCCCCGATTTGCCCCTAGAGGGCGTTGCAGGCGGTTCGCCGATCATGTAGTGTAGCTGAGTACTATGTAGCTAAGTAGAGTGCGGTCTGACACCTCACACCATGGGAATTGCATCATCGAATGAATGGAGGGAGGCTTCAAGGGGCAATGAACACATGACTGACCGAGTCCTGTGGGCCGGATGCAGTGCACCTGAATGCGGAGGCTGTGCGGCCTACGACACGATAAATGGCACATTCATTTCTCGCGGAGAGGCAAAAACCAACCTCACGCGTGTCACTGTACACCTATGATATCGTCCTGTCTCATCCAATCGCCGACTGACTGCATGTACATCCTTGGCTGCCCCCGTGCATTAGGTGACAGCGCTTACCATGCCGACCGGAAGTATGATGTTGTGCATTGCAATATGAATTATTCCAGTCAAGACCGGAAGCAGATGTCATCTACTTCTCCGAAGAGAATCACCACCTTCATGATTGCGAAGTTGCTAGTCTTCCACGCCTACATGGCCAAGGCAGACCTGCAGGAATTTCGGCTTGAGGTGAGGCTGGACACGGGTAGATGCGCGCGTCTCCAGATCTCCTCCGACATACCAATAGTAATAATTATCAATACCGATGCAGATGAAAACGCTCGGTACAGCCGCTGTCGCCGCTCTATTCATGCCAGATCCCATAGTGAAGAAAACACTGCCGCGGCTCGATATTATGATGCTGATGAACTATCTCCACAGTGTCGAAACCCCCACGGGCTACCTCTCTACATCCCGACCAGTAATCGATATATGGAACCTAATAACAATTTGGAGGCGCACAAGTCATAACATATATTGAATCATGCTTGAATTAGTAGTCATGCTCCGGTAGGAATATGACACCTGTCACAGTCGATCACCACGATTATTGGCGTGTCTTCTACAATTCCTCGGGCGAAGTGCATGATTTGAGGATCTGATTTGCTGCCTTGTTCAAATTAGTAATGATAGGACAATTTGAGCCTCTATTTGTTTCATTGGTTTCCATAGTGACCTAAGAGGAATGGTTCTCGCATGATTCTGTTGGGATATGAATCTGAGACCACAAATATCAATGTATTATGTGCATCAATCTATGAAGAGACCTTCAATGGAAGTTTCGAAGCATCAAGTTTCCTGACTGCTGTATCCCCAGTCTTGTTTCTCAAGTGTCGTGATGATCTTGGCGCTCATCGTTGGGCCGTGTGATCAAAATGGGCGAGATATGCGAACGATGTATGACAGTCGTGCCATTTCCGTGGTCACCAGGGCGATGATCAACACCGGTGAGGTTCTGATTCTGAAATCCGTCATTGCTCGCATCAGTCATTGCGTACATGGGGGAACGGTGCCTCACGGGGATACGGTTTTCTGACCCAGTACCCCCATCTGCAGACGATTGATTCTCTTCTTCGAGTACTGCCTGACCCACGAAGCAGTCTCGCTCCACAAATGGGGTACCTGGCCTGCTTGAGTGATTTCGAACATGTCCAGTCGGAGTACATGCCTCGCGAGGTGGTAAACCTGATGCTTCCCACTCCACTGAAGAAGCCTCACTGTTCTTGCTGCGCATACTTCTCTTGCTGGCTTTGCGTACCAGATCCGTCATCATGACACTACCGCGGTAGATATCATCAAGGACTTCCTGGCTTCTGTGTCCGAGCTCTTCGCGAGCGATCTCAAGAGCACGACGATTGAGATGTGAATGCGCACCCTGATCTACCAAGCGATTTGCCTTGCGAATCTCGGTCCAGCGTGTCAGTGCTCCGAGTTCCAGAATGTTGACACGGCGATGCTTTTCTAGAGGGTTACCAATGATCAATGGCCTCTAACCAATGTCGAATTCGGGAATACTGCTGAGGTCTCTCCGGCCAGCAGCTTTTGCATCGGCAATCACCGTTGCCCGTCTGCGAAATGTCTCATTTCGTTCAGCAATCCACCTGTCCATCTCCAGGGTCTTTGACCTCGGGATGATTTCAACTTGTTTGAATCTCGTAAGGACGCAAAGAAGAAGGAATGTAAGTGCGAGCAGAATGGAGGCAACAACAGCAGTTGCAGTCCGTTGGCCCAGATTTCGTTGCGCCATGCCGCCAACCACTGTTGCTACCGCCGCAAGGATGAAACCTAGACTATGGATGACAGCAAATCCTGCTTGAACCCGAGGAAATGAAGAGTAGTTGATCCTCTTACCGGAATCTTTCTTGTTCCTGTAGTGGCCGGTAGTTCCCGGTTGCAAATCAGAGCAATCCCAAGTCTCCATGAGTATACCATTGCATTCTGCGATTGCGAGGCATGAAAGAAACCCCACCATGGCGGTAAACAGACACGGGAAGGCGACATGCACAGGAGGACCAAAGGAGAGAACTGTATACATGACGCCTGCAAATGGTAGCGTAATCGTGAAAATGGCACGGCGAACCAAATGAGACGTCCACGTCACCTTGCGATCGATTGTTGAGGCGTTGGATTTCGAGGGCTGGTATCTGGCGCGCGAGAACAGATTGGCTTTCTGGAAGGGAACAGCTGCAAGTGCGCCGATGGAGATGGACGAAACAGCAGTGCCTACAAACGTAGATCTGAAACGGTAGTATCTCGACGTAAGTGAACCAAGAAGCTAGCCGTGATTAGTGGGATGTGCGAGCATAAGGGCAAATCATCTGTACTCACCACAATCATCAGAATGACTTGGGCATAGATCCAAGCACAATACAATGCCATGATGGCGAATCCAGGTTGGCGAAGCATCTCTAAACAGAGAAGCACGCCATGCCAAACTTCTTGGCCCCACCATTTTGGCCCATCCTTCACTCGATGCATCATGACTTCACCCCTTGCGACTCGTCTGGAGATTCGATTACCAGTTCGGACCTCGGCCAAAGATCGTCGCCAGGCGGAGCGGCGAACCTCTGGAATCAAGACCGCCAGTAACAGGGCAACGGCAACCAGTATGATACTGACGTAAAAGCCCCAGGCAGGAGACGCTCGATCAATCACAGCCGCACCAACCAAGAAGCCGACACCAAGTGACCCAATGAAGCACCAGGTCCAAATACCGAGCCAAACACCAAGACCACCCCCATGTCTCCTCACATCGTCATGATCGGCCAGTTCTTGATGCGGGTTGCTACACATCAGTGAGGCACCGAACAGATCGGTCAGTGTCGCTTGAAAATTCATGTTCGCAAACCCCAAAGAGACACCCATTAAGCCTCGGGGTAGAAGCAGTGCCCAATTCCAGACGCTGGTCTGTGACGAGCGATGCATACTCACCGTTATTGCTTGCGGGAAAAGGAGTGGCATTGCCAAAGTTAGACCAAACAGTATGTACTGTCGGCGTCCGTGAAGTAGCGGAAGTGGCCAGCAGAAGAATGTTGGCAAGGCCATACCAAGATACATGCCCACGTTACCGAGAATGGCAATGTGATTGTCGTCGGCAATGTAATACTGGACAGCAGGAACAATACCGGCATAGATGCCGATGAGCAACCCGATGACGGCCGTTCCAAAGCAAGAGACCATTGCGACAAACCTCTTCCTCGCTAGTGACTAGTCGCGGGCGATTGGCTGTCGACGATGTGACTTCGTCAAACTGAAATTGGCATTTTGAATACTAATATGAGACCGTCCATTAAGGCTAATATTGTGCAAGGTCTCTGAGCGTTTTGACTTGGATGAGATGCGAGCTTCTGCGGGAACTTTTGTAACGCCGTGAGTTTTCAAGTGTCTGGCGAAACCGTTACGTTTCCTCGGTGCTGAGCTTTCTTGGACGTGTTGAGTTGGAGGCGAGAAATCGGCAATGTCGTCAGACCCACCATCTAAGCTATACATCTCCGTTGACCTTCGTCTGGCAGCTATATCATCCCGAACAGCGCAAGTGGTTGCTATAACTTGCGGGAAAGTGTGGTTCTGTATACCTTGTGACCCCACACGCGGTGTGATGGGCGGCGAGTGGAAGATGCGTATGTATTCCCGGACTTCACGACTGTTTGGCACCGCCCCTTTTCGATGGCGAGTGATTGTTCCTGAATCATCCTCATCGTATGCAAGCCTAGAGGAATTTTTGCAATCCCTTTTCAAGTCTCGGTCGGGCGGTGGGAGAGGTAACGATGGGTCTTCGCAGGACGTTTTGTTTTGTCGTGTCAGACTTGATGGTTTTGATGAGAGTACAGGGCCTCGAACGTTGCCGCTGTGTGCATACAGCCTTGAAGGAATATCGTCAGCTGATGAGTGCTGGGGAAGGCTTTCATGAACACTCGAGGCCTGAGAGTCCTCTGCAATGGGTGATTCGGGGATAGGAGGCTCGAGAAAACTATCATCAAGATGCGCATGGTCGTGCTCAGCTACTTCGTTGGCGAGTTCAAGTGCCTCGCTTAGAAGACGCTCGAGGTTCTCCATGGCCTGTTCCATGGCGTCTGCATCTGCAGCATTTTGATCAGAGAATGTAGTCACTCTGCTCATTGGCGAACCTCTGCCATGATATGGATAATCATGATGAGACTGTTGAAGAGGATGGTGTTTCTTTGGAGATTGGGTTAGCGCCGTGCTGGATCTTCTCGACTTGAGGAGATCACGAATCCATTCTGTGGTGCGTTTTGGATCCCAGGCCTGAGGGTGCGATCGATGCTCAGAATCCTCTAATAGTTGGGTTGTCAGCGATCGTGTGAGGCTTTCGTGAGTCCTACTGCGCTGTGGTAGATTCACACTGTTGGTTGGGTGTGGCTCCTGCATATCAACAGAGTCTAGTTGAGCGCCGGGCTCGACAAAGGAGACTGACGAAGCCTGATGCAACTTTCCCCTTTGTGGACTATCTTTCGGGGTTTCCGTGACTCCAGGCAGGAATCCCTAATATGAAGTAGCTTGAGATTGTCCCACCTCTGCCTGTGAGTCATCCTCTGTGATCTCGGAAAATGCAAGATGAGGAATCGATTGCAGTCTCTTGCTAACCACCGGTCTCGATGACGCATTGTGGAAAGACTGAACCTTCCCAACCCAGCTATGACCGCCATGGGCATCCCCGTGGCCGAGAATTGAATCGTCCGATGAGAGAATAGTCTCGTCAGACAATGCACGAACTTTTGATTCATACTGAGGGCGCCCATAACGACTAGGTCTCGTGTCAAAGGAAGGCATTATTGAGCGAACACTGGGTGTGCCTAGGGAGTTCTCTTGTTCAACGATATCCGCGGGACGGACCTTGGAGGCCCCCTTGTATCCGTTTTGGTTCTCAGAAAGGGTATTGTGGTGGTTTTTATTGATGTTTGGCACTTCAGGAGGCTCCATGGCGGCCGGTCGGACTTTGGATGCACCGTAGTAGCCTTGATCAGCATCAATATCTGCAGCACGAACTTTTGATGCCCTATGGTGCTCAATGTGATCATCCTTCTTCAAGGCCATTGGAGTAATTGTATCTGTCGAGTTCATTCGAGTGAGGATAGGCGGTACAGGCATATCAGAGGAGTCCAAGCGAGCTTTCCCACCTTCCAGCAAAGAGTGTCTAACAGATCCGGTTCGGGCCCTGTCAGAGTGGTATGATGGCGTGCGATTGCTGACAACTCTAAGGGAAGGGTTGGACTCTCTTGAGTAGAGGCTCGGCCGCGAGGAAGAGAAGACCTCTTGTGCCAGATCTGATTGCTGCATTGTGAAATTTGACTCACCGAGGTATGGCCTCAGTGCATAGAGAGATGTAAAGAATATTTCATCGGTAGGGTTTAGGGATGAAGAGGTAGGGAATGTGTGATAATGAGGATGGTGAAAAAAGACAGAAGCCAGTTGAGGATATGAGTTTTGTTAAGAGGTTGTATCTTCTAGAGTCATTACTGATTTTACCAAAGAAGTTCCACGGCCGTCCTTGCCATTCATGTGTTCAAGGACTGTGTTGTTGTCATTGTCGACATGCCTCGTAGTTTCCTGCTTATGCGTAGGCCGAACTCTAGAGCGAAATCGTCTTGTCAGTCATGTCGACGATGCGCTTGCCGCAATGATGGTAGATTTAATTATTCCTTGACACAAGAAACAAGACCTAGTATATGACGACTCAATATCCCGTTGATGCCGTCCATCTTCTACCGAACCCACAAAAACAGGTTCGCAATAATACCTAATGCATCAGCCTTTGCACAAGTACATTGCCATCGCTGAAATCGTAGGCAGGGCATATCTACTGCAAGTATACAGGTAGATAGTGATTCAGTCACATACGTATCAGCCATACATTACATACCCACCTAGGTAGGTGTTCAGGTGTTTAGGTGTAATAATTGTGTTGGGGCATTTAGACCTGATTGACCTGGTGGGAGAGCTCATGTGGGGGTACTCGGCGGCTCGGGTAGCGGGCCTGTGCTCAGTCTTTATTCAGTGGAACCCAGCTTTGCACACTCATCTATTGATTGAGCAAACAAGCAAGGAACTTTGCATTCAAAAGGTGTTTTCACTCGCCCTATTTCATGAACTGTCTTACCGTGCGCCCGAGGTTCTTGAAGTCTGGGTTTCTAAGCAAAACAAACGAGCTTTATTTTGTTTCTGCCATGGTCAGGAACATGTCGCATTCCCAACATTGAACTATGCTGGGTATTCAGGTGGTTTAGCTAGTTTACTGCACTGGCCAAGTGGGCAGTTTCCCACAGTCCCGATTGGGAAAGAGATGACGACATAAACACCAACTCGATGCCCAGCCAGCAGGGTTCAACGCAGTCAAAGAAGCACCGAGACATGAATAGAAGTCGAACCAAGGCCCGGCGACCATCGAGACAAACCATTCAAGTGGGACTGGGACAAGGCACATGTTTGTTTGCGACCCATACGGCATTTCCCTGGTTTTCAATGTTACTCTCACTGTCCCATGTGTGATCGTGGTCAAGCACGCTGCGCAACCGCCAGGATTGTCGCCGGGCCTAGTCATCCAGTTCGTAGCCTGTCAGCAGCCCCGGCCTTGGGGGCAGCCATCTGACTGTTCTATTCCGCCAATTATGCAAGCCAGTACCGCAGATGACCTACGGACTACCTCCCAACCAGCCAGCAGCTTCGCGAAAGAGCCAGAGTCTTTTGTTTAAAATCAGCTTTCTGGACTTCTCACCGTATTGGGGGCTTAGACTAGGCAGCTGTCAGAATCAAATAGAAGAAAGAGTAGGTCAGGTAGGCAGGATAGCGTGTGGGCGCTCCCGTCCACCCCGTCGGGTTTTGACTCCAAGACTACAACGGGAAGTGTGTGAAAGCTGCGCCACGCGTAACAAGACCGCCAATATTATTAGTTTTGTTGCTGGGCATGAATGGATTCTTCCCCATGAACATCAGAGATGAAATACAGCTAGGCGATAATTAGAACCTTTGGCATAAGTAGTAGTGATGGGGACCGTGGACTCCCTCACCTGTTTCAGACCGGTTCCTGCTGATAGCGAGGCTGGATTGCCTGTTGTATCCTGTGTAAATTAAACATGGCGCGGCAGTCGCCCATACAATTGAGGAGGAGGAGGAGGAGGAGGAGGAGGAGTGGGGGATTACCTGATGTATTGCGCCCCGTCCGTTAGGAAGATGGTGACCTGGTAGTAGATGGTAGAGCCCACGCACCGTTTGTATCACCAGTATCACTGCACACTGCCCTCGCTGGTCGATGAGAAAGAGATTCGTTTGATGTGAAATGAATTCCTATGCTCTTTTCCATAAATGGTTTATATCCTCACCCAAGGCACACATGGCTTCTTAAGTTTCATGAGCCATGCTCACGCCCATGCCCAACCGAGCCCCGCTGATGAAGGCCAAAAAGATGCATGCATGACATCCCCCCCCCCTCCAAAATGCCCCGCCCTGCCGCATGCCGCCGTCGTTCCCATGCTAGCATCAGTCACTCACTCACTGCGCTGCTCTGCCAGCCTTCCCAGATATAATCCTGCATTCCCAGTACAACTTTTGCAGCCCGGTTCTTGTTCCTTGCTGTCATTCTGCTTAGTACTGTCCCCTCGCTTTTCCTGCCTGTTTTTGCCGCGCAAATCGTTTGGTTTTGTTTCGGTGCAACAAGTTTCCCCCCGACGGCGGGAGTAGCGCATCATGGCCTACTACGAGAAAGAATACCGGTCCACCCGGTATAAAGAAGACGATTCCGATGACGACAAGTACAAGAGCACAACGGTCCGCCGATACAAGGTGGGCGGCAACGGCGGAGGCGCTTCCACCACCACCACTAGAGTCGACCGTGTCAAGCGATATGACGACTTTGACGATGATCGCAGATCTACCTTTTCATACCGAGACGATTATCGAGACTCCCACTCGCACGTTGGTCGTCCCGCTGCGGAAGTCGTAGAGGTTGACAAGCGAGTGGAGAAGACTTACCTTCCCGAGCGCCCCAGATCGGCCTTTGACCCTCCTGTGCAGCGCACCGTTGTGGAGAAGAGGGTTATTGAACGCGACGGATCCGATTTCCGGGACCGTGATCGCGATCGCGACGACCGGTACCGCTATGAAGAGAGGGATGTTGAATACTCTCGTGGAGTTGCGGAACGCCGCGAACGTGATATAGTCATTGAGAGGGAGCGTGAGCCTGAGCGCCGCGATAGAGTCGTTCGCGAGACTCGAGAGACGGTGACTGAACAGCGGGACACACCTTTGTCCCCACGAGAGAGAGATTGGGACCGTCGCTCGCGCATGCCCTGGGAAGATGACCGCGACGATGTCCGTGTGGAAAAACGAGTCGAGCACAGAACCGAGGAGCACGGCGACCACGTCGACGACGTCCGTGTCGAAAAACGGGTCGAGCGTAGATCTGATGACCACGTCGACGACGTCAAGGTCGAAAAGCGTATTGAGCGCTACCACGAGGACAACCACGATCACCACCACCATCATCATGGCGGGGACATTGAGCGCTATCGCAAGGAGGTGGAATATTATGCTCCGGCTGATCCACCGCCTCAACCAATTGTCATTCGCCAGAAGGCTCCCGAACCCCAGCAAATCATTGTCCAGGAGGCACCAGCACCACCTCCTGTCATCATTGACAGACAGGCAGAACCTGGATACGTTGTGCTGAGGGAAAACAATCGTGAGATCGCTCGCCGTGATCCACGAGATGAGGAGTACTATTACCGCAGAGAGGAGCGGCGCAACGATGACTATGCCATGGAAAGGTATGATCGCCGTCGCCGCGACTATCCATCAGAAGACGAGGATGTCTACGTTAAAAGGACCATCATCCGGCGAGAGCGCAGCACAAGCTCTGATCACCACAGAAAGAGACATCTAGCCGAAGGCGCTCTCGCAGGAGCCGGAATCTCTGCCTTGGTCTCCAGTCGACGTGGTCGCGAGGGTGACCTCCAAGACAATCGTGGCAAGAAGGTTCTTGCTGGTGCTGCACTCGGTGCTCTGGGTACTGAAGTGATTAGAAGGGCTCGCAGCGCCTACGAGGAGCATTATGACGACCGATACTACGATGACGACGATTATCACCGTCGTCACAGAAGTCGCTCAAAGTCGCGGTCCAGATTAACCACTGGTCTGGCTATTGTAAGGCCTCCTGAATACCCAAATTCCGATCTATCACTAACCCAGGATATGTGTAGGGCGCTGCCGCACTCGCTGTTGCTGGTGGACTCAAGTACATGCAGAGCAACAAAATCGAAAAGGAGGAAGCGACAAGAGGCCGCAGCAGAGGGCGACGGTATTCTGGAGATTATTCGGTTTCCCGAAGTCGTTCTGGCGGCCGATCCCGCAGCAGAGCAAGTATGGCCAAGGCGGCCGCTGCAACTGGGTGAGTCTTTTGTTCTTACACACTCAAAATCTGTGTGCTGTAATTTGCGTTGCAAACATTTTATGCCTTGGTCAGGAGCGTCTACAGATGTGTAAGGTGCTTAAAAAGTTGTGCAGATCAGCTAATTCTCTCGTGACAGCGCCATTGCCGGGCTTGTACAGCATTATCGTAGCAAATCCCGGAAAGGCTCCCGAAGCAAGTCTAGGATCAGAACTGGTGCGTAAAGCCTGCGGCAACTCTGAAATACAACTTCCACTGATATGATCCAGGAGCTGAAATTGCGGCGGCTAGTCTGACTGGAGCAGCAGCCAGCAAGCTGTGGGAGCGTCACAAGGAGAAGAAAGATCAAGCACGCGACCACGATAGAGACATCGACGATGAGTACTATTCCGACAGAAGCCAAAGATACGGTCGCTCGCGTAGCCGTAGCCACAGCCGCAGCAGGTCGAGGGCACGAAGCTTCACCTCACGAGATGCCGCTAATCCAGAGTTAGGCCTCGTTGAATACGGCGCCACTCCTCTTCCACCCTCGCATTATGAAGACCCACCACGAGAGCGACGCCATCGTCACCGTCACCGCTCAGCATCAGTGAGTCCGGAGAGGGATGTGAAACAAAAGAGGAGTAAAAGCCGCCTTCGTGAAGCTGCGGCTGGGGTTCTTGGTGCCGGCGCTGCAGCAATTGGCATCAAGAAGTATAACGACGTCAAGAAAGAGCGCGAGAGATCTCGTGACCGATCACGGGATCGGCCCAGAGACCAGTCTCGAGATAGATCCCGAGACAGATCGATTGAGAGGAGAGAGTCGGAGGAAAGGAGAGCTGAGCGTAAACGCAACAGAAAGTCCAGAGAACGTGACCGACGGCGTAAGTCTCCGACGCAGGAAAGTCATGGAGGAGGAAGATACTAACCGACGTCTCAGGTTATGATGAAGAGTCTGCTGTTGGTGGCTATTATTCGGGAGGCGAATACGATCCTCAAGCGCCTCCTTCACCACCAACCGCATCCGGAGGGGCATATTACCCACAGGAACCTCCCACAGCCGCTGGTCCTAGTGGGTTCACTCAACACGGGAACAACTCCTCCATGAACGTCAACGCCTACCCACCCCCACCGGGGCAATACAACCCTCAAGATTATGCCAACATGCCTCCTCATCCATCTCATTATAATCCACAGGACTTCACCAACATGCCACCGCCGCCTGCTGGCCCACCACCAAACATTGGACCAACAGGGCGCCCGATAAACCCCTACCCTCCCACCGGGCCAGAGAATGTGAGTCGTCAGCCGCCTGCGGATGATATTCCAACTTCCATTCCCCACGATGACCCGAGTATGAGGGGCGCTAGTGCACAAGGTGCGTAGTACCAGTACCTCAGAGAAGGAGTCTATTGTTTTAGTTTCCTTCGTTTGGTCGTCTTTATCCCCGCAAGTTAATGCTAACGAAACATGGCAGATGGTGTAAGAAGGTCTCGAGATCGACATCATGTCCCTAGGCGTTCTTCGTCCCGTTCATCATCTATCAGCACCACTGTCGAGAACCCCACTCCATCTACCACAAAGTCTGTTTGCTTTATTCCGCTCTCTCCCCAATCAAGCCGCACTCTGAGAAAGCACCACGCCGACCATGAGGAACGAGCCGCCACGCCAAATAATGAGAACCAACATGACTCTGACTCGGAGACCCAAACAATTCGACCTAGACGGCCAGGCATGCACAGACGACGATCGGGCTCGGACCCCTCGTCCGACCGACCATTGGTGCAACGTCGCCGTCGCAGCGGCCGGGATGGCTCGCCACTGTCTGACGAGGACGACGTCGAGGTTCTCCCAGACCGCTTCGACTCGGCCGGGCGCCCCGTCGACGCCAACAACCCCCGGCGCTGGCACTCCCGGACTGGCGACTTTGAGTATCGCCCGCGCACCCGCGACGGTCCGCACGTGCAAGGCGCTTGGGGCGTCCACGGTACCGATCCCGAAATGGTCAATAGGATGGCACAGGGTGTCGGCAGTCTACTGCAAGGCCGACAAGGATGGATGGGCATGATTGGTAATCTACTTACAAGCTTGCCATCTTCCTCGGGCGGGGATGGCGGGGATGGCGGCGGCGGGCACGGGCACGGGCACGGGATGATTGAGGATCGGGACCATGTCAATGATGACGGCGATGCACGACGGCGGAGGCGTCAACAGCAACGGAGACATAGGAGGGATGATGAGGAATATTGATCATGTTTTTGCTTGTTACGATTATGTGATGGAGGGAAACTGGACGTGACATTTTTGTTTCATGGGTACGAACGATGACGGTTTTCAGAGACGAAGTAACGATTTTTCACGATTCAATGATCTCCTTGGTTGGGCTTATGTATAGAAAGATTTTGGATCCTAATTTTACGATATGAAAGCGGCAATGGACGATCTATTTTCTTCACATGTCAGGAGAAGTTGATGACAGAAATTTCTAATAGCAATTACATATCATGATTATCCTTGCACGGTGCTTGCACGTGACATAAGCCATTTGCTTTGCTTAGAGTAAACTGTGGGGTGCATTTTTCAAGAATGACAACAGGAATGGCCAGGATCAAAGAATTAATATGTTCTTATCAAAATGTATTTTTTAATTCCAGGACGAGATGTACAAATCCTGCCTCTATCACCTCATTATGTATGTCGCCTAAATCCATGGCACGACACTGCATGCCAGCCGCAGCTTATCCATTACGACTATGATGATGTTTTTTTTATCATCTTGGTGGACTTCCTGTCCTACCAAGTTCACCTGAGGAGAATGCACCTCATTCATGAGACCTCGCCTTGAGACCTGAATCGAAAGCTTGCTGAATATCATTTACCCAAACGCCCACTGTGCCAGATTGAATCTAATGTCTCTCGCTCCTTACAGCAGCAGAGTACCGACCAGGGTAAACATACCCACAACACCAGTCACAGCAAAGAAGCTGAGGTCCATGGGCGGTGCCGGACGACCACCGTCGCTCTTACCCGATGAGGTGGCAGACACGGAGCCGGAACCGGCCTCTGCAGTACCTGTCGACGTAGAACCAGCGTTTTGCGATCCATCGCCAGACAGGCCGGGACCATCACCAGCACCGTTGGTCATGTACTAGGGCAATCAGTTAGCAAACCAGTTCGAAGGACATCTGTTATGCTTTGGAGGTTTTCACTTACGTCCTTGGCCTCGTCAGGAATAGCGGGGAGCGCATCCGAATCAACCTGCCAGTCATCGTCGGTAGATGGGCAAGTGGCGGCAGAGGTGCTTGACACGGCACCACCGCTACCAGTAGGAGCAGGGTACTTGGACAGAGCAGACTTGAGGTTATCGTACTCGTCCGTCTCGGTCACGTCGCTGTCGTCGCCATTAAGTTCGACAATACCGTAGCCGTTACCCTCCTTGCTGTACTCGTAGACAAGACCACCAGAGTAGACGGCCGTCATGTCATCACTCATGAGAGAACCAAGCTCCTCGAATGAACGGGGAGGGTTGGCGATACAACCCCACTCGGACAGGAAGATGGGAAGACCGTAATCAGTGAAGTTCTTAACCTTCTGATCCCAGCCAGATGTTGTAAAGCTCGAGGGAGAGCACCACGAGTAGTCGTTGAATGCGAAGAAGTCGCTGCGGGCGTCGTCAGAGCCGCAGTTGAAGTAGTCGGCAGTCTGGGCACGGTTTGACGAGACATCGGCAGCAGAGTATCCGACAGGAATGGCACGAAGACCGCGAGAGCCAAGGTACTGCTTGATGTCTCGGGTTGTGGCCTTGACGTATGGGGCGGCAAGGGTTGAGTTGGCCTGCTCGTTGATAACCTCGTTTCCGGAGAAGAAAGCCAGAGTGTTGTCGTACTTGGCAAACTCCTCGACGGTGGCGAAGACGCTCTGAAGGTAGACGGCGTTGTATGAGGCGGCGGGTTCATAACGGTTGATCGAGTACTTGGGGTTGTTGACATCGAGAACAAGGTAGATGCCAGCATCGGACAGCTCTTGCATACACTCGTCGTGGCTCTGGGAGTTGTCGATCATGTAGACACGGATGGTGTTGACACCAAGATCCTTGAACTTGGCAATATCACGCTTGCAAGTGGTAGTATCAGCGAGAGGATCCGAGTTTCCAGAGGAACCACCGGGCTGGTAGTCAATTCCTCGCATGTAGAAACGATCACTGCCAGTCCAAAAAGCCTTGCCCGACGCAGTGACAGTAGGAAGAGAGTCGGCGCGCTTTGGAAGCTCCTTCTCGGTGCGTGTGGGTGTGGCGCTGACGATGCTGGCAGCTGCCAGAGTAAGAAGAGCGAACGACTTCATTGTGAATAGATTCGAAAGCCTCTCGAATGCGTAGAAAGTTTAATTGGTTCGAGGTTTCAATTGGTACCACAAGACGTAGGAGATACGATATGTGCGAAGCTCGAGTATCGACAACGAATGGATGGTAGTGGCAATTAAAAGGCGTCTTGATTCTATGATGAAATGAAGAAGGAAAAAAAGGCAACAAAGCGAGAGAGTTGCCGTGTGAGAAATCACCAAAAGTGAAGAAAGTGATTGTATGGTGGAGAGAGCGAGATCAATGAGAAGAAAGAGAAAGAGTGTCGAGAAGTTGAGAACCCGAATATTTTAGGTTTTCTAGAAAGAAAGGCCAGGAGCGATGCACTCGGGACAAGTGCCAAGAGCAAGCAAGCATGAATTTTGGCACAGTTCAATGTCTACACACCCCCCATCATCACCTCCGTCCCCTCTCTGGATCGCCTGATTGGCAGCAATGGTGTGTGTGCTAAAAGTATGAGGTAGGTACCGTATGCAACCAAACTTGGATCTCCATGGGTTTAGTGGAGTGTAAAAGATGGTGGTGACCGTAATGACGGAGGGGTGTGTCCACCATTCAAGCCTATTGCTAAGGTTATTCCTTAGCTGCCAAGCACAGAGCTGGATTCAAGATTGGGCGTGCGGATACGAAACACTGGAGCAAAAAGCCAGACCTGAGCGCGTCGTTCTGTGATATGCCAACTCCGGCCGTGTCAATCGACTTTGGACAAATCTCCCCTTGCATATAAACATCGGGTCATTCCCAAAGGAACGATCAAAAATAATTTGGTAGTATTATAAGAGGTCAAGCAAGGCTATTGTGGGCCGACTGTGAGGGACTGGAAATGAATTTGCAACAGTATCAGGTCATGACACACACAGTTGGCCATGCCATTGCCGTGGGCGCGGCTCACAGTACGAACATGGTCATCATTTACCCCATTGCTGGGATTGTGCCTAGTGGAGGGTAGCAGGGGGGTGGCCCCGGGGGAAGCGAGCGATTCTCCCGCATCCTGTTCCCAAGCGCCAAGGCAAAAATATGCGTGCTTGGGCTTGCTTGGGTGGGCGCTATGGCGGCAGGGTGCGGATATCAGGCAAGGAGGAAACTTGGAATTTTTTCTAGCATTTCTAGCAGACAACCATCGCGCCCATGGTGGGCTGCTGATCCAGCCACTAAATCTCTGCTATGCACAATTCAGGGATGAGGCGAGCAAACGACTGGAAATCATCATCTCCCCTTCATCTAATCAAGGCCGGGAAGACGTCCCAGCTCTTCTTGGCTTACAACACTGCCTCAGTCTACCTGTTTCAACTCGTATACCACACACACTACTACTGAGCTCCGCAAGGCGTGTGTCTATGTGTGGGATTCTTCGGAATCTTGGAAACGAACACTTTTTGTTTACTCCGCTATGCAAAACATGTTGTCAGGTTCCAGACGAGGGGGATGAGTGGTGCCAGAGATCAATGAGATGTGGGCTTTTGTCGCTTGTCGTGGTCCCATGTGATTCGAACAGACTACGTACTACTGGTCTACGATAATGCCAATGCAAGATGCGCGCGGGTATGTAATGTAGTGTAGTGTAATGTGTTGTAGACATTTTTTTTGCACTGCCTCCTTGACTGCCAAATAACCAACCACTGCACTCACACATACATGCCTACCAACAGCGTCATTAACCGGCCGAGCAACTTTCATTCTCTCACAGTGTTTCAATATAACATTCCTGCCGATCTTCCCATTGACTCGTGCCGAGTTCGTCTCAAGAAAAGATTGGAAACAACCAGCCGTCCTTCCGAATCAGCTGGCCATGTCCGTGATGAAGTCATAATGGATACCGGAGGACCCAACTTCCCCATCGGCAAAACTGCTGCCAAGCAACCGAAGCAGAGCCCTGGTCAAGCTTGCACGGCTTCCAAATCCCCAGTGCTTCCCCTGGGCGGGTGTGCAAGATGCAGTCAATGCACTCCAGCATGCCCTTTTCTTTGATTGAGACTTGTCGCCGCCATCTCCGATGCTGACTGACCTCATCAGTATTCGTTTCTTACAGGCAACGTTGATTTCTTGAAAATTGTTTTCATGCAAATGTTCAATGTTGTGGTGCTGAAAACTCCATTCATTTACACCAGGGTAACGCCCAGAACATTCCAACCGGCCCTGAGGGGAGAGGGTTGGAGGGGCTTCTGGCCCAGGCCTAGACCAGCAATATTCAATGGATTTCCCCTGGATTCACTGCTAAAATTGCCCGAGCCTCTCCCCGCTGTCAGGGCCTAGTGTGCCCTTTTTGGGCGCGCTAAAGTGGAAGCGAAATTCAATCCCGGTCGATCTCGGCGCGGATCTGAGCTGTTGGGAAGCGTTGGAATCGTTGAAGAAAACACGCCTGCAAGATCTGATCCTCCAAATGAATCATCCCGTCCAAAGTCCCACTACGCTTCTGACCCTTGGAAGTTGGAACCGATGCCGTATTGAGAAACAACACGCCGCATATCAACATGTATGTTTTCCAGGTGAAGTGCGGCTCTTCAGAAGCACTCCTTGAAAAAGTACGCAAAGGAGCTGCTGCACTTTGATTAGCTAGTCGCTGATCGTCATGTGGCCTGGCACAACCTCCAGTCACGTCTCGCATTTAGTAATCTTTCGACTTGGACGATCCCCAGATCGTTTGGTGCTGATCCAGATATGTACCACGGAAGCACTCTCAAAAATAACCGGTATGGAAATAACACGGCAGCCGAACCTTACTTGCTCAGAGGATACATCCTGCGTTTATTTTTATGCAATGTAGGTAGAAGTGCATCTTCAATGTGTTTCAGCGGCGGACATAAACATAATAAGTCTGGCGTGCATGGGATATAGCAATCAGATGTACGTGGAAACCTTTGGCGTCATCTTTATTCTACTCTATTTGGGTATCAAACAATACTCGGATGAAATGAAGCGTCAATCGCAAATCACTTCGAACTCTATCAAAACTCTAACATGAACGAACACCCCACCCCCAAAAGGCTAAACGTGAATCCTACCTCTATCGCAAACAAATATCTTTCCTGTTAGCACACGACCAGGCTGCCAAGCTATGGTCCAGACGAGGCCAACAATCGTGCAAATCTTCAACGACTTTTATGCTATTCTTGGAGTACAGAGTACGGATAGGATGAGCGTACGTTGTTGAGGATCGCTCGTCAAAGGCGACTCTCGAGGCTTTATTGGTGGACATCTCTTCACGTTAGGATATCCTGCTTCTGAAACTCCTCACAAATTTCCAGGCTGTTGTTGCTTCCGGTCGTGCTGCTGACATGAGCCCCCGATCGTGTATGGGCTATGCTCGACACAGGTGGGTGCTGGCTATGTATATATGCGATTTGCTCAATGGCGATCTGTTTTTGCCGCGAGCGTCTCATTGCTGGAGTTGATAGCCTCCCTCCGTTCCGGCCTCCAGCGACTTTCGACTACTAGTTGAAATGATCTTGCTGGGATGCCATACGTTCAACAAAAGCATGGCAATGAACATCAGCGTCGCATCAAAGCCGTACAGCCAGCCCTCGGAGTGCTGCAGGGACCCGCCAAAGCCCTGACCGTACTCAATGGCACGGAAGAGGGACCGCACGAGGATGAGGGCCGAGACGGCGTACAGGACGAACATGAACCGCTGCCAGGGCACCGCCACGGTGCTGGACGCGGCCGTCGGGTGTCGCACTGTCCGCACGTGGAAGATGGACGCGACAATGACAAAGACGGAGAAGCCAATGAGCTGGACGGCCAGACCGCCGATGATGACGTTTTCGCCCGTCTGGAGGCCAGATGAGTCTTTGGCAGCTGAGAGCAGACCACCTCCACTGATAATCGACACTATTAGCTATACGTTTTCCTCCAACTTGGGGTTTAGGAATGGCAAGAAAGAGACATACGCTCCCTGCATCAAGAACGAAATCACGTCCACCGTGACAAATATCTTCGTGAGCCATCGGATTGGGATGATCGAGTTGCGTGCACCGTCCACGAGCCGGACGATGCGACCAAGGATCATATACACCGAGGCTGCGAACAGTGCTGGGGCGACTAGCAGGAGAAGCGTCTGTACGATGTATGGGCTGAGTGTCCAGTTAGGCGTCTGGAGAGCCGATCCTATGCGACCGCCGTATCCTATCGTCTCGAAAATGCCGCCGATAACAAACGGTATGAAATACCATGTCCGTGCTCGTGTCAATTGAAAGAGGTGCAACAAAGTTGAAATGGCGAACAAGGTCACGAATACTGCCGCGGCTGCCTTTGAAGGATCGTAATAATAGTACCTGAATTCGTCGATGTGCCGCGACTCGAGCATTGTTGCGTTTGGAATATTGGGTTAAAGAAGGAGTCGTTGGGAAATCTACGATAATTCCAATGTCGGTTACGTCTTCGATCGTGGTGAATATCGGGTTTGCGAGCTTGCAGTGATGTTATTGATTTCGAGAGCCATGATGGAATCCGGAATATCGTCAGCTTATATCAAATTTGGGATATTTGAAAATTGGTAACCGAGTTCAGAGTTTCTCTGGCCCAATACGCGTATGGGGCGTATTCGCAAACAGAGCATTTTAGTAGCGGAATATATGGCGGCTATGCCCGATCCACAATATACGAAGGCAATGCGAGAAAAATGCGAAGTGTACGAGGAGGATCCAACAGCTTGGGAGGATCCCGCCGTTGATGCTAAGCCAATCTGGGCCCAATGGTCAGCAAACGCCGCGCGGCTGAAGACATATATCTACGGGGTCTCGGATCTTTACACCTTGCGGCACTGCCACCACATCTCACCTCTATTTCCCCCCTGGGTTCCAACATGCATATGCAACTTGAATATCGCAGCAGGCAGCAGAATTAATCAGGCTCAGAAAAAGTCCTAGTCAAGGACGCTAATTGCGCAAAAACTGTGGCTTTGTCAGATAAGATCAATCCGCTCGGGCATAATGTCCGAATTTGCTCGGAGCGGCTGCCATGACAAGCGCAAAGGCTTTACGAACCTATACTATTGTCCGAGACCCAGGCCATATATGATAAATGTATTTGTCACCGCAGGCGGTTGTGATCCTATAAAAGAATCGTGCACGTTCATTCGGAACGTGCCTGGCCCGTAACCAAAAGGATTACCTAGTCACGACTTGTCTTCACAGCCATATCGGGTCCTGTTCATTCGTATTGTTACGAGAACTGAGAATACTTGTACATGACCTCTGTTGACTGCAAGCATAAGCGGAGATCGATATTTCCCTCACCTCAGTCCAAATGCAGCCAGTAAAGGGACATCGTAAAGGCCCAGTGTCATAGTACCAAAACACGTATCATGACAAAGATCCAGGATAAAACAGCGGTACCTTTAGAGTTGTTCGGAATAACGACATGGTTGTGTCATTGAATATGAACAGTGTACACCAGGTCCTTCATATCCGTGCGATTCAGATCCATTTCCCAACGGACTCTCTCAGCACGCTGCTCTCGTGTCTTCATGTACCCATGGGCCCCCGCGAATGCAAATTCCGTTCCTGGATTTTGGATTACCTCTGTACAGCGTGGTAGGCCTTGACGGGCTGCTATATGTTGCATGAGAGGCGTTCTAGAGGTGGTATGGCGCCCAGGCATGCCTGCAAACGTTAAGGTACCCAACCTAACATGGGCCACATGCCCCTGAGCCGAGGGTACCTGCCAAAGGATGAGGCCATGAATCTCCTCCGTCACGAGGCTCATGTTCACCATAAAGAAGCAGAGCTCCCGGGGCTGTGCAGCGTCTCCTGGCCACTCTGACACGTTCCAGTCAAAAGTGCCCCCCAGGGAAAACAGCGGTTCGAGTCCCGGAGATTCCAAGGGACGAGATAACAGGACCTTGTCCTCGTATCGACCCGAGCCAAAGGGATCGTGATTTTGAAGAGTCCCAAAGAGCGCAATGCCTGTGAGACTTAAAGGACCGTCGGTTGTCGTGATTATGCCGTCATCTTCAGCTTGAACCCATGGTATCCGATACTTACCCCACGGGTTGTTGTAGGCATCGTCTTGCTGCACTTTTCCGTCAAGGTTCAGCCAAGACCATGTCGGGGCAATGGACCTATCCAATTGTTTTGGCTTGGATTCGGAAAAGTGACTGGTCCAACAGAGCTGCCGGTGAAAATCGCGACTCCAAAGACCCTGGACATACAAGTTACCGGTATGGTGCCTTGTCCGTTGGAGGTGATCAGCGAGGCCCGACAGAGCAATGACCTTGTCCGTCTTCTTGGTGAGCGCGCACCCCGAATATTGTTCCACGATATTAGACCAAATGCGCCTAAAGTCTTCCTCACTCGTAGGAACCAGCCTCTTCCTCCACATAGAGAGAGATTGCTGCCTCGTCCAGAGATTGTCGGTGAGGCCGCTTGGGCACTGCTCATTGGCCACAAGCTCGGGACATTCCCAGTACGCCTGACTGGCTGTGAAGCTCAATTGCCTCCGTGCGAGATAGCGCTCCTGCGACACCCAAGCTCGGGTGTTCAGCGGCGCATTGACAACGTCGTTCTCGAATGAAGAGATGCGCGAGAATTGGTACATTGGACAACCGTGAAACTCGAAGCCGAGATTGATATAGGTTGCGTCCTTGAGAGCCGCGTCGCTGGTACTAAAGAGGCCCCCTGAACTTCCCGTCGACCAGCTAGCAGCAATGTTGCAGTCCGCATAGGTGTAGACTGATCTCATCAACGACGACTGCTCCCTCCAATCCTCCTGATCATCTTGGATGATGCAAAGAGAGTCGATCCAAATATAGTAGATTCCGAGCGACTTGGCCACATCAATCGCGTCCACAAAGGTTTTTGGAAGCTCCGACACTAGATTTCTCTCCTTGAACCTAGGAAGATCTTCTTTCATCAAGCGTCTGGGTTGAGATGCTCCCCAGCAATGACTTAGAGTTGCATAAGGTTCAACAATGCCCATCGTCTCATCTACCAGACTCCAAACCTCGGAGTCCTTTTCATATACTTGGATGAGCCTCTTGGGTCTAAAGGTACTATTTTGTTCCGACAAACGACAATTATGATGAGTCTGTTTGCATATAGTGTACCATTTTCGCCATAGCGAGACCGAATCTTTTGTTGAAGTATGCAACTCACTGACTGGTGACTCGACATGATTGTCGAATTCAATCGGGTCCAGTCTTGACATGAAGTACTTGATGCCATTAGAACCCCAGTCTCCATGATCGGAAAACTCGACTATTATGGAATCATGTCGGGTCTCGAGGGTCATTTGTGTGATCGCCTGGCCTTCTGCCCGAAAGACGGTTGTGATATGCTCGAGCAATGGAAGATTGATGCGTCCGTCTTTGCCCTGGAGGCTGGGCCTTTCGTACAAGCGACGAACCCACAAGTTTCGGCAGAACAAACAGCCTGTCGCGATTGAGCTATGCAGACCTTCAATGCTACTATGCAGCTGAACCACTACTTGGGTGTCTCCTGTGACTCTCTCGTAGCCACTCGTGCCCTCCAGGTGGGACTTCTTTGGCGTTTCTTCCAGGCGAAGAGCTGCATCTCTAATACCTGCTTCGCAAATTTGGCACAGCATGATTATTGTCGTACCATTTGTTTGTGGTGGCGCCGTAAGATACAGTCCATACAGAGGCTAGTCTGCGGCTGGGTTGGTGATGACACCAGCCAGAGTGCGGATGAGAGGGCATCACCAAGGAGTAGCACTTGTCGAGTCCACTACGAGCATGGGTTTGGATCCCAAATGTGCGTGTTTTATCGCGTTGGAATTCATTGTCACGTGATTATGAAGATGGGGACAAAAAAGTATGTGTCTTCATCAGAGCCAATCTTCTTTGCGAACAAATATGCAGTATAACAAATTATCTAATTTCTACACAGCGTGATGGTGCTTGCTATGCGAAATTCAAGGGACTTTATGTGGTTGTTCCCGTCAGTGCTAAATCGAAGACCTGGCGTGTGCGCCCGTGTGGGTTATGAGTCTACTACCTACCTAGAAGGTAAACTTGGGGGCTGTAGATCACAGGTGGATCTGACTCAAAATGATGCTCGCTGAACGCTGCTAATTGAGGGCCGTCGAGTTCTTGACTTGATAGCTCTATGGTGGAACTCAAGTCTCTTCTGACCAGTGCTGACAGGTTTTGTAAAATAACAATAATACTGTACATGTTCAATTGCGGCTTGTGCTCCACGCTTATCTATCTCGTGTGTTGCACTCAGATCGTCCATCTTCTTCGGAGGAAAAATACTTCCCCACAATTAATAACCATGTAACACTGCATAGTATGTACCTACATTATATACCTACCTAATTAGTATTCATAACTAATAAGTGTTATTATTAAGAGCGATTTAGGCGAACAGATTTCTCTCTAGTGATTACCATTATAATTTGAGCTCGTGAGCTCGGTTTTCGTTTATAGACTGAAACAAATTTATTCACTTTCTACCCTCTCAACATGTAACTGTGACAACCAGCATAACTCCAAGCCTAACATTACATATAAGCGCTTTTCGCAGCCTCTAAACTCCCGAGTCTTCTTGCACCACTCCTTTCGATGTTTTAAACGAGTTCCATGCGTTGCACTGGTCTTCGATATACTGAGTGTTTGTAAAGCTTGCAATCTCGCTGATACGCTCGGCAAACTGTAACGCGAACCCTTCGGAAGTGTGCCATCCAATCTGTCAATTAGACTTGTTAGCCAGTCTTGCATGGAGTCAGAAATAATGGGTATGAGGATACATACATGGCAGTGCATAAGCCAGATTCCGGGGTTGTCCGTCTTCCATGCCATCACAATATAACCACCGGATGGTAGCATGGCGACATCTCGTCTCATTGGGTTAGTTGTCTTCAACGTCACGTCGCTGGTGAAATTGCCTGTCCCCTGGGCGAGAACATAAAAGTCGTGACCATGAAGATGCAGAGGATGCGTGACACCAATCTGGGTTTCCACGACAATGTAAAACCAGTCGTCCTTGTTGGGGAGCGTGATGATGTTGTCCTGAGCATTGAAAACAGTGTCGCCGGAGAGAACGCGGCCCAAGGTGGGCGCGCCCCAGTCGGTCAACAGCGTAGTGCTGTTCAAGGTCCACTTGAAGAGGTTGCCTAGCACGCCGATTGAAACGTCCTCGCTGGTCTGGATGTCGGCACTTTCTACATTCTGCGCAAAGTGCGGCACAAGATCCATGGTCTCATCATCGCAACCATCGGTATAGTCCCAGGCAGTTGTAGTCGGGTCTTGAACGGTGCCATACGTTACAATACCCAAGATGTCGTCCGCGTTGGCATTAGACGAGCATGCCTCTTGAGGGATGGCCCTCATCCAAAAGTTTTGGGCTGTTGAAGCTTGGTTTGCTGTGACGATGACGTCGTAACGTTGCCCTGAATGACGAATGACGATTAGCAAAGCTGTGTATGAATGGAGCTGGAATAGATCAAGTACATACCCATTCCAATGTTGATGTAGTTTGTAGTATACGGCACGATGGGAACAAAATCTGCTGCAATAACCTGCAAGGTGTGGCCGTCAATGGAGAATTTCCAGTGAGTATCGATGGCGCTGTTGATTATCCGAAGACGGTAGGATGTTCCTGAAACGAATGATGTAGTAAACCGCGTTCCACTACCATCAAACGTGTTGGTTCCGTTGATTAATCCGTTGTCCAATGTAGGTGGTCCAACGGTCTGCGCGTAATCGTAGAGTGAGTTAGAAGTTGCGTGACTCCAGTCACTCAGAATAATAGTGCCCTTGTCCACATCGTAGTTTGCCGTCGCAGGCCCGTTGATGATCAACCCACCAAAGACACCTTCCCAAGCCTGAAGGGCAAAGTGAGAATGATACCACGAAGTACCATACTGTGTCGCCCGCCAAGTGTAGGTTATGGTCTCGCCTGGGGCCGTTGGGCATTGGGTAATGGAAGGTACTCCATCATACTCATTAGTATAGTTCTGACGGATTCCATGCCAGTGGATAGAACTTCCGTTTGTAGACGTCTGCAGGCCGTTGGTGACATGAATAACCATTGTGTCACCCCAGTCACCAATGATCGTGGGTCCTGGAACGGTGCCATTAACGGCCATGACAGGGCGAGCTGGCAGAGACATGTAAGTAAGTTACTAGCACTTGAATCCACAATGATGCACTCACCGAACCCGTCAGGCGAAGCGGTGATCTCAGTAATGGTCAACCAATACTCTCGCGTGCGGCCCGTGTTGGGTACCACATTGGTGTAGTCGGTATCTACCGAGTAATTGCACCATTGAGACCTAGAGTTGGCAGTATTTCCAGCGCATGGCGCGACGGGACCGGATGGCGGGGCTGGTTGGTTTGTCGAGGGAGGGAGAGACCCGAGAGTTCGAGTTGGACTTGGACCTGGGGCCAGAGTCGGTCTGCCTCCCGGAAAACCTGGCAAGGTAGGGTTCTGGGTCGGAGGGACCATTGTGACGCCATTGCCGTTGGTAGGAGACGGCGGCGGCCCTCCCTGCCGCTTCTCTAATGCGGCATTCTCAAGCCCAAGCAACGGTGAAGCCACCGAGCAAGTAACGAGGAGTTGGAGACAAGAGATGAACCTCATTGTGCAAAAACTAAACAGTATACACAAGGACTGCTGATTGGACCTATCATTGTGCGCGCCATTGAAACGAATATATACAAATATATACACGTTACTGCAACTGTAACACCGAGCGCAATACCGAGCGCCGAACGATGGTTCACAACCACGTGCCCGTTATAACCTTTGGTATACAAATATTAATAGAAGTATTTTTTCCGACATGCAACGTCAAGACCCTACCTACCTATATAGGCTACTAGGCGCTATCTATACTCACTACTAATCTCGGTAAATGAGTAACGCGTAAACAAAGATGCACGATCTTAGCGCCTAGACCAAATCCACACGATCATATGTCTTAACTTTATGCTTAAAACACTATTCAATTGTGCAAAAGCCGCGTACGTGCAATCAAGGAGATAGGAGGTATGGACTGTCAAGGACTCTTATCACGGGCACAATGGATGGAATGGGAGACTTAGCTGCAGGAACCATAGAGAGTTGCGAACCAGGGATAAATACGCTAACGATAAAAGGAAAGAGGGGCTCGTCACGAAGCGCATAGCCTTAGACTTATACCTCACCAATTCAGACCTGAACACCCACTTCACAGGTACTGTATCTATAGCAAAAGCCACGCTACCAGTCATCTGGAAATCCTGACGGGATGAACATGTCATTTCCCCCCCTCTTGTTCCTGCATGTCTTTAATACTCCGGCGCGATGGTAACCCGGGTTGCCAACCCGACCGAGGCTGTCCACATTATTGACTTTACCGCTATGAGCGCTACGTACATTTTTTTTTCTTCTGCCGCGCCCTCAAGTCCCGAGGCATCGACCGCGCCTTGTCCTTTGGTACCTTCCCTCTCCGTGCACCATTTATAGAACAATGCAAAGTCCTGTCGAGGGTCTACATGCGCCTGCTAGTGGCTTCTGATTGTCAGATAAGCACCTATAGTACACACAAGAACGTTTAATAATATATTGTGGTATAGTGGTGAAAGCACCACCTTTGAGACTTGTAAACCTTTTCATCTCCGAGAAGGATTCTTCAGTACGATTGAGCAAGATAGAAAATAGTGTCGAGTCATGGCAGCGATTGCATCCCTGGTCAGACATGGGTAACTTACTGCTACACCACCCTCAGACGTCCCCGTGGGCGATATGCACATTTGGAGGCTATATCCAGAGAGTGGAAGACACGGGAGACCGTCAGATCAGAGCTTGTAATGACTCTGAAAGACTTTTGTGAAGAGATTAGACTAGAAGGGGATTTTGCTCGTCAGGCGAGTCCTGAGAAGCGTGCGATGGCTTTGAAGCTTTCCGGAATTTCGAAAACTAGATGTTGGATAAAGGCGAGATCAAACATCAATCAGTAAAGGTAGTCGGTATCAGTTTTGCAAATATTCTCAAGTATTACAATGTCGTACCGACGTAGCCAGTACCCACCGCGGATCGCCTGCTCGGGTATATAAGAAAGCTCTTTAGCACCTCTCTATTGTAGACAAGAGATCAACTCGAATATCTTTCAATGCTTCGCTCGATCATCTCGTCTTCTTCTCCCCCTTCACAGATTAGCTCAGGTGTGATATGACAAGTACAGTCAGACTTTGCATCAGGATAAAAACTGGTCGTTTGCATCGATGCACAATAGAGATATCCATCTTTTCCATCTCCTGATTGCAGTGTTGCGGAACTAGAATAATTGAATCATGGTGACGAGACATATCCTGGATTGTTCAATTAGTACGTGCATTGTCTTCAATAAGACAAAGACCCACTGTCTGGTTGCGACATTTGTCTAGTGACTGGATGTAGCCCAAGCTAGAGCTACTTCAGTATCGTTTGCAAAGTCGAACTTCAGGATGTGCAAAAAGGTTAAGCTCATATGAGAGCAATTCATTCCATTCCTCCGGCTATCTTCGTCCAAATATGAACCTTACAGAGATACAAATTCAATGAGACTGTTAGAATAGAAGTGCATGAATCTGTCACATCCTCGTCGTGTAAAGTAATTATTGACTCCCACTTTCCGCTCAACCTAAGTTTCGTGAGATCGGACGGATGCGGGTCCCTTGGCAGCGGCTTGTGCGCCACGCTCATCCATCTCGTGTGCTGCAGGCTCAGACCGTCTTCTTCGGAGGAAGAAGAAAGCAAACAATGCTACAATCCCCAGAGATCCAACAATAGTTCCGACAGCAATTCCTGCCTTGGCCCCGGTAGAAATTCCAGAGGAAGAGGTAGAGGACGAGGAGGAATCAGTCTGGCTGGTAGATGTAGCACTGGGAGAACTTCCAGCTGTCGTTGTCGAGCTTCCCGAGTCGAACTCTGAAGCAGTGACGTTGAAACATGGTACGGATAGATCAAAGTCGGCATCTTCGACAAATGTCTGTATTAATACGAGGTCAGTGATGGTGTTCATTGTAAATGGTTGTTGTTGTTGTCTCTCAAACACTCACAATATCTGCGCAGGCATAGAAGGTTTCATTCTTGCCATTATTCTCGTCTTCGTACGTGGACCAGTATGCCAGTTGGATAGTTGCATTGGTACCAGCGGTCACAGTACTCGGGATACTCGCAATCTTGTAACATTGGTGGCCAGGGACAATCTCAGTGATATTACTGACGACCTGCTCTGTGAACTCGCTCTCCTCATCAGGATCTGATGCGATAAGTTGTTAGTCAAAGACAAGTCACGGAATCGATGGAACTAATGCTGACCGTTGTCAAATGCAATGTAAAATGCGACCTTGTAGGCCTCGTCGGCAATAGTGAGCGCCACCTCTCCCTGCGCTGGGATCAAGTCAGCTTCAAATGCATAAAGTGAAATCTTTGAAGTGTAATACTCACACAGAGGATAGATGGTCCTGTTGCCGACGCTTGTGGAACTTCCACAAGGACCGATGTTGTCGTAGGCGGCGCTCCATGGACGATCATCCGGCCACAAGAATGCGACAGGACCCATGACCGAGCCCTCGGCGCCTTCGCCGTGCGTGGCAGCCATGGCTAGCCGGGCCAGGCCGACAGCAAACAAGGACTTGAGCATAGCTTGAACCATGTTGTACTTGGAACAAAGATTTAGGAGAACGAAATTAAAATCGTGTAACCTATGTGTGAAGTCAAATCCGACCGAGAACTTAATCTGGAGTGCACTGGGGGGTTGAAGTAATCTCGGCAAGGAGGGGAAAGTTCCCTCTTATCCCCAACATGCGACGCCCTCGGACATATCAAACATTCTGTCGGACCAGCAACATTCGACTTGACTCATTGTGAGGGGTCTCTGCTTGAGGCAATAAGCATTCTAACCGCCATTTACAATCTACTCGCTTAAACCATCGATCGTATATGATTTGACACCTCGTCCAATGCACCGAAGCCAAGACTGTCAGGCCCACCGCTGAGCTCCACTGAAAACAGCCTAGAAATGCTTGAACTGCCACTCCATTGATGAAAAATTTCACACTGGAACAAGGACAAGATCTTGGCACACCTGAATGTATTGGATTTCACGATTTCAGCCGAGCCGATCCGGGGAATCACTTGATCAAAATAACCTATGAGGGTCCTGGAACCACCACCATTGCTTATCAGATCCGCCCAGAATCACACCCACACCCGGGCCCGGCCTATGCGACCAGGATTTTTATCTTATCAGATCCGAATCAGCCCCACATGAAGCCTCCGGACTGGCCGGGGATATTGGCTCACAACCTGTTCAGTGCCTTGTCGGCAGGCATATGGGTGTGAGTGTTGGCTCGTCAACTTTCCTCGAAGGGGTTGGTAGTATGCGCCAAGCTCGAAGAACTAGACTCGGCCGAACTCATGCGCGAATCCATTTTTCAGATCCGAGTCTATTTCATTCATTCATTCACCACCCGCTCACGCCAACATTGCCTGACTGTTAGCAAATTCAAACCATATCCACCGCCCGACATCGGATGGATTTAGCCGGCGGTGGCTAGCTTGGGAAATGCACCCCGTTTTCCATGTGGAACTCGCCCAAACCATTGGGACTATACCGATCATATCAAATATTCTTCCTTGTAGTTAATTAAGCGACGTTGCAAGCATTAAAAGTCGTTCGATTCACTGACTGACTAGGTATATATTAAGACCAGCTCGCCAGTGATACTTGCATCAACATCCAATCATTCATTCTTCTGCATCTTTCACTACTCTACAGCACAAAACGCCTTAAAAAATCAAAACCAACATCACAATGCACTTCGCTGGAGTTCTTGCGGCTTCTCTCGCCGTCGTCGCTGCTTCTTCTTTGGAGCTGGTCGACCGAGAAGTTGGTACAGCGTCATACAACTGCCACGATAACTGCGGTAAGAACAATTTCCAAGATCATTATTTTCATCGTATGTACGTACTGACAAGACAATCGTCTCGAACCAGGCCAGGCAATGTTGGAAGCCGAAAATGGCGATGTTTGTAGCGACTCCATCTTCCTGACCGACTACGCCGCTTGCCTGTCGTGCTCTGGAGAGGACAACCTCGACATCTGGAAGTACTATGGCCCGTCCTTGACGAGCGCCGCCGCTGAATGTGGACTTGAGACGACCCCCGCCGCCGGAGCGCAGAGCACCACGGTGCAGTCCGCCATTGCCGCCGAGACGGGGGCTGCTGAGACGACTGCTGCCGCCTCCACGGCTGAGGTCGCGACTTCATCTGTTGCTACATCCGCTACTACGTCTGCCACCGCCCAGGCGACAGCCGCTGGATCCGCCGTGGCGACTTCGACTGGCAATGCGGTACGTTTCCTGTTCACAACAAACCTTCCTTCGTCTGAGATATGACCTTCTTTTGCTGATCATATGAATAATAATATAGACTTCGACCGCCCCCACAAGTGTTGTGACGGCCGGTAGCTGGGCACAATTCGTTGTGAATATGCCGCTGTTGAGTGCAGTTCTTGCTTTCTCGGCTGTTCGGGCCATGGCGAGCTTGTAAATCTGCAGGAAGATTTCGGATGAAAAAGATCCCGACACGACGCTTTGAAGAAAGCGTGAGATATATGTAATCCACTATCATTCTTGTAATTAGGCTGAATATATTAATGCATTATTTGTTGATTACTGCTACTGCACCATGATCATTATATGTGTTAATTTCGCGATACAAATTGGCCTTCTGTTGCTGAGTGCTAGTTGCCAGTCCGGTTGTCAGTCGCCAGTGTTCTATAGCGAGTTCTACAGCCCATACGACCCGGGTATCCCCTATCGATTTAGGAATAGATGAATGTGACAATCTGGTTGCTGTTGATGCCACGCCAAGACGTGCAGCAGTATTGTTGTCTTGAGAATAAAGAGTGAAGATATGTATGCTTGACAGAAAGAATAAAATTTGAATCCATCTATTTGTTACCAAGCTCGCTCAAGATGATGTCCGCTGCCTTTTCTCCAATCGCGCAAGCAGTATTCATTGGGTTACCAGACACACTACCAGGGACGATGCTCAGATCAACGACCTTGAGTCTGTCAACACCATATACGCTGAGGCTCGCATCCACAGCGCCCTCTTTCTCACGTGGCGCCATTTTGCAAGTACCAAGCGGATGCCAGCTAAGACCGACCATTTCTTTCAGCCACGCTTCAAGCACAGCATCATCCTCGGCCGAATACTCAATGTCGGTAATGTCGGCAGGCAGAGGCCCTTCGAGTCCTTCAGGCTTATCGATGCCAAAAAGCGCTGCCTTGGATCCAGGGGAGAAAGGCGGATGGCCTGCGGGTAGCTCACCCCGAAAGAGGGACATTCGACGCACGATCTCCCGATGCTTCTTGTATGTCCATTTCATCATTTCGAGATCTAAGTCCTCAGGGTCGGTGAAAATATTAGCCTTGAAATCTATCGCGTCGCCCGGCTTTGGTCCAGCAATGTGGATATGTCCTCGCGAGTAAGGGTGAAGGATGAAGGTCGATATACCAAGGTATTGTAGAGGAGCCAAGGTCGCAGGATCTCCCGGGAATCCACCAATCGTTGCCATAACGCTCACAGGCTTGCTTGGGACGTTCTTGAAGTCTCGGTCCCAGGCCTTCTGGAATGCCGGGCTAAGACTTGCAATATCTGCATCGCTGGGTCTAATCTTGCCATGAATGTCTTGAGCATTCCATCCCATAACCTTGTCCTTGGTTTCAAGGAGGTGCTCGAGGGTGACTCGTCCTGCCTGTACACTGTCGACAGTCTCTTCGGGGGTCAAGCTTGACTTGTATGGGTACAAGATCATGTTGTGGTCATTGAAGTTCTCGCCCACACCGACATTTTCAGCGACGATGTTGTCAATACCAGCATTGCGCAAAATTTCAGCGCGACCGACTCCAGATCTTTCCAGAACTTGTGGAGTTCCAAAGACACCACATGACACAATCACCTGTTTCTTGGCTTTGACAGTGCGCACAGGTCCATCGGATCCTCGGGCCTGATACTCCACACCGATCGCCCTTTTGTTGTCATTAAATATAACGCGCACAACCTCAGACTCCACAACTACATGTAGGTTGTCATGTTTTCCATCTTGTAGTAGAGGATGGATGTATCGATGAGCCGTGTCTTGACGCTTGCCATCTGGACCGATGAAGCGCATTGCTCGTTGCACACCATTTGTAACGTCAAGGTCGTACAGAGTCTGGAGCTCACTGTACCCAACTTTTTGGGCAGCAGAAATGAAGTCATCTTCGCATCTTGGGACATTGAACGGCCCCGAAGTCACCTGCATGGGGCCATCATGACCGTGTTTGGCTTTGTCGCCCGGGCCGAAGTAGGACTCCAGCTATTGAGTTCTCATTAGCGATTGCAGCAACGAGGGTTAATAGTCGATGATTTTCTCCTTACCTTATTCAAGTATGGCAGCATTTCCTCGGCTGACCATCCAGGCATGTTCCACTCGTCATAGTCGGACCTTTGAGCGCGGCTGTAGACCATCATGTTGATAGATGAGCCGCCGCCCAAAACACTACCGACAGGTTCGAAGAGTTGACGGTTGCCCAGTTGCTCTTCCTTTTCACCAAGGTAGAACTTGGTCATTTTGTTCTTGGGAAGATAGTGGGTAATGAACATGAGCGGATGAATGATGCTCGGGTCATTGTAGTTGTTGGGGCCGCCCTCAATCACCAACACTGATACGCCAGCTTGGGCAAGTCGTCCGGCGACGACACATCCAGCCGTACCACCTAAAAGCACATTAGCAGTACGTTTGTAGAAATGCGTAAATAGGAGAATTCATTATTACCCCCTGCGATGATAACATCCACCTCGTTAACATTATCGGGCAGCTTGGAGTAGAGACCCATGATGTGACTAGACTGATTGGACGCACAAAAGGACTTGTGTTATCGAAAAATTTAGGATTTTATTATCTTTCTGATATCTTGAGAGCGACATGAGTTTTGAGAGATAAATAGTCGCTCAGTAATCAGTCGGAGCGTCTAATTTAGGCTGGAGCCCTCTTTGTTACAGAGCCGCACGTTTCCGATACGTAGCACTTGGAGGTTGGCTGCTTTGTTCTGTGCCAATTACAGTTGAATATGCGACTGTATCGTTGGACCGGCTCGGCACCAATGAGACCTACTTGGGATATGTAGATCAGTTAAGGTGGGGGTCTGGGGGCGGTTTTCAACCCGCAAATGACACGCAGGGCTGAGCCAGTGAAGCTATCTCGGGTGACGACACTGAATGCGCATGTTTTGTTGGTGTGACAGTGTGAGACAGAACCAAAGGTCTCTGCAGAACACTAGGACCGTCTGCAGGTTGGACGCAACTCTTCAATATTTGTTGCCGCATTTTAGAGTTATATGTGACTTTCAGTCGTCTTCCGAGCGTATCGTCGCCATACAGCCCCCATTTCCGCGCCGATGCGACCACCCCTCCCTCTGTGACGCCACCTCTTGCTCTTTCCCATTTGTCCGTTGCTGTTGTTACCATCACTGGAATCATGCAGAATCACTCCGTCCACGGCCCAATTCCCGCTCACCGGGTCGGACCGCGTAGCATCAATACCCCGTTGACGTTCTAATGTCAGCCCACAAGTTGCAGCCTTGTAGAAACCCCTGCCCTGCCTTGCCTGAAATGCCTTCAATTGGCCGCATGGTGCCCCAACTTTAGACAAATCATAAGGATCGCCGACAAAACACCGTGATTAGAACATGCAACCCCTGACTTCGTGGCAACAAGCAAGTTGCATATGGACCTCTGAGGAGGCGAATGTAATGCCGAATGGGATGAAAATATATCCAAAAAGTGAACCCCGGGCAAGGTGGAAGCCTCATTTTGATAGAAGCGTTGCATGAAGTAAGTAGTAATCAATACATATATGTATGTACATTATGGGGCGGTCTCGTTGGTGCAGCCTTACTGCGTACCGAGAGAGGGGATCGATGATGCGCCCTGGACACAACGGATGGTCGCAAAGAAAGATGTGTTCGATTAAGGTAAGCGCTCTCATGGGGGCTAGCCCCCCAGGAATTCCTGTTGTAGCAACCCCGCCCACTACCCTACACGACAGACGAGCAGCAACAGCCCCAGCAGTTATCAGTGTTAGTGTCCTTCCCACCATGACCTCAGCCTCTCAATACCGTAGCAAGCCCAGTAGTACAGGCCGTATGGCATTGCCCTGGTCCAGTGTTGTTGGTACCACTTTCCCCACCAGGTAGCCTGGGTGGAATGCAGGTGCGCGTATCGCACTACTCTAGTCTCCCACTGCTGCAAGGAGATCCTTCCCGCGGCCAAATCCTCCAAGCTCAATGCGTCGAAAGCGGCCTGGCTCACGCCCGATCCAACGTGGGGGCGAGAGAGGCACAGCGCATCGCCAACAAGCAGAACCTTGCCGTCCTCAAATGCCGCTTGAGATGAAAACATCTCTGTGACAGCTTGGAGGAAAGGCTGTCGTATCTTGAAGATTACATCAAGACATGGGGAGGGGAATCCAGCCGCCCGAGCCTGCTTTTTCTGTGCAACCCATACCTCCTCTTGAACATGTCCCGAGGGTACCGTCGTTGCGTGCTTGTGTCCATCAAGTCTGTCTAACATGATGCGATTCAAATCTTCGACTGACTGGTTCGTGTACCAGGCAAGGTTGAGTAGCCGCTGACCAGGCTCGAGCGAGCCGTCCTTTCCCGGGATAATGTATGCCATGCAGTATTGTCGCTGTGAGGCACAGATCGTCAGGCTGTCCTTGAAAGACTCCAACAGAGCAGGCGAAACCTCGCCCTCGGGCACAGTGCCCCGCCAGATCACATAGCCCACATATTGACGCTGGACTTTGGGCAAATACCGTCGCCTGATGAAAGAGTTTGGGCCATCTGCACCAATGACCATGTCTGCTTCGATCTCGAATGTTTTGTGTCCATCGAGATCCCTTACTTCCAAGATCATTTGCTGACCAGATGTACTTCGGGAAAAATCAAATACTTCATGACGTGAAAGAAGCTTTGCAGAACCATCTGTAGTTAATGGAGTGGGATGTGATGGATAGTATGAGCTTATGTAGCCATCGAAGCAGGACCGCAAGCGATAGTATAGAGCATCCCACGCCGTAACCTCACGGGTCACCGTTGCAAGTGACTTTGTAGACCCGTCTTCTGTTAAGAGGGACTGGATTTTGTAACTGGGAGAACAAAATGGACTATTCTGGCGATCATGGCGTGCCAAATATTCAACCGTGTCAGGACCAAGGACTACACCGGCCATATGGCTCTGACGTTGGTCATTGTCCTGTTCGATTATGGTCACGTCATGGCCGCCATGCTTGAGTGCAATCCCAGACATAAGGCCAGAGATTGATCCTCCAACCTACTCCTGTTAGATAAACTCAGCAGCATTCGGCATATAACTCACAATAACGACCTTCATGGCCGACTTTTCAAAGATATTATCCGGTTTGCAAGCCATTGTTGTTCGATGAGAATTCCAAGAATTCGGATTGTGGATGGGCTCCAAAATGAGTAGGCTTAGTGATCCCTACCGAGATCATGGAAAGCTGTATGATTGATGTAAAGCAGCTGAGCATGTACATATATGCCAGTCTGTCCGCGTGGGGTACGGCGGGGTCTGTTTCTCCCAAATCTACGCCCCAAGCACCTGATTAGCCTTGGATACTTATCCACGTCTATAAGTTTTCCAACAAGTAGCCGAGTACAGTCTTGAGTTTGTTCTATCATCTTTCCAACATCTTTGTATGCATATCACAACCAATGGAGTGTCGCTTCCCCTTAGAGAATGCCCCGGATGCTACAGTGCGGCAGTCGATTGATGCTGCACTGGCTAGCATGAACCTCGACCATTCAAACACATCATTCCTAGACGACAATGAGCGCTCTTTTGTAGGCCCATATGGAACTCTGAGGTATAAGCACATCACTTGCCCAGAATTTCTTTGTATCATTTTGTGTTTAGATTTAACTGACGTGGTCGCCGAAATAGTTACTCACCCGAAATGGTTGAGCCACTATTTCAAGCTGGAAGAGCCTTGTTCAACCCCCGAATCTGCAAACCACGTAATCGAGAACTAGCATTGTTGGGACTCACTTCTATTCGAAAGGTCCCGCTTATTGTTCATTGTCATCGTTCTGTTTGTCAGAGCATTGGCATCACCACTGAACAGTATGAGGACGGTCTGGCTGGCAGGTTTCCGCAAGGGCTAAGCGAGGAGGAGATCATGGCCTACAAACTAGGACGGGTCTTCACCAAGATCGAGTCACGATTAGATGATGCGATCTGGAAAGAGGCAACAGAGAAGATGACAAAGTCCGAGGCGGCGGGAATTGCTCACGTGGTTGGAGGATACCTCTGGATGACGTTGTTGGCGAACATCAATGGATAGAATGTTGATCTAATCTCTAGTACCATTTTGCGACTGTAGGAAACAACCGCCTTTTTGAGCTTTGGAGATGTGATGTCTTATAATAAACCACTTATATGAAGTCCAACAATAAAAGTTCATGTACCTAAACGACCATCAAGACCTCTTTAAACATTGAGTAGCCTAATAATTAACATCAACCGTTCTGTCAACCTGAATACCTGCTTGAACATGATTCTGGCTTTCCAACTCGATCGCATCATCTCCGGTGGCACTATGTATGTGATGGAGACGTTGAGTGGACAAGTTCATATCCTCGTCATGGCGTGATGGTACGGTCTGTGTGCCAACAACAGTTTGATTCGTGTAGGGAAAGGGTTCATGAAAGCCATCGGCACGCAAGCTTCCCGAATCTGCTGCTGCCCCTCGGTAGAGCTTTTTGTTGCCCGTCCTGGAAGATGAATAGGACTGACTCCCACGAGATGCCCACACGGAAGACAGCTTAATCCACAGAGGCGAGAAGTACGAACCAGCCAGTTTCCGTCCAAGCGGCAACATGGCAGGGAGACAGACACAAAGGATGCAAATTGCTGGCTCGGTTTCAAACCAGTAGAATAATGACACTGCCTCATCTGCAATGGCGTTAGTCTCTTGACATACACACCACCATAGGCCAAAAATCTCAGAGATCATCACTTACAAGTAATATCCGTGTTGAGTGCCTCTGTGGACTTGAGGAGAGTGACTGTGCGACCAATAGATACAACAATGACACTTGGCTTTTAGTCAGTAAAAAATAATTATCTTCAATGTGGCCTTGATGCATTACCTATATCCCAAGAAGAATATTACCATGAGTCCACCTTTCCGTGCGAGGCCGAGTTTGATGTTCCAAATTTTTGGCAATGGCAGAAGCAAGATGATGAGATCCATGACAACGCTTGCAACAGCGCTACCAATGTAAACTCGGTTTGAATTGACACAGTCTCCATCGATTGTCGGGTACCAGTTCTTTTCCATAGGGATGCAATCAAAGAATGTCGCAACAACAATTCCTACCCACCAAGCAACGTTGAGTGCTTGTGCAGTGTACAAAGATATGTTATACCACTTAGCGTTAACACCCTTTGGGAATAAGCGAACTAGGAAAAGTAGAGCAGATGCCCTAGATAGGAAGATCGCGGTATCGAAACAATAGTTTCCTGTGAAGAAGAGTTTGAGAATAAGGGTGATATCGTTAAGTTGTAAAGTTTCGAGATGACGGCCGAATCCATTATTGATCATGACGAATGTTAGAGCGAATTGAAGAAGGAGGAAGGGCTGCCGAATTCATCAGACATGCAAAGAATTGACAAAATCACTGCCCCGGGGGGGGGGGGGGGGGGGGCATACCAGAGCGCACAGAACCAGCCAGTCATCCCACCAAAAGCTTGCAGTGCGATCCCACGCCGTCGCATTTGATCGAAGGCCTCGAGAAACAAAGCGTAAACCAACAGCGATTGTTGTCGCAATGGATAGGAATATGAGATATCCTTGCAGTGAGCCTCCACGGTCGTCCTCGCTGCTTACTCTTTGAAGTAGTCGAAGGGTGCTTGGCGACATACTGAGGGAGAAATGCCAGAAATGTCGGGTTAATCTGCTGACTGGTTTTTTCTTTTCTTTTCTTGAATTACGCAAGATGATGGCTGTCGAAATGAAAGGTTGATTCAACTTTTCTCCATAAACATAACATGGTAACGGGCTTGCTCATAACTGACCGGCGTGCGTAGGTCCATGGACCCCATTCTGATCTCAGTTACACGATAAGGAATTACCACCAGAAGTGCTATGCAGCCTTGCTGCTGCTGACAGCATGTTTCATGTGCATGACTGAACCAGTCACCACATCCCGTTGGTGATACTGGTTTTGGATGTTGCAGTGGTAGTGCATATTTAGTGGAGAAAATTGGAATATAGGTAGCCAGGAAGCCAATGATTTTGATCGCTTGAGCATTGAAGGGTGGTTGGTCGTGTAAGTACTATGTACTTGCACAGTAGGTACATATGTACCTATGTTTGAATACAACGTTTAAAAGGCTGGCGACCATATGCGACTTGAGAGCGCAACGAGAGGTAACTATCGGTATGAAGTTCGTTGCACCAACCAATCGATGAGCCACAGCCGGAATGCGACGCTGCCATTATCACACACAGCCCGCGGTGAATACTACACTGTGCTAGCATGTACATCTTTAAAATATACTAGGTACCGTACCTAGGTAACGACTTGATTCTGAGGATCAGCGGCCCCGGCATGGCCCTTATCACAGTAAGGTTGGTGATTTAGTTACCTAGGTAGGTATGTACGTACCTATGCAGATGCGGGTCAAGCCCTACCGGAGCGGCCCGAGGCCCTGTGAGCCGCGAGTATCGCTTCCGTCTAGGGGCCTAGCGCTCAGAAGGAATTTGCGCGTAGGTTCCAGGTTGGTATAGCAGGAGACATGACATGGCATCCGGCAGGCTGAGCAGCTGCAGGACAGGCCGGTCAAAATAACCTGCAGTCTGCAGCCAATGCCTACTAGGCAATTGAGCGACCAACAACTTATGTGTATGTGGACAGTGATTGAGAATGCCCGAGGTATGACCGTCACAATGCAATGCATTGCGAGACCACAAAAGTCAAGTTTTTGGAAGCAAAAGCCTCATTCACCAACAGTGTTCTTAGGTGTGAGCCTGGTAGACACCTCTTATCACAACCAACAAATCGCAACGAAATATATGGCTCGACGAGTGGCATAGTTGGAGTAGACTTAGACAATAATGAAGCTATCTATATCTATACTTCCCACCATATCAAAATCTCCTGTTCTTTAAGTGCCAACACATTGTACTATTTGAGCCATGGGATTATTGCTATTAGCAGGCGAGTCATTGCAGACGATTGAGCATTTTCTGTGGCCATAAAGATTGAGGGAACGGCCAAGGAACTTCTGAATTTTTCCCAATAGTAGTTGATTCAGATATGAAGCCGGCAATCACATGTCAAAAATATATAGGTACCTACCTAGTCTACAAACAAGTGGACAGCCTTACCCTCTACGGTATTACTTTTGCGAACCCATTTGAGCCCCCGAAGTCCATTGAGACATGCACTCGAGGGCACCTATATTTTCAATCCATTTTAGGAATTATTCGACACACAGTTGCTTGAGGTAGGGACGAAAACAGGTTTATGAGTTACACAGCGATGGACGCTCACTGCCAACAAAGCCTTTACTCTATGACTCAAATTGAAAATCATGTCTCCAACGAGAGCCCACCTGATGAGGTCACGAGCTCTTCGGTAGTTGCACTTTGAGTCGTCATTCGTCTGATGTGGTCGCAGCGACGTGCTGAGCCTTTGCCCTACAGCCAAGTAAGCATACTTCCACTACCTCCAGCCCATTTAAATATTATTGCCGAGGTTGTTGTCAGTACAAAAGCCAGTGCGAACATCATCGAGAAACCCACAGTTAATATCTGGGGCCGGAACAAATCCACCGCATTATCAGGTGTTGACGATCTGTGCCGCGTTTGTTGGTTAGAATTGAGCCTGGGCTAGTCGTTGGTGCGGATGGTCCAGTAGATTCGCAATAGACCATGGCGAATTCCATGTTCGCAATAGACCATGGCGAATTCCATGTCTGCAATGACCCCAGGGTGCGAATAACCTGAAATATCTACATTTTATGGACAAGTCATATGTACAAGTCATGTGTTCATGTCAACGTCCACAGGGTCATATTTGGTATACAGATGTACTCTTGACTCAATAATCTCGTTTTGAACTGGATTTGTAAACGAAGCAACAAAAAGCTCGCATTGTCACACTGCGTTTACACACCGAAAAGCCAATGATTGAATACCAAGCATTGTATTTCATTATGAACAAGATCAATTGCACACATCTCGAAACTTGAGTCAAAATTCAGTATAAATGCCATTGCTGGTAGAGCCTAGAAGATCGGATCACAGCAGCCCCTTCAACGATAATCTTGCGCCCTGAAACCCATCCCAGCAGCACTTTTCAAGGCGACAGTGACATGGAGGTCCGAAACCCAGCTTTGGCTTCCGAGCTTATATCACTAAAAGCTCCAATACCGCAGTTGCGGGGCGAAATGCCAAATGAAGGCGAGTCTCAGTATGACTTTCCAAAATCAGATACCGGCTCTTTTGACTCAGAGCTCGATGGTATTGATGGGGAAGATCCTGTTGTTGTGTGCGGATTCTCTATCAAATTACCACAAGATGCAACCAATGCAGACAGCTTCTGGAAAGTCATGATGGACAGGCGCTGTGCGATGACAGAGTTTCCTCATGATCGAATGAATGTCAACGGCTTCTTCCAGCAAGAACCAGGCCAGAGTACGGTACGTCTGTTGAGGCTCCTGTCTTGCCACTAAAAGAGGAAGGGAATTTCGCTCTTGCCTATGGAGTCTGACTTGGATCAGATACCTGTTCGTGGGGGCCACTTCTTGAAAGAAGATGTTAAAGCATTCGACGCTGGCTTCTTTTCGATTTCTGCTGCGGAGGCTGCTTCAATGGATCCAATGCAGAGAATGCTGCTTGAAGTATCATATGCAGCACTTGAAAACGGTACGCAAAAATAACCTCTACGGGTAAATCATCGCTTACATGATTGATAAAGCTGGTATTACAATGCATGACATATCCGGCTCGCGCACCGGTGTCTATACAGGCAGTTTTGGCATCCAAGATCACACGCTGCAATTGGCTCGAGATCCGGAATGTTCTCCAATCCATGCAGCTGTCGGCTCTGGGTTGAGCATGCTGGCGAATCGCATCAGCTGGTTCTACAATCTACACGGTCCCAGCATTGGTGTTGATTCCGCGTGTTCTAGTGCGACAATGGCCATCGATATAGCATCCCAGGCACTAATCACTGGATCCTGCGACATGGTACGTCCCATCGCCTGGCCAAGCCACATGAGATGAATCCGTACTAACTCATCCCAAGGCCATGGTGACGGGCTGCAATATGGCCATGTCGCCTGAGTTCTACACTTGGCTAAGCAATATGGATTTTCTGTCGCCTGACGGTCGGTGTCATTCCTTCGATCACCGTGCGAATGGGTACGCCCGAGGTGAGGGAATAGGCGTGGTCATTCTAAGCAGGCTTTCACGTGCACTCGCAAATCAATACACAATCCGTGCCATCATCCGATCAACAGGGTCCAACGAGGACGGCCGAACCCCGAGCATTACGTACCCCAGTCGAACTGCCCAAGAACGTCTTATCACAGAGACCTACAGCAAAGCCAGACTTTCCATGAAATACACAAGATTTTTCGAGGCACATGGCACGGGTACTGCTGTTGGCGACCCTCTTGAAGCAGAGGCTATTGGCTCTGTGTTTCGAAAATATCGCAGCGTTGAAGAACCACTCTACGTGTAGGTCAATGATCAAAGACCAGCTGCTCTGCTTCTTTGAAAAATGACACTGGGCTAACTTTAATATCAGCGGTGCCGTCAAGTCAAACATCGGTCATCTTGAAGGTGCGGCTGGTCTGGCTGCCCTTGTGAAAACGATTATGGTCCTTGAAAGAGGCATCATACCACCCAACACCAACTTCGAAAAGCTCAATCCAAAAATTGACGCGGATTTCCTCAGACTCAAGGTAAAGAATCACCCAGATGCAACTTTTAAGATTTTTTGGTATCTTTCAATTGGATGTACTGACAAATTGCTTCGTACTAGTTCCCATTGGAGTGTCACAGTTGGCCTTCCACAGGCGTAAGGAGAGCTTCGATTAACTCGTTCGGTTACGGAGGCGCCAACTCACACATTGTCGTTGACGATGCTGGTAGCTACCTTCGACTCCGAGGACTTGAAGGAAGACACTGCACGCATTTGTGCCCGGATCAAACAAGTAGCCCGATGTCCCAAAAGACTCACAATTCGGTCGTGGTAGATAAACACTCAACAAAACTTGTTGTGCTTTCTGCAAGCGACGAGAATGGCATCGCAAGAATCAGTCAAGGGTATCAGGAATGGAGATCCTCAAGTCAGAAAGACCCTCAATTTCTTGATAATCTAGTATTTACACTTGATAGTCATCGCACTCACTTACAGTGGAGATCATTTGCTCTACTTCGATCGTCGTCGGAGTTACAAGAGCTTTCTACACACTTGTCAGAACCGAACCGAGTTCGGACATCACCCCCGCGACTTGGATTCATTTTCAGTGGACAGGGCGCTCAGTGGGCTACCATGGGGAAAGACCTGATGAATTATCCCTCTTTCTTGGCAGATCTTGAGCAGGCAAGCAGCTTTCTGAAAAGCGTAGGATGTCATTGGGAAGTTGTCGGTAAGCATATTTTAACCCAGACCCTTGATGAAATCCACTTGAAGCACTTGACTGACTTTCTTGATCCTACAAGAGGAGCTTCTCAAACCTGCGACTGCATCAAATATTGATAATGTAGAATTCAGTCAGACGCTCTGCACAGTTCTGCAAATTGCTCTTGTGAATCTACTACGAAAGTTCCATGTTCTACCTTCAGCATCAGTGGGGCATTCTTCTGGAGAAATAGCAGCCGCGTACGTTGGTTCTCATACCCTCAAAGCCTATCTTGTATTTCAGTGCTGATGAAAGTAGGTATTGCGCTGGGTATATAACCCAGGAATCGGCGTGGAAACTGGCCTATTTCAGAGGGCTTTGCTCTGCCAAGATGCAAAGCCAGTCTGTAACAAAAGGCGCCATGATGGCAGTCGCATTACCAGAGCAAGAAGCTGGCGATTTGATCAGCTTGTTCAACGAGAGAAGCCACTCATTTGGTTTATCAATCGCCTGTATCAACAGCCCACACAATGTCACAATATCGGGTGAAGAAGTGCTGATTGATGAGCTTAAAGCTCTTATGGACGAGCGTCAAGTATTTTCGCGCAAGCTTCGAGTGTCGGTTGCATACCATTCGCCTCAAGTCAACATTGTCGCAGCTGAGTACGAGTCTATGATTGGATCAATACAAGAAGGGGCAAGATCTGATCATATACCAATGATCTCGAGCGTCACAGGAGAATCAATAGATCCTCAGAGTGCTAGCAACGCAAAGTACTGGGTCAAAAACATGGTTTCCCCTGTACGTTTTGCGCACGCTGTGACCTTCCTCTGTCAAGAACCAACATCGTGTCTCGTGGAGAAGGGAGATGGAAGTCACACGCACAAAACCGTGGTGGATCATCTTATTGAGATAGGCCCCCACTCTGTGCTGCAAGGGCCTCTACAGGAGATTCTCAAGACCGTACCACGTGGCAAGGGTGTCGGTTACAGCTCAGTGATGCGGAGAGGTAGCTCGGCTGAAAATTCGATGCTCAAATGCATGGGAGAGCTACACTGCATGGGTCTTGGCGTGAACTTGAGGGCTGTCAATGCCTTTCAGTTTGACTGCCCCAAGAAGAACCGGTATGCATTACTTGTCGACTTACCTGAGTATCCTTTCGACCATTCCAGAAAGTACTGCAGTGAAAGCCGTGTAAGCCGCGAGTATCGCCTACGCAAAAATGCACCGCTCAGGCTCCTTGGCGTCCGTTCTCAAGAATGCGACCCCTCTTGCAGCCGTTGGAGGAATTTCATCCGTACCTCCGAAGTTCCGTGGGCAGAACACCATGTAATTGAGGGCAAGGTCTTATATCCGGCTTCTGGCATGCTTGTGATGGCAATTGAGGCGTCAAGACAGCTTCTGGAGACCTCAGAAAGGTCTATCGATGGCTACGCCCTCAGAAATGTTCGATTTGAGGCTCCTATGGATCTAAGCGAGAACCATGGTGTACTGGAGGTCCAGACCTCTCTCAAGCGTGTCACAGATGAGAACAGTATGCCATCATTCCATTTCACCATACATTCTTACTCAGCTTCAGACTGGATCCTGAATTGTTCTGGCTGGATCGATGTTGGACTGTCCAGCCGGACAAATGACACATGGGCAGGCCAAAGATCTGCACAACAGCAAATGGATATTGTTGCGGAGCTTACAATTTTGGCAGATACTTGTCGGGCCTCTGTCGAGCCCCAAACGATGTTTGACGCTTTAAGAGACTCCGGCTTAGAATATGGGCTAAAGTTCCAAGAATTGCAGCAAGGTCCTATCTTCTTCGACAATGAAAACAAACAAGCTTTCTCAGAGCTCAAAGCATTCGAGGACAGTGATGACAAGCACGGCTACATTGTCCATCCTGTCACCTTGGATGCAATACTGCGTCTCTCTTACACAAGCTTCACGTCTGGCGGCTCGCGAAAAATGCCAACCAGTATTCCTACTGGCATCGGCTTTATGTGGCTATCTCACCGAAAGTCGCTGGGACACCTTGAAATGAAGGCCATGAAAGCCTGCAGTCAAATCACTGATGTCACGAGAAGAGGCTTTTCATGCAGTGGTGGGGTCCTAACCACCCAGCGCGAGTCTGCAACGGAGCTGGTGTTGCGTTTTCATACACTGCAGATGACAAACATCGCCAACTCTCCACCAGCTGATCCCGTTTTGTCCAATGGTAATCCGAGGCAGTGCTGTATGGAGATCGAATGCAAGGTCTCCCTTGATAAAACCGATTGCTCCAAGCTACAGGCACTCCTTGACAACTTGCACCCAGCCCAGAACCAACTAGCCAGTCAGAATGGCGAGCTTTCTTTACTGACAGAATTGTCTCTGGTTCTCTTAGAGAAACAGTTTGATCCATCAATACTTGATGGAACTCATGAGCTCTGGAAACGAAGGTACTGGCAGTGGGCAAGTCATCACCTTGGAATTGTTCATCACAAACGGTCTTGGAGTGAAGCTGAGGTTTCTTCATTGTTTGAAGAACTCCGCCAGCGTCTGCTGAGCAGAGATCACGCCGGGCGGCTGTATGCGACTGTTGCTTCCAAGCTCACCGGCTTCTTGCAGGGATCTGCAAACCCACTTGAGGAGCTCTTGCACACTGGTCTGCTCAGAAATTGCTATGAAGAGTGGTCACGATATAGATGCTCTCTCCAGGCTGCATCATACATGGACCTTTTGGCCCACCAGCGCCCCGGAATCACCATCCTTGAAGTTGGAGGCGGCACTGCCGCAACCACGAGAAACTTCCTGGGCACACTTGGTAATGGAAGCAGCCTTCGCTGTAAGCGATATGACTTCACAGACATATCATCGGCTTTCTTCGCTCACGCCCGTGAAGAGTTCTCCCAGTATCAGTCACAGATGTCATTCAAGACATTGGACTTGGAGAAGGATCTCACCAGCCAGGGGTTTGAAGAAAATAGTTACGACGTTGTAGTAGCTGACAATGTTCTACATGTTCCCGAGAGCTTAGCTACAACGCTCAAGACTGTACGCAAAGCCCTCAAACCCAATGGCAAGCTCATCATGCAAGAGATCATGAAGCCGGATGGATGGACAGCTGGTTTTGTATTTGGATTATTTCCTGGTTGGTGGCTCGGTGTCGACGATGGCCGCCAGTTGTCCCCCAATATTGGTGTCTCTGACTGGGATACGCTTCTTCAAAGTCATGGCTTCTCCGGTGTTGACTTTTTATTTCGGGACACGGATGACGAAGAAGCACACCATATGGGATGGATCATATCCACGGCGGTGGCTGACACTCCTGCTCCACAACCTTCGCTGGCAGCAAGGCAGCATTCTATGATCGTTATCCTAGACAAGATGGACCCCCTCCAGTATTTATTGGCTGAGGGTATTGAACGCCAACTGATGTGTTCCTCCGAGCCCAGGCCGACTATTCTTTCCCTCGATGAAGCAGCAGATGCTCTCGGAAGCAACGCATTTGATGGGCTGGTGATCCTTCTGGACTGCGGAACTCGATCGTTGTTGGCTTCAGTCGACCTTGGAACAACGTGGAGTTCCTTGAAACAACTGATTATGTCATGCCAAGATCTGCTCTGGGTAACTGGTGGCGGGGGCAAAAGCCATAACGTCAGCCCCAGCCATGGAATGCTAGATGGTTTCGCCCGGACCTTGCGCTCCGAGAACTATCTCCTCCATTTAGTTACTTTGGAATTGGATCTTGGAGAAGAAGCGTCAGAGTGCTTATCGGAGCATCAAGCCAATCATCTGTCTGCTGTGGTGTACGAGATGCTTTCCAGAAAACATGATGGAAGATACGAACAGGAATATGTCGAGATCGATGGACTGTTGCACACGCGCCGAGTAGTCGAGGCACCATCGTTAAAAGGTCAGATCGAATCGCGATTGATGCCTTACCAAACGATCCAAGCAAGACCAGATGGTCAAATTCGCTTTGAGGCAACAACCACAGGAGCTGAACACAGGTTGCAGTATGTTCAATCCATCGATGACCAGGAAGAAGAAGAAGAAAGACTGAACGCGGATGCTGTTGAGATCCAAGTCAAGGCTGTTCGACTACAGCATCGAGACAAAACCAGCTTGATGGAAGCCGAAGACAAGCCAGACCTTGGCAGCTATTGTTCAGGAACCATTACACATGTCGGTCTCAACGTTTCGAAGTTCAAGACAGGGGATCGCGTGATAGCATCGCAACATGGGTCTTTTCGTTCTCACGTCCGGGCGCAAGCCCCGTTAGTTGCGAAGCTCCCGTCTGATTGGACATTCACTGATGCTTGTCAGATGATCCCACAGATGGTGGTCGCTTACCATGCCCTCGTTGAGATAGGCCAAGTCAAGGCCAGCGACTCAATACTGATTCATAATGGCGCAAATCCAATAGGCAGAGCAGCTCTGCAGCTTCTAGTCAGATCGCGTGTTGACCCCAGTGGACTCTGCGTCTCTGTTGGGAATGAAGATGAGGCTGCAAAAATCATGGGAGACTCAAGCCTTCCATTCGACAACATTGTGCCTCAAAGCTGGTTCGGAACTGACCTATTACTGGCACTGTCAAAATTTGCAAACAGATTCGACATTATTTTCGATACTTGCCCGGAGAGATCGCTGTTATCCGTACTCATGAGCTTTCTCAAGCCGAATGGTCACATCATTCAGCTTCGCCCAGACACGAAATCTCGGTTGCAGTCACTACATGGAGCAATAGCAGCTTCCAACATTTCTCATTCCTTCATAGACGTCAATCGAGATCCGTCTGAGGAGGCTCTTGATTACGCGACGACCAGTTCAAAGATTCTCGACTCAAACTGGACTACAATGCTCGCGGCACATCGCACAGACGAAATCTCGAATGGCCTTCGGACACTGGACCATCAAACCTGCTTAGTGGTCTGCCTTGATGATCAAGAACTCAATGTCAGTTTACATATCTTTACATACTTACATATCGTGCTGACCATATTTTCAGTTGAGAAAACCTAGAATTCCCACATTCGTCGCGAGGTCTGATGCGACCTATCTGATATCTGGCGGCCTTGGCGGCCTCGGACGAGAGATCGCCAGATGGCTCGTTAGTTGTGGTGCTCGCTATTTGATATTGCTCTCTAGATCTGGTCCGGAAACAGAAGAAGCCAAAGAGCTCATGAATGAACTGACTGCGAATAATGTTCTGGTAGAGGCCAAAGGCTGCAACGTGGCCGATGCGGTGGCGCTTGCATCGGTTCTAGCTCAATGCACATTGAGAGGGTTCCCTCCTATCAGAGGTTGTATACAGGCTGCCATGGTCATGAAAGTACGTTTATTATCCGTATTTTCTGCGAATTATGCTTACTCTGCGCACCTTTCTTCTAGGAGAGAGTGTTCACCGATCTTTCCTTCGAAGATTGGAAGAATGCTACAAGTCCCAAAGTCCACGGGTCGTGGAATTTGCATGCTCAACTTCCTCAAGAACTCGACTTTTTCGTTCTCATCTCATCGAGCATGGGCGTTCTTGGAACAGGATCCTTGGCCGGTTACAATGCTGGTAACACATATCAGGATGCATTGGCTCGCCTCCGCGTAGCTCAGGGGGAACATGCGGTCTCCGTCAATCTAGGAGCAATTTACGATGGTGGCTATCTAAAAGAGCGCACCCATCAATTGCTAGGGCCTAAGAAACTTGAAAGATACGTGTTGATGAGCACACAGGAGCTCTTGGCGCTCATGGACTGGTGCTGTACCAGCGATATAACGACAATCGCAGACGACCATCCAACGGCTAAATCCTCCAAATCTCAGGCTATAGTTGGTATCAGCCCTCCGGCACATTGGAGACACATTGAAGAAATCCCTGCTGTCATGGAGATGCCCTTCTGGGGACATCTGCATCATATGCCTGCCCCTGTTGCCAGTGGTACAGAAAAAGCAGCAGTGCATTCTAAGCTCAAGCACGCCAGTGTCGGTCTAGAACAACGTCTGACATCAGTCGAATCTCTGGCTGGTTGCACCGATGTGACCACTGAAATGCTTCTACAACGCGTTTCCACAATTCTAGGTACCTCGATTGAGCGACTAGATGTACAGAGTGCTATCCACTCGTACGGCATCGACTCGCTGTCAGCTATTGAGTTACGGAATTGGGTTCTCAAGACATTCCGGGTAGATTTACCCGTTTTCAAGATCATGGGGGGAGCGACATTTGAGGCAGTTGGATTCGAGATAGCTCAGGTCCTCCATGAAAGGAACAAACCGGAAACGTCGAAATAGAGCAAATATACTCTCACCTGAGCCGATGTGTGAAGGGGGAACTGAAGACGAGATGATCGAGGAAGCATTGAAAGTTGTCTGAGTTGATCTCTAGTCTACAAAAGAGAGGTGCTGAAGAGCGACTATATACCCAAGCAGGTGATCTGCGGTGGGTACTGACTACGTCAGTACGACATATACATACATTGTTGAATGCCGTACTAGATACAGCAGTATTTGCGTAGTAAAGTTGCTCTCGTCACTTCTGTGAGCCTTGTCATGCAAAAGTCCCAAAGGTACAGATAAACATTCACACGCCTCTGGTTTGAAGTTCATTCTTCAAATATTGGTTTTTGTTATGTGCTAGGCACCGGGCACCAGCGCTACGTACTAGTACCTTACTTTCCCCACGGCTGCTACAACTTTCCGCCTAGTCTTTTCATCATTTTTGCTACGTCTTGCCACAATTCAGATTGAGAGGATCACCAACGCCTAATCATCATCAGTCTCGTGGCCTGTAGCTAGATTGCCTAATCGTTCCCATCCAGACCTTCGTTTTCTGTCATTTCCATGAAGTCACTGCTACTTATCATCTAGGCATTGGCCTTACAAGGATGCGACTTTCAGTGGCCTTGATAGCGGATCGCCGCTATACTGCCCTTGTTTCCGCACTGATGGGATCATCCCTTCCTCTGTCACTTATCCGTTGCAAACGCGAAGCAACAGTCCTTCCGGCAGCCATTACGATATAGTATCTTTCATACTATGATCTGAGCCTCTCAACACCGTAACAAGCCCAATGGTAGTACATGCCCTACGGTATTGATGGTCCCTTGTTGCTGGCACCACTTTTACCCACCCCGTAGCCTGGGGGTGGGATGCAGGATGCACGTATCGCACTACACCTTTTGTCGCCCTTTGCTGCAGGGAGTAGAGGATCCTTTCCACCGTGAAAACATCCAAATTCAAAGCGTCAAGACCCACCTGGGTGGTGACGATCTGTGCCGCTTTGTTGGTCAGATATGGGCCTGAGGGAGTTGCTGATGCGGGCGGTCCACTCGATTTGTAGCGGATCACGGCGAATATGGATCTGCACATAGAATGGATAAGTCATGTCTTCCTGTATCAACGGTCGCAAACTCATATTTGGTATCAGTAGTTTTAATCCGATAATCTCGTTTTGATTTGAATTTGTACACACGAATGGCACTGGATCTAGGGACCGCAGGGTTAGCCCAATCATTTAGGAAGATAGATGCCACCAGCTGCTTCTTATGCAGAAATCAAATTGTCCTTGAATGGATTCGGGCATGTATATAGTAGATTGATTTACAAGTAGAGGCATTGCTGCATGAGATCTTCTAGTTCATGGAACTGAGCTTGTCCGACATGTCCGACCCGTGAGAGGCGACAGAACGGAGGTGAACTGATTCTCCGCAATAGATTACTAAGATCAACGAAAACAAAAGAAAAACAAAGAAGAAAAGAAAATAAATCAGACGAAAATAAAAGGGAGGGAAAGGCAAAGTGGCAATTTTTGATGGCTTGATGAAAGATCGTCACTTCGGTCAGCCATAAGCCGAGCACCCGAGGAAACCTTGAAATTAGACCACGACACCGCCTGTCCGTAGCATGTCATTTTTTTGCAAGACGTCTTTGTGTGTCTTTTCAAATTGTCCTTGCGCGAAAAAGTCTTGCCACAACCACGGCAATCCACTCGAATCTTGTCGTGCACGGTGTGAAAGTGCCGTCGCAAATCCCGCTTTTCCCTGAAAGAGCGGAAGCAGTCTGAACAAATGTGATTTTTCGCTGGTAACTCAGACGAAACAAGATTTTCTAGAGCGTCTTTGTTGCTCGGGGAATCTTCAGACTGCGACACGCGATACTGTGACTGAGTCGAGGAGTCGTTGTTCCATGGATTGGTGCCGATCGAAGAGCTGGTACCCAGACCAATGGAGTCAGCGGCCATCGAGTATGACGGATCCAGAAAGGTCATGCAGGATTGAGGTGGTCCATGATTGATATCATCTGCGGGCTGCAGTCCCATCCCCGCATCTGGAAACCAATCAGATAAGTCGATGTCGTCGAGTGTGGCGTCTTCCACAGTTGGAAACCGATCATCTTTGCCTTCTGAAAGAGCCTCTTGTACTATTCCCTCACCCCAAACCTCCTTCCACCACCCGTCCCCCACGTAACCGAAGTCGTAAGGTGCTGACAGGGGTCCAACACTATCGGGATGCTCTTCCAGTTCCGCAAAAGAGCCCTCAAGACCGAAGAGGGTCGGATCACACCAGTCAGCACTCTCTGCTTGATTACTGTGCCATTGATCCGAGATTGGGTGTCGGGGAGGACTGGTAGCGTCCTCCCCGGGACAGACCCGTGGTTTTCAAGGGTTTAGGTTGAGCTATTTCCGCGCGTCAATGAAGGTTTCTCGAGTCGGTCATGGATGCTACTCACTTTTCAACACCTCTTCACGGCTGCAAAGATGCTTTTTAGCACCGAGGCGCGTTGCTTGTAGGAGAGATGGACGGCATGTAAAGATGCGGGTGTCACTCGTTTATATCTTGGAGCCCGAAAAGTCCTACGGAGGCGCAATCGTGCCTCATGGACAGGGATCGGGCACTGGGAGGCACCACCTGCATGTGCCTCATTTTCTTTGCCAATCACGATGAGCCAAGACTGCTGTCGGCGGGGTCCGTCTGCAAGACTCTTAAAGCCGATGTGTGCCTCAATTTCTGGCCAATCAACTCATTTCAAGCTTTCAGGACGAGGCTGCAGAGACTTATGGCTGATCTGGCGCGTCGAGACTTTGGATGTCACGAGAAGACCATCCTCGATTGGAGACAATGAATTCACGACGATCTTCAGTGGCTCATCCGGATAGTCTCCGTAATCTCCACGCATCCGTCAATGCCTCAACGCGCCATCCTGGTACATCCTCCTTGTCGCTGTTAATGACAGGCTAGTAAAATATTCTGGAGTGAAGAACTCGTTCTCAAGCTTGACAAATCGTCGCTGACATTCTGCCTAATTCCAATTGCCAGTGGCTGGCACATATATAAAATCTAATCTGAGCCAATGTGTGAAGTGGAAGGTGAAAACGAGATGATCGAGGAAGCGTAGAAAAACATCTGAGTTGATCTCTGATAGAGAAAAGAGAGGTGCTGAAGAGCTATCTTATATACCCGAGCAGGTGATCTGCCGTAGGTACTGACCACGTCAATGCAACAAAAAAGAAACTTCCCGTCGCGTAAATGCACTCTGCTCCCGCTCACTCTCTACTAAAACATATGCACCCGTTTAGAAGAGTGGAACATGGCTGGCAGAAAACCCTTGTTCTCGTCCACGCCTTCCACCGCCGCCTGAAGGCTCTTGGGAGTTCTCTTCAGAACTGAAGTGGCCAAGTGCTTTTCCATGTGTCTGGCATGCAGCTCGCAGAGCTTCTCATATGCCGCCATGACAGTGTATTCGCCCAAGGCCATTGCAGCTTCTTTGCCCTGGTCAAGAATGTCATCAAAGAGATGATTTCCCGAGCTCTGATCGTCGTCGTCTTCAGAGTCCACATCCACCAAGGCTTTGTCGTCGTTTGTGCTGCCAGAGAAGGGGAACTTGAGCATAGAAGATGCCCCAGTGCCCGTGCTCATGACCCTCTCTAGACTCTCGTTTCCTGCATCAACAAGTCTCCCATAGTTCTGATTTACAATGCTTGAGGTTCTGCTCAACATTTCCTGGCCCTTGGTAGCACTCTCAAAACTCTTGATGTAGGTATTCAAGATGTTGCACATCTTTCTCTTCTTTCGGCCCATGTAGGTCTGCCACGTCTTGACCAGCCCGGGCTCAATGGCCGAGTTGGCAAAATCAATGTCCGTAGTTGCGATACGATGGCCGTAGAACTGATGCGTGGAGCCCAACTCGAGACGACAGAGAAACCATTTAGCTCCTCGCGCTCCAGAGAATCGCGCCAGTACCCATTCACCGGCGACGAGTTGGAGCTGCGGTTCCTGGATGAAGTCGATAATCCTTACAATAGTGTTCTCCTCCTGGGAAGGTTTGAGACTTGACCCTACTTCTCCGTCACCGTCGTCTGCAGCACCGGATTGAAGATTCGTAGTCGACCAAGGATTCTCCAAGTGAACATTTGCAGTTCCCTTAATCTCCATGTCGCTGTGGAGCTTCTTCGCCCTATCCTCCTTGATTATCTTATCCTCGACTGCTTGCCCGACCTCGAGTTGCTTTCGCAGAATATGCTGCTCACAGGCGAAGTTGACTACCACTCTGGCGAATCCGGTACTGATGGTGCACCAGCCGGAGATATTTTGCTGTGGGCTGCCTGCTCTGGCAACCTGCCTCTGAAGCTTCTCTGTGTCAACCATGGTCACAATGACGCGTTGAATATCAAAGACGCCTTCAATACCAGAGTTGTTGACAATGATTGGGTTCGGGCAAATGAGATCTCCGAGACTGCTATTTTCATTGTCCTCGCCATTTCTGGTTGCTCCTTCTGGCTCATCTGTCTCGACCTTGAGGTCCTGGATCTGACTTGGTAGAGAACGCCCCTCCTTGTGCATCTCGTCTGGCGACCCAAGGATCTTCAGATACTGCTTGACCTCGTGATCCAGCGACATCCATTTGGGTTCGTCCGGCAGCACTGGCTCTGCATGAGGAGGCAGGGTGGGTGATTCCTCCTCCGGTGGCTCGGGATCCTTTTCAGACGATGATTTGCCGAATCTAGCGGCTCCGAAGCTGGGAAGCTTTTTAGTTTTCAAGGTAGAAGAGATGTTCAAGCTTGGAAGAGACGGCTTGTAGGAAGACCAACTAGCTTTCTCGTGAGAAGTTGGCGATGTAGTCATTTCGACAGGTTGCGGCTTTTCGACTGGTGGCGCGGAGAGGACGGGTTGAACGCAGTAATCCTTGATATAAACAAGAATCTTGCCAATGTTTTCAAGCTCAGGCCGAATTTTGTCAAAGGTGGAGTTGCGAATGAAGGCAGATATCTCTCGGACCCATTCCAAGGGCAGGTCCTTTGAGTCCTTGGTTTTGATGCAGTCAATAAAATCACGGAGCATCTTGATGATTCCACGATAGGTGATCATGACTTCGCTGCGCTTCCTCTGAACTTCGGCCGAGATCAGCATATTGTAGCGCTGGCCGCTGTCCTTGTTTGTCTCATATGCCCTATGAGAAGCAGGATACATTGATCGCCCACGCACTGGACTTCCCATCTCTACACCTGCCCAATTGAAGACGGAAACATCATTATGAGTTATGATGACCTCGTCGAGAAGGCGAGATAAAGCTTTTGGATAGCCCTCGGCATGGAAAGACTGGAATCGCACACCTAGAATTCCCATGAGAGAGTAGACATGGTCAATAGGCACGGTTGCCTTGCGTCGGCATGACAACTGTAGAACACGTCCTGCCGGAAATCCGCTACGCGCGATCCCCTGCTTCCAGGTGACGAGCTGGTCGACTTGACCAAATTTGGCAATGAACTCTCGGTCGGATACGACCAGGTTCTTTGTCTCAGAAACAAGGCACACCAATAGGAAATTGATCGCATTCTGGATTTCTGCCTCACCATCTGAGCCCTCTGCTCTGGTTGTGGCAGGAAGGTGGTGTTTTTGGAGCACCTGGAATAGCTCTCCTGCGCGTTCTCTTGGGCCATCGTTCTCATTTCTGACCAAGTTCCAAGCTGCAAGATATACAGACTGTGTCATCTCAGAGACGGCTGTCTCGGTTGTCATTGTGGTTGGGAGTCTGTACCCTAATCCCTGAAGGATCAAGACGAGTCGCACCGCCATTTTGACACTGTCTGACGCTGCAAGATCCCCATCATCACTTTCAACGACCTCAATGCTCTCTTTCCCGAGACATGAATCGATGGCCTCAGAGTCCCTGATTCCGTGCAAAATCTTTGTCAATAGCTCTTCGTTTTCAAAGACCCGTACATAGATGTTGGTTATGTCTCCATGAGTGTACAAATCAATGAATGGAATCAGGGGATATACATATCCCAAGCTTTCAATAGGACGACTAAGTGAAACCCAGCCCGCGTTGGTGAAATAGGCCATCTTGCTCATGACAAGCTCTTGCAGTGTCCATGCACGGTTTGCCCATTCAGGACTTGAGTCCTTGATAGCCTTGAAGCTGGCAATGCCAGCTTGACCGGGCTCTTGCACATCGGACTTGCCCTTGACTTCTTTCACAAACTGTTTCCAGTCGTTGATGGCGTCCGATACTCGCCAATCCGTATCGAGATGAACCAAGCAGAAGTCGGCATTCTCATACCACTCCCCCATGAGCGAGAGCGACTGGGACAATTCTCCATAGTTGAGCTTGTCGATGCAGCATGTATCGGACCAGATGTAGCGAGCACCGCGTTTGGGAAATATCCTTTTTTCGAAAATGTTGCGCGCCTCTTTCATTGCGCGATGGAGCTTGGTGGCTGACTTCCATCGTTGTAGGTGACTAATCAATTCATCCACTGCATTTCCCAACCGGTAGTTGCGCTGAAAGAACTCCTCATCTTCTTTTGTCTGCTGGCGGGTGTCGATCGCGCCAAGTAGCCTCTGCTGGGCAGCTGCGTATTCGTTGTGTGCTTCATCCACCACTGTGGTTGCGATAGGTCCAGCATGAACGCTGCCGCTCGGAGAAACTGCTTCAGCACCCATAGTCCCTTCCACCCCTTCGTTGATATCCTGACTGATGCGCCGTACAAGATGGTCAAAGATGCTTGTTTCAAGTCTATAGCGCTCGACTTTGGACTTTTCATCGTCTAGGTTTTGTCGTGCCCAATTGACTTGGGCTTTCGCGTCGTTTGCCTTGATTCTCTTCTCTAGAAGCTCACCAACGTCCCCGATGTTTGAGTCGCCGTCCAATAGAGACAAGACGATATCTTCTTGCTCGAGAATGTCTTGCCTGGACTGCTTGAGAACAAGTTCAATGTCGTTATCGCGGTCTGCTGTTTGTCCGTCCTGAGTTTTCTTCAGTGCTATTTCCCTTGCGCGCTTGATGTGAGCCAATGTGATTTCATCTCCTTTCCAGCGATGTGAGAGCATGCAATACGAGTCCAGAGGACTGGTGTTCCACGCTTCCACAAGATTTCCCGTCTCCAGGTCAATCAGACGCAGCGGTCGAATCGCGTTCTCCGTGCTTGGCATACTGAGAAAATCGATATCTTGAAGACCGATGGATTCATGATTCTGCGGCTCGACAAAGGTCGGCTTGAAATCTGGAACGAACCAAAGATTCAGGATGGCGCGGAGCTTCTCTGGGCTGCCGCCAATCTCTTCGAATAGTTTCTTGAGATACTCTGGGGTGATATCAGTGTAGCTGCCGAGGCCAGCGGCTTTCACTATTTTTTCCGTGAAATTATCCATTTTGCAAATGGGCAAATGTTTCGGCTGGATCTCGAGTCGTGTCTCTGCTTTTTTGTTGTTTCGCTTGAAGTTATCGATTGAAAAAATCTTTTAGCGACACGAAGTTGATCGATATGAGGTCTTGCCCCAAAAAGCCAGAAAAGGCGGTCCTCTTCTTCTGGGATTGCTAATCGTCAAATTCGTGTAACGTTTGTTTCCAATACTAGACCTGAACCTTCCAATGCATCGTATTCTACAATAGGCAATAGATCTTCAAACCCTATTCAATGCCTAGAGACACATACCCAATAAGCCCATTACGAGCCTAGATACCCATGCATCGACCAGGGCCTGCATCAGCTGAGCCCTTGACCCAGCTGCCAACACCACTATCGGGAGTGTGTGGCAATCGGATTTTGAACTTCATTTCACTTCTCGGCTGTTCAAACGAGATCGGCGACACATGAGTTTGCGTGATTGGCTATCACCTTCGAATCATTGAACAGAGCGGATAGTGAAGCCCGGCAACTCGGGCTATCAAATCATATCGCGCTTTGAAGCACATATTATGATGTATATTGCGTGCAAATCTTCCATTTCTTCCCCATCCCCCAACTTCTGAAAGCTTCTTACGGCTCTCACCCCCAAATTGATCATGGCTTCGTATCACCGGGTTCTCGCCACGTTCGATCGGTCAGTCAGCCTAAAGAGTGTGGAATGTGACTAGTAAGTATGCTGCCAACTTCTTTGGTGAGGTTTTAACTGTTATATTATCAGTGACATTCATCCGTGGGATATCCTTGTTGATGGCTCACGATGGGACGGCAAGATTCGATTGATAGGCTTCGTGGATGTATTCTTCCTCATTTGCTACTCAGGCGAGTCTCGCTTTGAGAAGGGAATAATCATATACAGTAAGACCCCTCAGCTTATAGTAAGGCCAAGACTAAACATCAGCAGAGGACGATGTTATCATCCGCGACATTCTGCGGGAGGCAGCTTTGCCAGCCGGAGAGCTAGGCCTTGAGGTCATCAACGAGGATGAAATAGAAGCCGCCAAAGCAAAGGGTCGAGGTATGGATACTCCAGATCAGGAAAAGAATCCGAATTTGCTTCCTATTCATACCTGCTTGCAGAACCGATTCTCGAAAGGTACTTCAAATTACAGAGCATCCGCGGTGGTCTTGATTACACCATCACCAGCCTGGGGCACGAGGTTGGAGTCAAGACACGATATCAGAAGACGGATCTGAGAAAGTATGAAATCAAGATTCGAAAAGGCAAGGACTTGAATGTGAAAAGTGAGTTGAAATTGACTAAACTATCCTTTTACGCCATCGGATGACTGACCGCGGTGAAATCGTAGAGCGAATTCGTCGTGGGGTCTCGCAGCACGACCTCTTCGACTTGATGCATGATGCCATTCGATTAGGCATTATCACACATGCTGAACTTATTGGTCACATTGTTGGAAAGACAATCGGTGGCAGCACGATGGAAGATGTTAGCTCCAAATATCTAGAAGCTATTATGGGTACGAAGAACTCGAAGAATCTTGCACTAGCGGCGGATAGATGACAAGTATAACCGTGATGCATCCAGGAATTGACCAATCTATCTTGTAATGAAGTCTTTTGAATAACGGGCGTTTCAAGCATGTAGTTGGAAATGACCTCATCGTGTCTTATCTCGCGTCTTGCTGATCATGACACGCGTTCGACTTCCCTTGTCAATTGTTCATGGTGACTCGCATAATGCTGCAAACGATTGATACAAGCACGGTAACAATCGCTTTCAAGCTGCGTACGTTCATCTGACACGTCAGAGGCGGACTTTGATCGTCCAGAGCGGCCCAGTTGTTAGTATTCGTCCCGGTGCATACAGAGTCGGCGATTCCTCAAGATCTGGATTCGAGTGCCGAGTTGAACCTCCTTCAGGTATGAATGCCGAATCGGATCCAGGCCAATCAGAGGGTTACTATGTGCCACAACATCTCGATGTCGGATTCGCCGTCCGTACCATCACAAGTGTTCATGATGCTATTTGGTCAGTTTTCCACTAGCACAATGTACCCCGGTCATGTTTCAAGGACCTCTACTCATGACTGGACACCACCCTTCCCGTATCAGCGCCCATGCCTTATGCAGTGAATACCTTAAGTACTGGTTGTCGACTCTTCTGGAGAGCGAGGCGCCAGTTTCCTTTTTCTTACCTCCTTAATTCATCAACACAACCCAATATGGATATCACGCCCATTGTCATTGCCATCATCTCTCTCGTCGCGTCCATAACGGTAGCTGGATTCGGCGCCTACCTAAATTATTCTACGGTTGAGCGCAAAGCACGGCGAGAAGCTGAACAGCTGTTGCAAAAGTACCGGGATCCGCTGCTCTTTGCAGCCGAGGATCTACAGTCACGCCTCTGGGGCATCTTTCATACCGATGTTCTCAGTTTCTCTGGACGGTCCGTCCATCATGATGATGCACTTTACATATACACGGCCTTTGTACTAGGCCAGTTCTTGGCCTGGACGCACATTCTGCGAAGTCAAACACAGCTGCTCCCATTCTCCTTGGAAGAAGACCAGCGACTGCAAAAGTTCCTCATCACTCTGCACAACATCCAGGGAGTCTTGTTACTAAGTGGCACTACCGAAAGTACCGCCTTCACCCTGTGGCGAGGGAATCAAATGGCCATTGGCGAATTCATGACCGAGGTGCGCGACTCGGAGAAAATGTGCATGGGGTTTCACGATTTCACCAAAATCTGGAAGGGTGCTTCGAACGACGCCCATGATGATCTGCACTATTGGTTCGACCCGGTGGTGGTGGGGTTAAAGACGTTGGCAGAAAAGGGACCGGATGTTGCGGAAGGGAACAAGCTCAGGCGACTGCAGCATTTACTGGTCGATCTCATAGAGGTCCTGGACCCCCAAAAGCGTCGTCTGCAGAAGGGTCCCATCGGACCTTGTGGCGCGGCATCTGATTGTCCATGTACGAGGTGCAGACCGTTGGTTCACGAGCCCAAGGCAAAGAAATTGGGGGGCAGATCCTCTTGGTGGACAAAGAACAGCGAAATTGTTTAATCAGATTGTGCGAGCCAGTCGTGGAGGCCATTACGCTGCACACAACTACTTCTAGTCGAGCACAGTAGTCCGCAGCCCTTTTGATTCGGCGGCAACATGGAAATAGAGAGTATCGCGATATCGCACCTGCAAGTCACGTCGCACTTCAGCAAAGTCTCTTCCATCCATACTGCCAAATTTGATCTTGGCTTAGCGCTCCCGTTACACTGCTCTCTTTCTCACCCTTGTAATAATTTAAAGTGTATTGAATCGAGTGCTTGATTGGTCTGACTGTTTGTTGGTCGGCGAGCGCTTTTGGGGCATCCTTCAATATTCTCAGTATCAATGCCAGCTGAACTGACTATAACGAGTAAAAGATGTTCGGAATGTATATTACCGGCATATGCGAGCGCAAATAAGATATGGACTTGCTTGATTGCAATTCGTGTGGGGCTCGGGCTATGCACGAACCCGCCTGGTTGTAACCGCTTGGGGTTTAGCGAGCTACCTAGCGCGAGCCCTGACGGACGGGGCACCTTGGCCTACCTCAGTCGCCAGGTCGCCGTTCTGAATCCTGATGGCTGCTGAATGACCGGCCTCAGGGTTTCAACGTTGACTGTCTTGGTCACGCACAGCAGCAATCACGGAAAACAAGCCGAGTAGGATCTGACCACCCTCCAATATGCTAAATGTCTCGTAATCTAGCCAGTTGTCGTGAGAATAACTGGTTCCCTATCGTTGCTACAGCATTCCGGGTGCTTATTTCGTGGTTAGGGATTCGTATCTCGACTTTTTGTCGCATTTGGGGTCAAGACATGCATGCATCAACTCACTCGGAATAGCTTTCCGCCAATAGCCAAGGCTGTCCAATTGAAGCTCAACAGTTTCCGCCTCCGGGGTCCAGCATACCCGTGACGATGCTCCATAGATTACCCTGACGGAATGAGAACAATCGCTCTCAGGAAGGAACACTCGTGCCTATGTACTGACTCGTTGACCTCAGTCGGTCTGGATGCTGCTGGAAAATGCTACCGATAGAGTTCCTGCGCAACAGAATGGTGTCCATGTTGACATATCTGCAACTTCCGTAGATCTGTCCAGTCGCAAATTATCCTCAGGTAAGTAGTATTGCTCTAAATCCGCAGCATGTATACTGGATAAGGCTTCACCAACATTTGTAGATAGCTGAGAATAGAAATGTTCACTCGATCATCAATTGATTACCACCGCCATTTCTCCTACATAATGTGATCTAATTATTATTTCATGTGCCTGCCATGCCAATAGGTGCTGCTCTCGGGCGACTTGTAACATCCCATCACATTTCTCAGAGCGCAGGAATATTACTGTCAGTGTCACACCCTAGGTTCGTCCAAACCCGTACCGAACTCGCAGACAAAGAATAAACCCTAGTCAGAATGCAGCTGGCCCACGTTCGCTTGAGTGCCCTCGACCCGCATTGTTGCAATCATCGCAATAGCGTGTCCAACGACGAGGACGACAGACGAGGGCATTCGGACAGTTCTGATCATCGCACACAACTTCACATATGCCTGCGACCAGACTATGACCAGCAACGTAGGCACAGGGTTCCGCTACCGCTCGAATTCATTAGTTTAATGGAATCACCCCAAGGAACGAGGAGTGTACCGACCGGGCCATGCTTTATGGCATGCTTCAATTTGAGGCCAAGCCCTGGCTAGTACTGAAAACGCCAAGATTCCTGGAAAGCACAGGACGCAGCGGAGAAGCCTAAAATGTTGGTAAATGAGCGTCTTGGAGCATTCACGGGCTTGGTCGGAACTGACATTGTACGGGTCGTGTATTGCCAACTTAATTGCATGTACGCAGAGCCCTGGCCAGTAATGAAATTTGGAAGGGTAAAGATAAATAACTGGTTGACCTGGTTGAAAATGAGAGATGGCCAGTCTTCAGAGGTGAACCTGCTGAGGCGCTCAGATGGGTTGAATTGCCTACTTATACGTTTTGGTTGTGATATTGATTTGAAATGACACAGTGCAGGACCGACCTCTACTATCATAGTACGCAGTATTCACCTTGTCTCTTCTGATGCATTATAATGAAAACTCATGAGCTGATTCGTGTTTCAATCGCCTTGGCAATGAAAGGTTCTTGGGGATGGAAAAACCTTTCAGCTCGAGTAAAGTATGAAAATCCTACTAGATTCAGACTTCACCTGCTCAATCTGTCGACATTCAGCTGAGGTGTATTGCTGTTCGAACCCCTGAGATACTCCCTGCACAGCTCACGCCTGCGGCGTAACCAGAGTCTATGCCGCCGGTGCAATTTCTAGGTCACACTTGTCACACTCATCACCCAGGAGCGCCGCATTCGGCAGAGATATTCGAGATGCAGGTCATTCATCTCGGGGTTATGTTACTTCCCAAGTTCTTCGGGTCATCAAGTGTGAAAGCGCATATGCAAGGTTACAAATTCCTGCCATCTTACGGAAGATGTGCCAGCTGTGCAAACTCAGTACCACTCAACCGTGGCACCGGAGTTGTCGCAGATCGTCAGTACGGACGCATGATATGCGCGCTAGGCCCAAGGTAGGCATCGAAACCCTTTACGAGAACTCACTTTATTAGTACATTGTTATTTTTTTTTTCTCCATTAGCTTCCGTAAAAACTATGAAAGAACTTAATACACTTGACTGCGAGCGTTGTAATCGGTTCACAAATCAAGATTCCATGCTACGACCTATAATCTAACTATAGTTTGCGTCGCTGAGGATAGTTACTCATAAATGAAAGCATTCGTCCTCAATCTACAGAAGTGCATTATAGCATGTCGCCATCGATTCCTCGTATGAACTTGCAATTTATTTCGCTTAGTCATAGGTTTTCGCGGTTATAAGGTGGTATTCCGTATTTGGCGGACAATAGTGGACATGTCCCCAAGCATCATTCAAACTAGTTGGTAGAAGCAGCAGCTGAATACAATCTTTCGCGGTGTAAATGCATGCTCGCAGCTGCAGCCAATAATCAGCCATGCATCACATTCATCAAGAACGCAATATGCAATTAGCGAATAACATTAACCAAATGTTTTTAACGCTGATTCCTACTCCTTTCTTGAAAGACGACTTTTCAAATGACTCGACAAAGTTTTAATTTTATTATCCTTATCCATATACGCATTCATAATAACCTTTAATAATTAAATGCTTATGTATTTATATTAAAGGTGCAATTCTTAATAAGCGAGGAGTGTATACTAGCTTTTGCAATAATTTCATTAAATGAATTTTCTTTTTTTGTGCATTCAGGCTGGAAGCCGACCTTGGGGAATTTCCGACCCCGCATTCCTCCTTTTACCGACGTCGCCCTATCTAAATACTTTCAGTATAACAATCAAAGTTAGTGCTGGCTGTTCCTAATGCCAGTTGAGTCCATATATTTAAATTGTCGATGTTTCGCATCATGCTGTGCGAACCTTGCCAGTACGTCGTGGGTGAGATTCAGAAGAACCCGCCGGGCAAAAGCACATTTCGCCATCATGCCTCAATCGGTGATTGGGAAAGAGCTGTGCAGCAGAATTGTCTCCTTTGCCGGCGATTGGAGCATTATGAGGTTAAAGTCGGAGCCCAGAAAAGCCTTGTCGCGGAGACCTTCCCTCGGTATTTGTATCGCGGAGACAGTCTTGTATCATTCGCCATTCGCACCGACGAAGATTTCCCGTGTCAGCTCAACGGGTTGTTCTGCTTACATCGCATCAAGGCTGAAACGGGTTGGTAGTAGAGACTATAACGCCCCTCGAGCTAATACTAATGATCTTTTAGACCGCCTAACGATTCCAAATTATGTACCTACCAACGCTGTCGGCTCGCCCCAGAGCATGGCCCTCGCTCGTCAATGGATTAGTGAATGTATAAAACATCATTCTAAGTGTCGACGCACAGAAGTTGCCTCGAAATCTGTTTGGGCCCCAGATCGGCTTATTTATATTGACGATGAGAATTCGCGCCTGAGGCTCGTCCGTGGCGCTGATGTTCCATCTGATATTCCTTACACAACCTTGTCCCATTGCTGGGGTCGGGTCAAGGACAAGCTCGTGTTGACCCGGGCAAACATTGAAGAGTGGCATGATCAATTGCCGTCGTTGGGGAAGTGGAAGACATTTGTGGATGCTGTAGAGATCAGCCGTCAGCTACAAATTCGATACATGTGGATCGACTCACTTTGCATCATCCAAGATTCGAAAGAGGACTGGCAGCAACAATACCCCCAGATGTGTAATATATACAAACGGTCCTATTGCAACATTGCAGCTACTTCGGCAGTCGACGATACCGAGGGCTGCTTGTTTGAAAGAGATATTACCATGGACCTTCCGTTGCGCTTATGTTTTGCTACCGAGGGATATCAGTCTACAGCTGTCGAAAGTATGGTAATTCCAGCTATAGACATTGGCAAAGATTCTCTACTTGGACAATACGATTTATGCAGGCAGAATACGTGGGTTCATGACATTACCTACTCCCCGCTAAATTCTCGAGGCTGGGTATTACAAGAGGTAGGAGGCCAGACTACGAGTCCATACTCATTGGCTAATGGGAACCACAGCGCCAACTCTCACCACGAGTGCTCAACTTCACCAAGACACAAATGTACTGGGAATGCGATGAGATGCAGGCCTCCGAATCACACCCGTATGGTCTAGCAGAATCCGGTGACTCGAACCTGAAAAGCAAGGCTATAAATCCATTCAGGCTCAAAAATGCGAATATCGAGGAAGATGCTCCAGTCGGTACTGGAACTAGCCCGTTGATGAAAAGGGCATTCGATATCTGGGCCAATGCAGTGTCAGCCTACACTGTCGGTAATTCTGATCCTAGATTGAGTGATGGGTCACCAGGATTCAATAAGAACCTGACGAATCCGGCGGACAAGTTAGTAGCTATCTCGGCTATTGCGCATGAGCTTCAACCCTACATGAACTGCCGCTATCTGGCTGGCCACTGGGAAACTGATCTCGTCAGGCAGCTTGCTTGGACCGGCTCGAACGGCAGTCAGCGAGTATCAACATATCGCGCACCATCGTGGTCTTGGGCAAGCGTCGATGCACCGATTCATGTTTTTCACTCTCTCTATGAGACGGGAGAGGAATTTCATCCCCTGGCAGAGGTTTTGAACGTCGAAGTGGAATTATTGACCGATGATCCAATGGGCCAGGTGACTTCAGGATCTTTGACTTTAAGATGCTATCTCATTGAGCTGGAAGTTCAATGTCTCCTGACTTCACGTTACGGACTTTTTCTAGAGACAGAGACTGAAACCATTATGGTCAATGGAGAACAAACACGCTTGCATATACAGCTTGATGACGAGCACTCCCGACCAACAGTTCCCTGGAGTGTGTATTGTGTTCCAATCAGTCTTCTTATTGATTGGATGACGTCGCCTAGTCATCCCAAAGGAGCATGGACCTTGGACTTCCGATCGATTCTCTTGGAAAAGACCGAAATTGAAGGGAAATATCAGAGGGTTGGATTCCTAGGTTCTCGGTTCGCGAGTGATGTTCTAATGGAAGACTTTGTGAACGATCCGATACTTCGAGCGATCGGGTCATTCGATTCAAGCAAAGAGGATGACTTGTTTTCACTTGATACTCAAGGATTACAGGAAATAAAAATAGTTTGAATAACTTCTTCATTGTGATTTAATGTCACGGCTCTATACTGCCATTATACGATGATAAGTAAAAGAGTATGCTTAAATGTATGAACCTTGCTATGTAGCTCTTAAAAGCTTAAGTCGATGAGCTCGTGTCCCACGTCGGTTTGATACCCAAGGCACCGTGACCTAGGCCCTGATCATGAAAAAGGTCTAGCCCATCAGCCTACATTGCATCGCAGCCCTAAGGAAAGATTGCCTTATTGATTGGGAAAAGAAATCTTAACGGCCGCTGCCTCACAAAGCTTGACTCTTCTTTCTGGATGACGTACATGATGCTGCATAAGGGAGGCCCACCAGTGTCACTTCTCACATGAGACGTTTGTGGGTGCCATAACTTTAGATCATTTCCACTTTCTGCACATCGGATTGGGACAACATAGTTTGATACTGCATATTTCGAACTTTGACGTGGCATATTGATGGTGGCAGCAAGACTCCCCGTGAAGGGATTTCTCCTATACCGATGACACGCCACTGCTTCGGAGAATGATAACTACATCAAGTTCTGCGCGTGCAATTGGCCTTATGCATTAGGATATGCATGATTTAAAGCTCAGCCTGTAATGAGAGAGCCATGATACATGGTACAATTGCCACCTTGGGAGTTGTGCAACCTCCTCCGCATAAATCGATGGGCGCCCAATTTCATGCGGGGCACACCCAATTACAATCACTGTTTGCCAAGATACCTACATATATGGACTGATATTCTTATCATGGCACCCCCGACCGGTATGGAAAAAAGAAACTTCAATGGTAAAATGCCAGATGCTCGAACGTGGTGCTCAAAAACCGGGTTCGTTCAACACGTCACAGGACGCGAGGCACAATTCTCAAATCCACCACATGGCCACGATGGCAGTCATATTATCCATAAATACGTTCCTGCTCTTGTCTTTGATTCAACTTTCACTACTTCGCATGAACGCAACAGAACATCAAAATCAACCCTTGAACAAATAACTATTGAATCATCGTCATCTTCATTAGTGGGTGTAAAGTTGATCTAGCAGGTTCTCGAGGCATTCATACTGACGCGTGTTAGTGGCACCAATCCAAAGCGCCCTCATGAGAGTTGAGCAAGACAATCTTACTCGACTCTATCAGCCCATTTTGCTGGAGAAGGCATTGACCATCATTCACCAACCATACCCGCAATTCACTGAAGATGGCCCAGCACTGCAGGAAGACCCCTTGCTGTCATCGCAACAAGCCTTTCAGGCTTTTGTCAACAAGTTGGCTCAAGCTTGTGACTCAAGACCAGGCGGCGATACTGTGACGGCAGTAACCATATTGCGTGATGCCGATAATTTTCCATGGTATGTTGTCGCATGCAACTTCCGGAGTAAGGAAGCGCTACAGGGTACGAAAGCCTTCCTCGATTCACTTCTTCGCATGATTCGAGACGAACAGGACATGGGACGAAGGCCTCTACTGAAGCAGATCTTGTGGCAACTACTGAGCTTCAGCTTCCCCAGGGTCAAGTTATACTTGAACAATCTGGTACGTTGCTTGACCGAATGTCTGGAGAAGTGCACGTTGGAACAACCTCCGGAAGTCGGAAGCTCAGGCAAGTCATCATATCTAAAAGTAAATTCTGGTCGAGGCTGATGATTGCAAAGTCCCAAATATTGCAATGCAGCTTTCACACTTGAGAGAAAGGGCGATGTTTCCACGAGACATCACCAACCGCAATGCAAAAGCAAAATGTGAGTACATACAAGGGCATGACAAACCATTTGTTCTAGCCACTCATTCGAATAGTTCTGAGTGACTGTGAAACTTGTATCAACGTGATACATGGGGCTAGAGGGAAAGAAGTTGACGAGGCTATCCGAAGCCAATCAAGGGACAATGAGATGGAGATTGCGCAAGTTTGGCATGAGCTTCGCCATTACCTCGGACGATTGCTATCCTATCGGCAGGCAGCCGAGATTCTTCTTGGCGCCTTTGACCGCTGGCCATCACTATTCAGAGACTTCACAATTGACACAATTCCATCCAATGGGAGGGCTAGTAGGCCGTTGCCAAAGTCGAAGCTAACGGCCGAAGAGATCATCGTCAACATGTCAGAAAATGCTTCCGAGGCCAAGACCTATCTTCAGCAAGCCTACGACTTGCAGAACATGGCTCTGGATGAAAGAATCCAGCAGCAAGTCGAGAAGTCATTTCGGCCCGTGCTTCATGCAGAAGTAGCTCTCCACGAACATCTCTTGCGTGTCGGTATTGAACATCCGGAAAGATACTGGAATAACAACAAATACATTGGATCCAGTAAACCAACTTGTAGGTTGTGTTCTTACTATTTCTTCACTCACCGGGACAAAGTTGCGGTTCGGGCTGGTCATGACAATTTGTACGCAAATTGGCAATTCCCGCCCGCTCCGGAACAAGAAGGTCGGATGGGTCTCCAAGCCAACCTGGAACTATTGGGGATCATTACAGTGCTGGTTCGAAATGACGCGAAGCGTACATTGGATGAGAGACGACCAAGGGGGAAGAGACATGACTCAAACACGGCGTCCTCAATGCCGGCCTACTTCGACCTCGGGAGTCATGGAACATCATCACAGACGAGTAACTCTCGCCGACCGGACAGGGATAAAGGTCTACAGCGAAAGGATGGTAGTGGTGCATACAAAGGAGATGACTGGGATTCATACGAGTTGATCGCCAGCGGAGGGGATGATGAGCCAGGAAACGATGGCGCCTCTATCTCGGGGGAGAGGTATTGAGGGCATCAATAATGGCTCTAAGATCGGGTCTAGTATTGTACCAACATGGTAGATTTAGCAATGAACATTGTGGTCAACCATCAAACAGCTGTTGTGACATGACTGAAGCATGCTCAATACAGAACAGTCTCCGTTGACCCACGGCGATGCTGGCAACGTCAAATCCTTTTGATCTGATGTGTTTGCAAAAGTACCGTCCGGGCTGCAAGAATCGTCAGGACTCTCATCGTCTTTACCCTGGAGAATTGCCACTAGAAGACAATGGGATATGACAAATTGATGAATACAGGAGTCTCAACGGAGATCAATCCTACCGTCCAATAAGAATTACTTGGATCATCGCCTTCTCCGTAAGTGGTGATAAAGAGGGACCAGTACCAGGCCACTTTCTATTGAATGCCAAAACTTGTTTTCAATAGACGAGCGATCGCTGAGCTCATGTTCCAATACTTCAATAAGATATCCATGCTAGTCTTCGAGGCTTTCACCGGCCCTTTTCAGTATTAGTGCAGAATAGGTTTACTATCGCGAGTCTTTTCGACTTCAGTGTCAGAGTTGTCTTGCAGTAGAGTGAAGGGTTGAAGTATAGGGGTGTATTGGTGACGAAACTGAACTCTGACCTGCTAGAAGTAAGAGGCGGGAGCCCCTACTTATAGCCGGTCAACTGCTAATAACTCTAAAAGCAGGGCTGACTAGCTGGTCTCCTTTTAGCACCTGACATTCAGTTTCCGGTAATATAGGACTCATGCTGGCCAGGGCTAGGCATGAGCAGTTGGTAAGTGCCTGGATGACGGCGTGTTTCTACCTCTGCCAAGACCTCTGTGTTACATCTGTTGGAACTTTGGTCCATAAATACGCACAAATTGTTGTGATTGGGCTGCTGAATGAGGCTCCACCAGTTTGAAAGAGAGCAGCAATCCGTCAGCTTCCGGAGTACAGGAGCTGACGCACATATGATAGAAGTTCTCTTTTCGTACAATGCATTGGGGCTTTCATCTTTTTCAGAAAAAAAGCCCTAGAATGAGAGTATCGAAACGAATCTTCTAGATCTTGTAATCCCGATGCTAACTCACTAGCCACATGTTTTTGACGCCTAACATGCCATATCACTCACATCAAATTTCGAACATGTACAAACACATCACAATTTATTGTAACGAATTAGAGCATCTAGCAATGTCGTCCGTTGAGTAAAGAGCATGACCACTGCCGCCACGCGGATGTTCTGAATCGGCTTATAATATTATTGTGTAACATGTAACTCTTTGACGGCATGCTCGGAACTCATCTGGGAATCTTTTGAGCTTCGAAGTTGGCGCAAAGTGGATCGGAAATCATTGGCAAACTGAATTCTACAAGAATTCTCCTCACGGGTCTGATCAGGTAAGCAGCCACCGAATGATTTCAAAACACGTCCCGTCCCGTCTCTCACCCTCAGCTGATTGTCGATCTTGACTACTTTTGACTTGTTCCCGACTTTTATGTCCGGAGTGTATTGCCAATGTCTTATTTCCTGAGAGTTGAGAATCTTCAGGTTACACAACAGATGTTGTGATCGTATAATCATTTCCAGGTTCCACAATCCAAGTCTGGGTTCGCGTAATCCAGCGTGTCAACGAAGACCAATAAGCTTATATCACACCGGTGGTTGAGATGTACCATTTACCATAAGTAGAAATATATGAGAGTAATTAGAAACACGACGATTCACACATCATGGAATGTGGGGTGGCGTTTATGGGCAATATCTCAATTGGGCCCGCGTCTACTGTACAAATCGTAAGACCTGCTCAATGTGTCCAAGAATGCTGTCCTGGCGGGCCCAACCGCTGCCTCAATACTCCGTGGCCTAGTGCTGACTTGAAAACAGAGACTCTATCTGTTCTAGGGCGAAATGTTGCAAAGGAAGTTGCAGAGCACAACATTAGAGTGACAGTAGCTCAAGAAGTACACCCAAGCAAAGCTGTTTGGGCGCACCACAAAAAGCTATATAAACCGTGAAACCTGCTGCTCCAAGTTTCGAAAAGAATATTCAGATAGCATCAACCTCCAGCAGCCTTCTCATTCGGACAAAATATCCAGACCCAGCTTCCAAGAAACCCCTAAAAAGGAAAACCTTCTAGCCAAAATGCAGTTCTCCACCTCCACTGTTCTCGCCCTCTTCGCCGCCGCCGGCGCTCTTGCCCTGCCTGAGGCCCAGACCCAGAACGCTGAGCGATGCGTTGCTAACCTGCCCAACTGCGCTGGCTCCTCCCACATCGGTGGTGACAAGTGCCGCTGTTCGGGCCAAGTCGCCCCTTGCGGCAACTGGAAGTGTGGCTGGGACGGACCTCACTCCATCGTACGCACTTGAATAGAAAATCTTTAAGACGTTTTGGATACCAGCATGCTAATAATACTCTGTAGCTGAACTGCGGCTCCCATGGAAGCGGTTGCCACTGGATCAACTAAGCAATGAGATTTCATCTACATTGTTGCCTTCCAAATGGAGAGTCTCCGTACGTCATCTACCGGGCCCCCTTTTAACGATTGTTATAGATCTGATAGCTAACGAAATCGCCGATCATAGCCGTTTGAAAAGAGACCAGACACGTAGTCCAGACTCTCCGTCTTCTTGAACCTTTCCAGAACAAGAAGAAATAAATGGCATCATGGCAAAGAGGTTGTGGAGCAAATGGTCAAGTCCGAGAGTCGGCACGGGGACCCCTGCTCTGATTTCGCAGCTGGTGGTTGTTGTTTCTGCCCCCCTATTTACTTGCTTTCAGCACTTCATGTGCCAGTCACTCATTGAATACACTCCAAATTGCCTGGGCCCGGGCTCTAAATATGATTTGGCTTCCTTCAGTCTCCCTGTGATTGACAGTGATGTCCATTAAGAGACACTCATCAATGGACTTGCTGTGCTACGATGGCAGCCAGATAAGTGATAGTTGAGTTTTGAATCTTTTTTGCAAGCTTTGGTGCCATGCTGCGGCCCTGAGATTTTCTGGTTTCTCCAGAGCTTGAAGAAAATTGGAGGCTGGGAATCGTTGGACTTTAAGTCTATTTCTCTTCGTGGCGTCGAGGCCTAGAGTCTATGGAAGAGTCTACCAGTACCGAGCGAAAACTCCCTGCGGCTGTGAAAATAGCCGCGCCAAAGCCGAGGCCCATGATTCCATGCCGGGGCCGGAAAGCTGAACCCGATCATCACCAGTCATCGTCCAACTTATTCCATGGTTAGAGTACAATTGCCTCAATTCGTTTGCATTCATGGTTTCCCCCATATGGGGCCATGCCCTTTGGCGGTAAAACCTCATCATGACGGTTTGAGCGCCCCATACGGATAGAAGCTGTGGATCGCTAGTCCAAGTTCCCAAGGCGGGGATTTCGATGGTTGCCAGTGGCCAAGGCTCCTCGGGGTCTCTTCCAATCTGGTGACATATCATCAGATACATCGGGTTTGGAGGGAGTGTACTGTCGTTAGAATGGTCGATGTACAGGGCATACCAGAGGTGCCTGGCCGCAGCTTCAAGACACTGTTGTTTCTGAAAGCCGTATCTTTCGATGAGAGCCTCATTACTAATGCATGACATGAGCGCAAAAGCGGTGCCAGCCTCCCAGTGGCTCTGGCGCCGCTCGCAATCGCTTGCTCCCAACCATAGAGAAGCGCAAGCGTATTCCAAAGACTTGCCCAACAATGAGAGCATGTATGCCTCTGGGAGCATGCCCCTCTTTGAGGATTCAAACCGCCTACTTATCATCAAGTTGACAGCGTGCGAAAATGAGGACACCAAATGCATTATGATGGCCCTCATCGTGGCGGTTTGCTGATGGGGTGGAAGGGAGCCGACTGTCGCAAGACCACTCCCTAGGCCATGCTCCAATATGCATGCACCGGTGTCAAAGTAGTACATGGCCTCGCTGTGGTCAGACTCGCCGAGATGATACTCTCCCATCTTCTGAAACTCGAGACCAAACTCGAGGTAATCGACATCGCAACGAAGAGGCGATTGCATCTTGGAAACGAGAGCATCTAGTGCATTGCTGCAGCCAGACGAGGAAGCTTGTGCGGCGTTGCGGATCGTGAACAAGCCTTTGATAATTCTCTCGAATGCACGGCTATGTTGAAAAAAGTCAGCTTATGTTATCTGGCAAGTATAATAGACATTGGAAGGGCAATCGAAGAGTTCCATTGTTGCTTGGCAAAGACTTGCCAAAAGAAGCCGGCGGAGCCGCGTGATGAAAGGCATGGGAATAGAAATTCCGAACATGACCAAATGAATGATGAGGGAGAGAAACATACCCAGAAATGCTAGTATCCTGAAGCACGTTGTTTCTGCAGGTGATATGGATACTATTTGAGCTCGCTGATTCACCTATGGCGTCGATGAGGTGAGGCCACTGAGACGACTGGTATGGAATCAATAACGATAAGCCTCTAAAGTCGTGCTCGAGAAGCTTGTCTTTGGCCTTTATGCCAGAACTGTCACCCAGACACACGGTGATGACTGAAGATTCTTTGAGTCGACGAACACTGTCCCGGGAGTAACCATATGTCGTGAATACCTGTGAAGGGTACCTTTTTCCATTTTCATCGCGACGGACTACCTCTCTCAATATACTTTGAAAGAGGCTAGGCGGTCCACAAAGTCGTACTTGGATCCAGATATTTCCATTTGCAAGCATTTCCCAAGCCTCTTTGCGGACTGTTCGGCTGACGCTGAGGATATTCAGTCCGGGAAAGGTCTTTTCACTAGGGTAATCCGAGCCAAGGTCGTTAAAATTCTGGCTGACAGTGACGACTTCTTTGTACACCTTGTCCCTAAGCTCTCTCGGGAGCTGGAGAAAGGGAAAGGGTGGCTTTCTCAAGGAAGAAGCGAGCACCTCAGGACACAAGGGAAACTCGCCAAAGTCTTCAATGCTGTTTTCCGCCCGTGATCTCCAGGTGGACAGTGCTGGATTGACTTCGGTAGCCGGGATAAAGACCGTCGATCCTCCGGCAGTCATCGAGATATCTTGCCATAAACCTGAAATCGTAAATGTTAGCAATTGTTTGAGGACTGTCATCTCAAGGTGGGCGGGCTTACCTGTTCGTACGAGCTTATGACGTGCGAAAGGTGGTTGCAATTGCTACTCGGCTTTGCGCTTTCTGCTGGGCGGCATCCATGCTGAAGCCATCATGGCGAGAAACTTTTCTTCAGTGTTCTTAGCAATTGGTGTGGACGATCGTGAGCCAGTTCTCGATGGAGGTCGATGGAAATGAAGGTGTCGGCGACCTTGTCCTGGGAAAGAGTAGGTGAATAAAGGTCTGAACAAAATCTTGACAGGAACAAGAAAGGTGTTTTGATCCGTTTGCAGTGGTGTTCAACCCCTCACTGGCTTTTGAATCCAGACGGCTGCAAAATCCAAAGGCGGCCTGGGAAACGCGCCGCAAATTTTACAACCGTGAATGCTGTGCTGTGGTGGGTGACCAGCTCCAGAGGCCTGAACAGCAAACGGCGAAATTTTATCTCTGATTGCGTTTGATTCTACCTGGCCGTGCCTTTCATTACTCACCTGCATAACTACAAAACAACACTTCCCAAGAGCTACGTCTATTACTTGTGTAATGCTAAGGGCTAAGGTACGCCTAACACGTTGAGAAGATTGCAGCAGCAAGCTGTGATGTTTGGCATTTTTCAGAGAGGAATAGCAGATTGAGCATGCCAGTATTTGGTGATCGTGCAACATTATACAGTATAGTACTTGCAGTGAGGCCCGAGATTCCTTTCCTCTGCATAGTTAAATTGCATTGAAGGTATTCTAAGCATCCTGTCCTCCACGATCATCTTCCTCAGTAGCTTGTTTGGCAATTGATATGATAATTATTGAATTATCAAGTAGTCTTGAATGACTTACCATAGTGCGTTCCCCGGGGGAGTCTACATTGATTTCGTGCTACAATGGACGTGCTGTAACTGGCTACGTATCTCGCTGCATTGATCATCAATATTGAGCCAAGACGTTCTTGTTCATCATGCATCATGCATAGGTAAGCATTGGAAAATCATGCGATCCCCTGCGCTACATTGGGCATGGAGAAACTCCGAATCACGACTCAAACACGCGGTAGCTACAGGGATGCGATGATGGCAATTCATTCTCTACTTGATCGGTGTTGAGTGGATGATATCGACCTAGTATAGCGCGACACGATATGCGCCTATTATAGTGCTTATTGGGTGCAATCTGGCCGCCACCGCTTGATAGCCAAACCCCGCCGCCAACGATGGAAGATGAAGGAAGGAAATGGATGAATACAGTCTTTAAACTTTTATTTATTCACCCTATATCCACTCAAAACTTCCAAGCTTTAGAATAGATGAGCTCATCAAACTACAAACACAAGACAAAATGAAGACGATTGGCATCATTGGTGGGAGCACCGACATTGCCACGGTCGAGTACTACAACTTGATCAACAAGCATGTCCGGGAAGAGCTAGGCGGGCTGCACACGGCCGAAATCATCATCAACTCCATGGACCTGGCCAACAGCGCGCACTACGTCAATCACGAGCTCTGGGACGAGGGCGCCGAGTACCTCCGCACCAAGGCCCAGAGTCTCGCGCGCGCCGGCGCCGACTTCATCATTTGCGTCTCCAACACGTGGCACCGCGTCTCGGACCAGTTCATGGCCGGCGTCGCCGACACGGTGCCCCTGTTGCACATTGCCGAGCCCACGGCCGAGGCCATCAAGGGCAAGGGATTGCGCAAGGTTGCGCTCCTGGGGACGAAAGCGACCATGTCGTCGCCGTATCTGCCCGACTTATTTGCAAAGGACCACGGGCTGGAGATCATTGTCCCCACGGACAAGGACCAGGAATTAATCAACACTGTCATCTTTGCCGAGCTGTCCTATAACCAGTTCACCGATGCGTCCCGGAATGCATATCTCGAAATTATTGACGAGTTGGCGTCGCGTGGTGCTCAGGGTGTCATTCTAGGGTGCACGGAGATTGGGCTCTTGGTATCGCAGTCGGACCGCCCAGACATTCCGATGTTTGATACTTTGCGATTACATGCCAAGGCCGCGGCAATGAAAGCCGTCCACGGCTAGCAAGAAGAGTTTCAATTAATCTTAAATAATATACTTTTTCTTCTCAGGTGTCTAAGCGAAATGCAATGAAAGTGCTGTATCACAAGGGGTTGACCACAGGATTTTAGTATTTGTCAACCATCGTCAACGAACCTTGATTCATTGTCGATCAATTAAAAGCCAGCCTCGCAACCTTACTCGAAATGAGAAGATCATTGGGCGAGAAAGAATATGCATCTCATGCGAATTTCCTGTCATCAACATTACACAGTGCCAGGCCTTCGTGGGCCGACATCGACCACGATACTCGCGCCAGTGACAGTGGGATCCTTTCCTGGGTCGTACTTATCGATGCCGTCAAGAGGAGCGTACTTTTCGCAAAGGTAGCACATGTGGTTGTAGGCTCTAAATTTTGTTTAGCGGACATTGCCATGAACTGGAATCCAACGGGAGCCCTGGCTTACGTGCGTCTAAGAACAGAATTCGGATGTCCGGCGGACCAGTTTAGATTTCCTTTGAGGCAGTACAGGCGGTTGCGATCATCAAATTCCTCACGGGGCTCTGCAGCAGGGTACTGGCGAAGATACTGCTCCAGGTAGACTTTTGAACGAAGGTGGGAGCAGAATTCGTTCCTCCAGTGGCCCAGATCCATTTCGTTGTGCGCATAGTAGGACCCAACATCGTACATGATCAGGCGGCCTGTTTTCTTATCGACCCCCAAGTTGGGCTCCCAAAGATCACCGTGTAGGAGGCTGGGTTTGATTGGTTTACCGTCTTGCTTGAGGTCACCAAGCAACCGTGGCACGACGAAGTCAAGGACCTGCTTGGTAGCCCGCTCCATCTCAGGCCAAGGACCATTGGCTTCGGTATCAAGCTTGGAAACTCCCAACAGAAGTTTACAGAAGAACTTGGGCCAGCTGTCTTCCCAGTCCACAGTGTGAGGCATTCTGCCGTCACAGGTGGTGACGTGGAATCCAAACTTGCCCGTGGGCGATCGACTAGTTTTGTGCAACTCTGCTACTTGTCGAGCAAGTTCAGTTGGGTCCGGAACAGTAGTTGTATCCATTTCAATAAAGTCAGAGAGGTAGTAATAAGTGACTGGCGACTCGACTTTGAACTGGCCAAAGGCACGTGGCTGCGGAATAAGATCGGGCATGAGTCTGACCACTTCCCTGGCAGACTCATACTCACCTTGCAGCATGACTCCCCCGTGGTTTCCGTATGATATCTGCGCCGATATTAATCAAGTGTACTATTTTTGAAACAATACAATCTTCACCTTCAAGAAGAAGGGTTTCTCAGAGCCATCCGATCGCTTGGTCGTGACCTTGGCTGTATGTGTCCAAGCACTTCTCCCATAATTTTCGACAGAGATAAATGTGTATCTCTTTGGTAATACTACACATATAAACATGGTCAATTTTGTTTCCAGTATAACAGCCCATCAGTTCGAATTTAGGGGATCTGATGGCGGCCAACCTTCTGTTAAAACTTCATCCGTTAGAAAGCCTTCTTCAGTGAGGTCCAGCACATTTTTGATGGCGATAGGGGGGTCGTCAAACACCACGGCAGTGGGCGAAGCTGAAATCCCAGCTGACACCATTTTGCTCTTGTCGGAATTAGAACTAAGAAGAACATTGCAATGATAGAGAATAGACAAACTTGACAATCAGCATACAGGATTATGGAGGGGTCATGTAGAGACAGGGAGCTGCCCGGAATTGCGGGTACTGGACTCCCTTATCATGTTCACATGTCCTAACGTCTGGCCATTGATTCGTTAAGCGCTCCGATAAAATGCACGAGAGATGTTGGTCGGTGTTCTGGTGTTGTTGCATCCCATCATGCATTCCAGATATAAGTGGGGATGTTTCTGGCAGTTGCGTGAGCATCCAAGAATAACGGGTTGCCAAATATGATGTCGTATTTATACTCATCCATCATGTCTCATCAACCGATAGTTTTGCTATCTATCCGCATTCATTTGTCTCCATCTCTTCTATGAGGACTCTGGGCACATGGTTCTACTCTAATTCCCTTGGTCAGTCCTAGTTTACATGTACAAACTTGCAACAGCAGTAATATCTCGCTTAATCATTTCCTGCGCTTCCTGCATTTTCTGATACAAAGCAGGGTCGCCAATGATTCTTGCTGCGTTCTTGACTTCACGGCATGTCTCATCAAGTCGCGTAATGGTTCGAACAATGGTTCCCTCCAAAACGTCGGTCAAGTCTGTAATATTTCGGAAACTCATGCCTCTCGCCCATTCGTAGACGACCTCGACAAGTCCGAATCTTGGTCGAACAACAAAGTCATTGCTCTCCTCTGAAGACTGGATGACCTGGTGCAAGGTTTGCACGTTGTTGACCTTTTCCGAAATCTCGACAATAGTCTTGATTCCTTGCTCCAGCTTGCCGGGCAGATTGGGCACACTATCAGTCTTTTCTTGGAAGACAAAGGCAGATAGCAGCGCAGCAATTTCAGCAGGCTCGTAGTCGGCCAGAACGTTGTCAAGGATAAGTTCAGTAAGGACAAGTTCATCTGCACTGTGGATCTCGCATGCCACTTTGCCCTTGAGCTGAATTCGCGTTTCATTATCAATAAATGAGAGATCCTTAAGGACTTGGATACGTTGCTCATAATCGGGAAGCAGTTGTAAGTTCTGGTCGGCCATGGTAGCCAGCAGCGTCGAGATATGCTCCTTGATGAGCCATTGGTCGTGGCACATGGCAAACTGTCAAAAGTTAGCCATTGTCAGAAGGCTTGATCTCATGCGTGGTATGATAGAAAGTCTCCAAGGGGGTTCTGAGAAGTTTGGACCTACATGTTTCAAGAAGCTCTCGCAGTGGATTGGCGCTGTATCCACTGCTCTTCTGGCTTCCTGGTGTCGCTTGCCAATCAGTTCCTGCAGTTGCATGCTCTTGATCTTGCTGAGATCAATCTCCTCCCAAATGTCTGCTTCCCAACTCTTGCAAATTTGGAAAATGCGATCCTTGGCCTTGGCATGACTCTCGTTTCCTTGAAAGATATCTGGCAGGATGCCTTTGGTGACAGTCTTGGTGAGGTATTCTACATCGCCCACTGCAATGTGCTGGGTCTTGAAGTAAATGAGTCTCTTGGATTGCGGTAGTTGCGTGAACAAGGACCGGAAAGCAGGTAGGAATGGTAGGAGGTCGGTTGAATCTCGTGTCTCTCTCATGGACCGAATCTCAAAGACGTGAATGCTAGGCTGTCCACCGGTAGTCTTCGTGCTGATGCCATCGGATAGCAGAATACCAGGGGTGCGCACACCGTCCTTACTGAACACAATAAGCCGCCCTTGGGAAAACATCTTGCGGCCAATGGGTATGGAGAGCATTCCCTTGTGAAGTTCTTGGGTCAACTCCCGGTACTTCATCGAGGCGTCATGGCAGTCATCCAGTGTCGCATCGCACTTTTCACAAGCTTCACGCTTAATCTTTGCCAAGTCGGCTTCGGCAATCTTGACTCCCTTTTCGTGCTCTGGTAAAAGCTGCTGTGTCGCATGTTCGGAGAAACTGCGCTTAATCATTTCCTCGATCTTGAGAGCTTCCACACGCAGTAGATTCAAGATCATGTTGTACGTGAGTCGGAACTGTGACTTCAGCTTGTTAGGCTGCCCAGTAATCATGTTCTGCAAATCGACAACGGGAGGCGCCTCGTCACCACCACCAGGTGGCACAATGATAACCGTGCCAACAGTATCAAGACCACGACGACCAGCTCGACCAGCCATCTGGGTGTATTCTCCTGGCAGGAGATTTCGGAATGTATGCCCGTCATGCTTGCGGTAACCAGAGAATACGACGGTACGAGTGGGCAGGTTCAGGCCCATTGCAAATGTCTCAGTAGCGAAAAGCACCTTGACCAATGTTTGCGCAAACAGGAGCTCAACCAATTCCTTCACGATGGGCAGAAGTCCACCGTGATGGACGGCTATTCCTCTGGAGAGCAGTTCCCGAATGCGAATAATCTGTGGTAGTGCTCGGTCTTCAGGTCTGAGTCGTGCTACCGACTTTTCAACAATCATGTGGATGTGACTCTTCTCGTGAGCCGTGCAAAAGTCTTGGTTGCTGAGGGCATCTGCGTTCTCTTCGCAACGTTTCTTTGAGAACACAAAAATACAAGCGGGAAGCAAGGTGGACTTTTTCAAGTACTGCACCATATGTACCCACAAGTTCTTGTCTTGGTTCAACGAAGTGAACCCTCCCGGGCGACCGGCTCTGCCCATATGCCCAGGGGCATGACTTGCTCGAGGAGGACCACCGCGGCCACGTCCTTGACTGTTGCCGCCTCTTCCTCCGCGTCCCTGGGGGCCACCTCGCTGGGGGCCACCCCGTTGGTTGCCTCGCTGATTGGCACCCCCTCGGGCTGCTGGCGCCGGGGCTGGAAGAGCCTTGTCTTTGCCCTTTAAAGCCAGATCAGCTTCCTTCCAGCCCTTCTCGTTGAATTTCTTATCAGCGTCAACAATCTTGTGAATGTTCTTGCCGGCCCATAGATAATGCTCAAGCGGCACGGGACGTTTGGGAGTCGAGATGACGTAAATATCCTTCTGCTTTGTTCGTCCTACCCATTGAGCAAACTCTTTGGTGTTGGGAACCGTTGCTGATAGCAAAATAAGCGACACGTGCTCGGGAAGCATGATGATGACCTCTTCCCACACGACACCTCGCTCAAAGTCATTGACGTAATGCACCTCATCAAAGATGACAAATTCCACATCTCTAATCAGATCAGCTCCTCTGTACAGCATGCTGCGAAGAATCTCAGTGGTCATGATGAGACAGCTGGCTTCGGGGTTGATCTGGACATCGCCGGTCAAGATACCCACTTCATCGAAAGTTTCTCTGAAATCTCGGAACTTTTGATTACTGAGAGCCTTGATGGGGGAAGTATAGATGGCCTTGGTCATGTGTCTTGCTGCTAGAGCAATAGCGTACTCGGCAACCACAGTCTTTCCTGCCGAAGTGTGGGCAGCGACGAAGACGGAATCGCCATTTTCAAGATGGTAAATAGCCTCTTTCTGAAAGTTGTCGAGTTCAAAAGGCCATTCTCTTGCCATGTCCGGAACCAATTCTCTGAAGTTCGGGATACCTCGGTTGATGTCGACCATGTGCGCCCATTCTTTGCCAGCCTTTCTAGCACTCGACGCAGCAAGAGCACTGTGTGGTTCTAGAGCAGGAAATTCGACGGGCAGTAGAGCGTCAATATCCTCACCGTCTTCTCCGTCCAGTTCTTCTTCCGTGGGTTGTGGTGCTGGGATGCCGTCAACACCGTCAGCATTCGGAGCATCCTCTGGCTCCTGGTCGAGCACCTCTTCGACAGCCTTGGCATCTGAATCGTCAACCTTGGCCTTCTTCTTGCTGAAATCGATACCTCGCTCAAGTCCAGGCGCAACTTCGAGCAAGCCACCTTCGGCACCGAGCTTAATGACCCGTTCGAGCTTGTTGCCAGTTCCATTTGGAGCTGCAGCACCAGGTCTAAGCATTTGGTCCTCGCTAGCAGCAATGGAGTCGACACCCTCGAGACCACCAGGCGCAAAGGGGAAAAATCCAGCTGCACCTCTGACGAAATCCGCGCGACTAGCGGGCTTTCGCGAGAAGCTTGTTGAGTTCTTTGCAGTTGCGCTGTTTGCCGGCACGGTGACATTTTTGTAGCCAGTGACCTTGCCTTCAAGGCCTTGTCTGGTGAAGCGTGTGACGGTTCTTGTCTGCGTCGGCGCAATGCGGAACAGCTCGGTCAAGTCGGTCGGGCAGTCCCATCGCTGTTGCAGTCGGTTCAGCCATTCGTTGGAGAACTTGTTGGATGGATTGAGGTAGTCGTTCTCGAGTTGAGCCTTGAGCGCGGCGGGATCTTGCTTCTGGCGCTTTCGGGGGCCTTGCTGGAACAGGATGTCGTCAATGTTGACATTGTCTGCTGCCGCAGTAATTTGAAGGTTCGCGAGCGACTGCGCGAGGTCGGGAGGTCCCATCGCGGCTGGCTCAGGGTAACAGAATGCTTTGGCAGTCCTTGGGTGAAGCTCTTGCAAGGTTGCAAGGTCATGACGTTGCTATTCTAGTCTTTGTTGTAGGCAGTTCAGTGGCCTAGGTTAGAATATTGGTGGGGTTTGTGGAGCGTTTGCAGCAGAGTGGACACTGGTTGAGCGGCGGGGTTGAACTGGCTTTATATAACACAACAAAAGCTAAATTGGCAACTGGACAACTCAAGATACCACCGAAGGATACCTTGATGTACATAAACCTAGTATGCATCGCGGTACGTGTCAATCGAAAACTAAAACAATTCAGCAAAAAAAAAAGTCTCAAAGTAATAAATTTAAATCAACCTGTGTGTTTTGCTTGAGTTGCCCTACTGACTTAATCCACGTCCTCCCTAAGACCGGATAGCAGCCAAAAACAACCGGCATTGCCACGCTATTATTTGGGTTATAGCATCTTCTTTGCGTTCAAATAGCAGGTTTGCACAATGCCAAGGCTCCCATTGCAAAAAACATCTATCATAATGTCTACATTAAGACAGTGTCTCGTTGAGCCAACATTCGCACGTAATCATTATCATAGATCACCATAGACCGTCCATCTCCGCCATAGCCTCCTCATCATCAGCATTAGCGTCTTTTGACGATTTCTCTGTACCGGGGGTTTTGCTGGATTTTGAACCTGGTATAGACCCTTGAGCTTCTGCCTCCGCCATTAAAGCATCAAGATCGTCATCCTCCTCAGCATCATTACGTGCTGGTAGTTGCGGCTTGGGTCTTTCGTTGGTAGCCGCCTCTGCTTCGGCCATGAGGGCATCGAGATCGTCTTCATCAGGAGCCGACGGTGGTGGTGCACGTCTTGACGGTAACTGTCCATTGCCAAATATTGATGTCGGTGCTTGTCTCTGGGCCTCCTCCTCGGCCATGAGAGCATCCAAATCGTCTTCCTCGTCGGGTGCATTGCTGCCTAAACCTTGATTTGTGGCCGCACTAGCATTATTCGTCCGCGAGGCTTTTGGCGTGGCGTCATATAGATCATCGTCCCCAAATAAGTCGTCTAGCGAGGGTGTTTTTGGCCTCTCAGCAGGTCTGTTGCTCTTCTCAAAGATGGGGGCGACTCTGGCAGGGAATATGGCAGGTTCCCGCCCATGATCCAGACCACGAAGATCAGAATCGTCATTCTCGTCAATTTGCGTTGCGCTTCTTGGCTTCCCTTCGTTGATCCAATCCATTCGCGCCAATCGCATGGATCGAGTATGGCCAGCCTTCTCAACCATGGTAAGCGCGTCAAGGAACTTGGCTTTGGGATACAGGTCATCTAGCCACAGCTGATAAAACGAAAGCAGACGCGCTGTATCTGAGAACTGGTTTGAGAATTAGTATAGATGAACCTATGTAACAGATGCGAGTACGAACCTCGTGGCCTTTGCCTTTGAATTTGAGATCTCCTGCCTTCTTCCTCAACTTGGGAATACCTTTATCTGATAGAAGTTTCTTGTCGTCAAGTTTGACCCTCGGCACTCTAACCTTCTTCGACACTGCAACTGCTTCATCAATTCCTAGACCCGAGGCGTCTTTCCGCTTCTTGGATTGTGAATCTGCTTTGTTGGCATTGTCATCGCCTGACTCGGCAAAGGGGTCCGAGCCAAAATCGTCGGCTCCATAATTCTCCAAATCATCATTGACAACTGCTCCGGGCGCCATATTGGGCTTTTGTGTGTTTGAAAATAGAATGGCGCGATGAAATGTGGTTGAGCGCAAGTAAACTTCTACACAACACTCAGTATGATGCTGGGAGACGCGTCCATTAACGATTGCAGCGCGTCTCAATTAAGCATGGTCCCTTAGCGTGGACCCACCCGAAAGAGTGCCGGGATCCTTGTGTTTGGGCCATGGCTTTCAGATTAACCGATATTGAGCCGCTTAGCTAAGCAACCAATTGGAACTTCGCGATTTCAAGCTTCAAGTGCAACCTCCGCTGGAATCGAGTGAGAGCTTCAGTAGCTCAGCCATTGGACAATCCCCATTGAGTCCGCCACCATGTCGACGCCGACGCCCCAACAGACTTATATTCCCAGCAAGGTCCTCAAGACCGAGTACCCGGTGAGAAGGATCCAATTGAACTAGTTTGGTCTCGTGAATTCTGGCTAATGTGCTGCAGCTCATTGACAATGACCCGTACGTTTACGACTCGCCGCGACACACCTCTCGATACTTGGGCTTTGGAGCCTGTTGAATGGAGGACTGATATGATGATAGGCACTTCAACCGAGTGATCGCCTACGCGAGACCCTCCGACTATGTCCACGGCGCCGTGGCAGCCGCTTCCGGTCCCGGTCTTCTCTACGCCATGGAGCGCTTTGCGCCATCACACGTCGGACGCGGCGGTTTCGCACGAGCCATGAGACTGGGCGGCGCTGTTGGTGCCATCGGTGGCTTCCTCTACTTTTACACAAGATCGACATGTACGCATATCGCCCAAGAAGCCCTCGAGGAGGAGGGCTATGAGACGTAAAACAACATACTAATCCAGCCTTTGACAGACCGATTCTACGGAATGACGGAGAACGCCCGCGAGGTTGATATGGACATGAAGGAGATGGTTGCCAAGGTCAAGGCCGGAGAGACCCTGTACGGCGAGAGCAAGTTGACTCCCCACATGCAGGGTGTGGCCGCGCGACAGGGCAGATACTCGGCTCTGTTCATGTACGGCATCCCGTGGTTCAACTTTGTCAACCACAACCAGCACGGTGTCGACACCGCAAAGTACTTCATCGAGGCCGAGAGGCAGTTGGAGGCGGAGCGAACAGGCAATGCACAGAGCGATGTTGCCAGGCTGGGTTAGAAGACAAAACAAGATCCGGAAGGAATGCGTTGCGGTTTGTACATATGTTTACATTAGAAGCTACGCCCGGACCGGTGGACTCCTGGGCGACGGCTAAGCAAGAAATCTGCAGTCAAAATTTTGTTTGTTCCTTTATTATGCGACTTGGAACGTGGCTGGTTTACATTATCCAGCCGATATTCCTATCCCGGCAGTTTGCAATTACCATGCCGACGTATTAAAAGTCGAAAGATCCTCTTCAACCAAGCCCATGATATGGTTTCCACCAGAAAACCAGTCGCCCAGTTGTGCAGTCTGCAGCATATCCCTCGTTAGATCTCGACCAAGCCCGCCAGCGCCCGCCGCCGTCTCGTCCATGGGCATGAAGCCCAGCTGGCTGAGGTACATGTCGAACTCGTTGCCCACAGGTACCATGTCCTGGTCCAGGCTTTGTTGGGTCTTTGCTTCTACATAGAGCAGAGCGACATTATACAACACCTTGGACAGCTGATGCAGCTTGTCTATAGCTGCCGAAACCTCCCGTGATGCTTGCAATGATTGGACAAACTTGTCGAGTAGCGGTAAATCTGCCCCCGAAGACGTCTCAATGACATGACAGAATATGACAATGAATGGGATGAACGGGGCGTACAAAATTGTCCTAGACCACGTCAGATGATTGGAAACCAAAAGTCAGTAACTGTTATCACTTACCAGTGCATGTAGACAATCTGCAAACTGATGTCATCCATCATCGCTATTGCTTCTTCATGCGTAGTCATGGCCAGTCTCGCCGACTCCAAGCACTCATCCGCAAACGTGCGACTTCTTCCCGTGCCGCTTGGGGGCAGAGCGCGTTGCGCGAGCGCCAGACTGGAATAGTAGCTCACCACGTCGCTCTTGAGGATGATTACAAACATCTTGGAGTCTTTGCTCTGGCTATTGATGCGCACATCTTCCAGCAGCTTCAGCGTCTCTTGCAGCAGGAATTGCGTGTCCCTTACCACAAGCTGTACCTGCTGACTGCGGCCCTGCTCGCTCTGTCGGAGGGCCCCCGGCGAGTATAGTCGCTGGTAGATCTTGCCCTGCACCTCGGCGTGCTTGATCCACAGGCTCAAAATGGCCTGGCTGGGCACCTCGCCAAAGGTAGCCTCGAGAACACTCGGAATGCTGATGTCGTAATCCTGTAGCACGCTCGCCCTTCCCAGCCTCAGACTCAAGCCCTTGTCCAACATGTATGTGCTCCAAAACATCAACATCTTGGCCGACCGCAGCTCTGGCTTGTCGTTGCGTATGCTGTTATCCTGGTGCAGACCCAAGGAACGGCACATGTGCGCCGCCCGACTGGTCAGCATCCATGCCATGCTCGGCCGGGACAAGTCAATCGACAAGCTGGCCGCCATCAGCAGCGCCTCAATGTTCTCCATGGTTGCCGGCATCAGCAGTGGGATGTGAGCAAGTGCCATCTCGACATTGTTCTGGCACATTGTACAAAACTGCTGAAGGTCGGCCTTTTCAGAGGTGTTTGCTGGCGCCATGATTGAGGCTTCAAAGAAAAGGTACATGAGCCCGGCGTTGACAATGATGAATAATGACTCTGACACGTCCCCGTCGTCGGTACTGAAATACAGACGTCTGCATCTGTCTGTAAACTGGTCGATGTCGGTAAAGCATAACACCACCAACAGCATCATGGGACCGGGGGCGCTTTTCAGTGCCCTTAGCTTTTCTATCACAAATTCCATGGGCGGCATGGGGAGGTCGCGCAAGCGGCCCCGATGTACGTTTCTGCTGTGTTGAGAGCCTGTTTCGACGCCAGTGGAGCCCCCACGATTTGTTTGAAGATTCACCATTTGCCGAAGAGATGAAAGAGCTGCTTCTATCCTGGGATCGGGAGTAGAAAAGGGAGCCGAGCCGAGCATGCTGGTTTGTACCGCGCGTGACACGAGCTCAGAGGCAAATGCGGCATGAGCTGCAAGCGAGGAGTTACCTTCAAATGACTCAACGTCTTCAGGGTCGGCTACTGTAGAGATATCATCATGAGCTGCCGATGACGACGGCGTGGGCTTTGACCCTGACGGTGTGCTCCCGACTGATGCCCGGGTCAGTACGGAGTGTGTTGGGTTCGGATTCACGCCGACTGACGTATTTGATGTCGTCAATTTTTGTAGCAGAGATTCGATACCGGCAAGACGATCTTGCATGTCATCTATTTTTCTCTCACTATATGGATGATCAGTTATTCTAGTTGGCTAGGTGTGTAAAACCAGGTACAAGTGTGCCTCAACGGACGAGCCCAGGGTAATATCATACTATTGGCTTGAGATCAAGACGCGCTGCTTTGGTTCCTTTGGCTTTTGTCCAAGGCCGGTCGAGCTGCACGACCTCTTGGCACTTTTGCAGTTTGAGCATGGTGATTCCTTATCACATCTAATCTTTTGGGAGTATTAGTGCACGATTGTGCATGGTATAGTCGTCCAAAAACGGCGACACTACTCCGAGCGCCCAGTGGGGCGGACAAGACGTGATATATGGTTTAGATAACTGACCTTTCGGAGTCTACATTGGTCACACTACATGTTGATAATCAGTCTATGTGGTCACTAGTAAAGAATGCAGAGGTCGGCGTCTGTATGCCTCGACCGAGAATTGGAACCCGGACCTCCCAGTATGACAAAGCTTACCGCTCGCCGAATGCCGCCAGGAGAAGTACCGCCGCCCGCCACTTCTGCCGCCTCGGAATCCATCTCATGGGACTCCATCATACCATGGGGGAGTTCCGCAGTATATGATTGAATGATTCGATGATTCGCCGCCGGGCCTCGTAGTGAGTTGCAGACTGCTGCATTCGGCCAACTCTGACAACGTGCCACTGCTACCTTAGGCGCCCGAGAGGCTTAGCCAATTGAATCCCGTACCCGCTTTCGGACACGGCGCCCGCGCGTTCCGAACGCAGCACTACTACGGTCCCTTGAAGAGTAAGGTAGCCAGTGTCATCCATCCAGATGAGAGGCTGTTAGGGGAAGAAGAGTTATATACGTCACTTGTTAGTTGAGAGGAAAGAAAATTTATGGGTAAAATAGATTGTCTCGTTATCATTTCGTTCAGACGCCGTTTATGAACAGTGTCGATGAAAACCCTCTCGGAGCTTGAGACCGCATTAACTCTAGCCTCGAAGTAGTTTCTTAAGTTCATGTAAATGGCCATGAATGTTCATCCAGAACAACCGATGCAACAAGACTATATACTCGGATTGAAAAGGTAATAAAGCAATCATTTTCGCGCTGGTGAATCACGAGGTCACTTTCGCTTCCAAATGAAATGGTCGGCATTGATTGATCCGACCGTCTTTGGCCAGGGCAGAATTGTTGCATACTTGCGTCCTTGCTACATACACAGCCAGAAAGTTCGTCAAGAGTTAACATCACAGAATGCCGGCACTCGCTTGTCTTGATTCTTATTCAAGTCTCTTGGCTTGGGAAAGCTAGTCAATATAATGGTGGATTCATGTTTGTAAGAGAAATATCATGTGCCGGCTCTCGTGCTTCTCGGGCGACTTTGTCCCATTGAAAGATTTGTACTCGGCCGGGTGGTTTCGAGGCAGTGTAAATGGGATCTACAGAGTACAACTACAAGTGTGCGCTACAACTCTAAATTCTCTAGCATTGTATACCAGTCAGTTGGCTCCGAGGCTTCTCAGATCATAGATCCATTGGTATACGAGCCATGAATGTTACATTGTTATTATCGAGTATCCTAAAAAGAATTGAGGCTCGAAAAAAAGAAATTGAAGCTTTTCACAGAGTAGCATTCGCCTTTATCCTTCGGAAACTGGCCGGTGGACCAGGGGGGTTGCTCTCTTGGCAGCAGACTCTGGTGGAGCCAGCAGCGTTATTTATAATGCTTACATACCGCGACTCGCAGCAAAGCTCTTCATGCTGATAGATATGCTTCTGACACGCCAAGTATGTGCAGAAAACCAGAGAGTTGCGATCCCGCGAAATCTCGCCGGCGGTGGAGACCATGGCTTAATGACCTGCTTAATCAAAACGCTGTTACCGATCACGGCGCTCTTGGTATGCTCCACTATGCATCGTATAATGGTCTTGTCCCAGCAAAAATGTTGTATTTGCCCCGAATCGCGTCACTTAAGTCTGGAGCCTTTTACAAGTTGGATATCCTACAATCACGATTGAGAATCCAACATCGTGAGAAAAATGGCAGGGTACCGTCGCAGCGGAAATGAGTCCAAGAGTTTTTCTTCCCCATAATGGCAAATGCGATGACGGCTGAGCCGCCGGCCTATTGAGGATAACTCCGGACGTGATGTATATAGAGGACGGAGTCATCTTTTGCGTTTGTGCGTATTTCTGTGTTGAAGTCGGAGTCACGAAAAATTCAAGTCTTTCTCTGGGAATTGTCAAGTCCGTTCCTTGAATATGCACTCATTCCTTTGCCTTGGTTTCGTTGCCGCGGCTCTCGCTGCAGAGCCTTGGATCAACGCCCCGGACACTGGCCTTGAGGATTACTTGTACAGCACCAACTACACCGAGGGCTCATTGCCTCTTCTCAAGGATATCCGCGGTGTCCCAGACTTTGACTGGGCTGCAGAACAGCATCTCGATCTGCAGCAGTATTCATTCTACCGAACAGGGTCAGCTGGCGAATGGAGTAAGATGGTCAATCCATGTCATGATATTAAGCTACTAAAATGTCGGATCCAGGCTACCGTAATAACTTGGATATCTGGTCCAAAATCAAGTTCAGAGCTCGCATGTTGACTGATGTCTCTGGTGTTAACAAGACATTGCCGTAGGTGGGCTTGCTTTTTGACCGCAAAATCATTTACTAATGAAAATAGGACCACCTTCTTGGGCTACAATTTTAGTGCTCCCATCTTTATTGCTCCTGCGGCCAGGGCAGTCTATGGTGACGAGAGGGCCGAGTTGAACTTTGTTGATGCAGCAGCAAACGAAGATATCTTGTACACTGTAAGTGAGATTCGATTCCTGGAGCCATCTATACTCTTGATGAAACAATATGATCAAGACGATCTAACTTGCCATGACAGGCAGCCTTGTACGCATCAAAGACGATCGAGGAGATTGGTGTTCAGAAGCAGACACACAACGACACACTCAACGGTCCGCAGGTCACTTTCCAGCAGGTACGTCCATACTTCCAACAGCTTTCCAGGGTCGCACTGACTAGAAATTATAGATCTATACCAACGCCAATCTTTCCGTCACTTGGGACAACATTGCGCGTGCCGAGGCATACGGAGTAAAAGCAATTGTCTGGACTATTGATGCTCCAGCGGACTCGGTCAGACACCGCGCCGCTCGCTATGACACCACCAACGCGTATGTTATGCTTTGTCCCGTGTGTGTCTTTGTTATTGTAGCACTAATTTTATGTCCAGAAACTCGGTAACATCAGCTCTGACTGTAAGTTCTCAACATGATCATCAATATCCATTTCCCCTGCCCATATATGTCTCCCAAGCACACGTACTGATCAGTGCACTAATTCATAACTCTATAGTGGGACCTCTATGACGAAATTCGAAACCGAACCTCACTGCCCGTGATCCCCAAGGGTATCAGCACAGTAGAGGACGCGCTGATGGCGGTCGAGAAGGGCGCCCCGGCCATTTACATTTCCAACCACGGCGGGCGCCAGCTCGACCACTCGCCCTCGCCTGTTGAGATTGCCTACGAGATCTACCGCAATGCGCCACAGGTGTTTGACCAGGTAGAGGTCATGGCCGACAGCGGTGTGCGCTATGGCTCTGATGTCGTCAAGCTACTCGCGCTCGGCGTCAAGATGGTCGGATTGGGAAGATCGTTCGTGCCCCCGTCAGCCTGAGTTCAAAGTTGTTCACCGACATTGCAGAAACTGACAGAAATACTAGGTTCATGTTTGCAAACTGCTTTGGTTTGGATGGTGTCACCAAGCTGATCCAGATCATGAAGCAGGAGATTATCCGGGACGCTGCCCAGGCTGGCGTGCCTGATCTGAGAAATGTCAGCCGCAGTGTAGTGAGTAACCACATTTCCCCTCCTTGTAAAGATCAGAAAGGACTGACAATGTGTTAGATCAACACTCGGGCTCTGAATGAAACCGTTTTCTTGCTCGATAACTAAGTCGGGAGCCAGTTATTTTTAAGCATTCAGAAGATGCTCGTCATCATGTATTAGTTTTGGACATGTGAAATAGGCCGGCATTACTCTGCATGTAACCGATAGACTTGTCATTTACACTTTCTTCTCTGTACATATCACTTGTAGCAATTTAGCTTTTCTTCAAAGGTCGGAAACCATAACATTATTGATTGTCTAGCTAATGACCAAAAAACAATGTCAAATGTCCAGAACACCTCCGAGCGAGTGATGCAAAGAGAGCAGAAAATCTTGAAACGCCTTGATAACTCCATTGTACCCGTCGTAATGTCCACAAATTTATCAATCGCTGCTATCGTATGTGCTGTGGGCCTCTGCAAGTAGGCTTGGTCATTGCGCGGCTCGTGAAAGCGCATCTCTTCCTTCATTCCTCATAGTCTAATCGGCCAAGTCTTCGTGATGGACAGCGGGGTGTGTCTCGATCCATTTTCCGGCAGCCTCCTAGGCGCGCAGTGCCCTAAGTCTCTGCTGCAAAGCGTCTTCCTCCTCTGCAGTGGGCTCATTCGTCTGCGGTCCGACGGGCTCTGCCTTGCTCGGCTGCGCCTCGTTGAACTGAGAGCTCAGCTGGACACCGGCATCGTCGGCCAGCTTGCCCAGCAGTTCGTGTACGGCATCTTCGCTGACAGTGGCGCTCGTGCTCTGGGAGATGGCATCCTGGTAGATGCCGTTGCTCATGGCATACTCTTCGTTCTGCTGCTTGAATTGCTCAAGGGTCGTGAGCGTCCGCTCGGGGTTCATGGTACGCTGAGCAATGCCCATTGTCTTGCTGGACTGGCCCATCATGTGCGTCATGCGGTTCATGGCATTGTTGGCCTGTATCTGGGATGCCGAGAGCTCAGCCATGTCGGCCATTTGGTCCATCTGAGCAGCGAGGGCCTGCTTTGACAGCAGGATCTTGGCCTTTTGGTAGGCCTTGGCGGTCTCGCCCTTCTTGAGGAGTTCTTGAATCTGTTTTCGGAGGAGAGGGTCTTGTTTCGCGGCCTTCTGGGCCTCTTTGCGCGCCTGCTTGGCTTGGAACTGTGGAGCGATGGAATTAGTCGGCGACGCTCAAGGGACTGGTGTGGTGTCGCGGTGATCATGGGAGACGTACCCGAGCCTGGAACTCGACCTGCATGTCGCGGGCGATCTGTCTGTTCGACATGGTGAAAGAGAAAACGATCGCGAATTGCTAGAAGTGGCAAAAGGTGGTGAGAATCGTGATGCGCGCAGTTGCGAAGATGCGCGGCTGAAATGCGAAGCGAAGCGTTGGTGGGTGCCTGATGCGGACTTTCAAGGTGATGTATCGGTGAGTGATGGATGCCCAAGGAACTGGATTAGGTGAAATGTTCGCAGGTTTTCGGTTGGTGCCTGTATTGGTTGCGAAAATTGAGTTGACCTTGCAGGTGGTTCTAGTTTGACAGAGTTTGGCCAGATGTTGGAGCAGTCTGGGATCTGTAGGTGTCAGGTGGTGGCAGAGGAAATGGCTGATCCGTTTCGGCGGTTCCGCTGATGCACGACTAAAGGGCAATCAATGGGATGGTGTTTGGGCGTCCAACAACCGCCCATGGCTTAGTGGGGTTCGCGGGGGGACTCTGCAGAAACCGCGCCACAAGATGACGCAGCTAGCGGCTGTCGGTCTTGATTCAGCCACTGCAACCACTGAAGGCATGCCTACTGCATGTACATGAAATTCCCCCGGGCTGTCTCTGGTACCTTATCCAGTGCCAAGTGCTTCTTTGATTGGCATCCATATTTGTTATCCAGGCGAATGTTGCCGGAAGGGTCTACTCTTTGCAGCCCCTTCATGTCTACCTCAGTAATGGATGCTATCCAAGGACACTTTCCATATTAATGTTATGAAATACACATCTTGAACAAATTCGGGTTTCGCGACAAATTGTCAGGAAAGTAGTCAGGAAAGTATGCGGAAACAAAGAATACATGTTACGGCCACACAAGGCCGATTGTTGGCACTCAAGCGGCCGAATGTGGGGCCGGGTCATGACGCACTATAAGTTGGCGCACACATAGCGGCCGTACTTTCCAGTTATACACCATGATGGACTTGTTATCCTCAATCTTTCATGACCTCGAATGGTATAAAAGCAGGGCTCATGAGAAATACGGCATTCATAAGGTTTTACAGTATGACATCGAAAGCAAAACTCAACGTACAGTCCTTTCCCCGACCTCCACTGCTGGAGCGCACACCTCGTCATTTACAGATCAAATGGGGTGACAAGTTAATCGCCGACACCAAGGAGTCCTTTTGGGTTCTCGAAACCCATCACCCTCCCAGTACGACTCAATTCCCTCGCTCACTTGCAAGGCTCTTTCTGACATCTAACCTCACCAGCCTATTATCTTCCGCCGTCCTCGGTCAAGCTTCCCCTGACTCGGACACCTCGGTCGTCGTATTGTGAATGGAAAGGAAGGGCAACGTACTATTCCATTGAGTTGGATGGCAACAAAGTATCAAACCGTATATGGTCATATGACAACCCCACGCGAGGTTTCGAGCCACTCAAGGACTTTTTGTCCTTTTACGCTGGACCGTGGGACTGTGTCGTGGACGGCGAAAAGGTCGAGGCACAGCCTGGCGACTTTTATGGTGGTTGGGTCACTAGTGATATCGACGGGATTGTTAAGGGCAAGAATGGCAATTTTGATCCAGTGATTTAGATGTACGAGTTCAGTATAAAAGTTTCGGCTTTCTTATAACCTATAGACAATGGTTCAGGCCGAGTGACATAGTGAATCTACCTAGACATACTTGTATCGAATATTCTCAATAGCCTCTGTTTCTAGTGAACATCTTTGAATGAATAAAACGGCTGCGACTTCGTAACATCTTGACTAACATCAACATTCCCAACAGAAATGTATCGATTTTCGGTTTAAGCTCGTCCAGACTGTTGGGAAATCGCTTCTACTTGCTCCACTCCCGCCTCGTCCCCAGCGATATCCTTGGTCATTTTGGTATGTTCCCTCTGAACGTCCGTCTCGTCCACCAGGACAACCTTGTCGCCAAAGTCCCTGGCGATTTCCTCCAACGTCTTCCTCCGCGTCTCGGGAAAGTAGAACCACGCCAAAACGAGGAAGAAGAGCGTGCACGCGACAAAGACGTAGTAATAGTTTTCCTTGATATTGGCAAACGCGCTGGGCCCAGCTTCCGTCACGGCCACGTTGACAATAAAGTGGCTAGCCGCGGCGAGGCCCATAATTTTGCTCCGCAGCGTAATGGGGAGAACCTCGGCCCCGTATAGCCAGGTCGTGCTGTTGAGCATGCCGTAGTAGCACACGACAAAGAGATAGATGCCCAGCACGGCGAAACCCTTGCCGACTCTGTTGGACGAGTTTTGGAATGCCCGTTGCATGACAGCGGCGTAGATCTCAATGACAATGATGCCGGCAAGCCCAGCAATGATCATCTTCCTGCGACCCCACTGGTCGGTCAGATATCGAGTGGTGAGTGCGTTGGAGGCGAATGCAATAGTTCCATACACAGCCGCAAGAGCCAGGATGGTGTTTCTCTCAATGCCCAGAGACTGGTACAATATGGTCTGGTAGTACTGGATGACGTTGACGCCAGTCAGACTCGTCATGGTCTGCACGGCTATAGAGACGAGGGCGCGGTGACGATACAGCTTAAATGCCTCGCGCACCGACTTGATCTCTCGAGACATTTCGTATTCAATCTGTGCCCTCATGAAAGCAAATTCTTCTTGCGCCTCGTGTGACTGCAAGTCTCTTCGGATCTTGATAAACTCTCTGCGAGCGTAATCAATCTGTCCCGCCCTGATGAGCTGCCTCGGAGAGTTGGGCATAAAGGTGGAAAGGCCAATGAACATGACGACGCCCCATGGGATCTGGATGCCCAAGGGCAACCGCCACTGCGTCGCACCGTAGGGAGCAAAGCCGCAAGCAAACCCGACCCAATTGGACATCATGGTGCCGAAAGAGATGCCACATCCAGAGATGCCTCCAATAAGACCTCTCTGCTCGGGGGCCGAGATTTCGCTGAGGTAGATGGGCACAGTTGCGACCAGTCCGCCCACCGCATATCCCGCCAGTGCGCGGCCAGCCAAGAAGACGCCGATATTGACTGACGCGGTCTGAATTACGGTGCCAATAGTGACAATGACACACATGAGCTGCATGAAGCGGATGCGGCCAAGCTTGTCACCAATAAAGGTTTGTGTCAGGGCGCCCAGGGCTTCGCCTGCAATATAGACGGCCACGACTGCTCCTGTCAGGCCATTGGAGGGGTGATGCATATACTCGATCCAGCTCTGATGTGCAATAGCTTATGATTGTTAATTTCAGATAAACAATCGCGGTCCGTGGTACTCACTTGTTGTTGCTATGCCAGTATCGAATCCCTAGAGCTCGTAAGCAACTGCTTATGAAATCGTGGAGAGATGGCCACTTACAAACAAGAATGTACCAATAGATGCGAAGAGCGCAATTCCGATAGTATACCAACCAGCCATCTCGATGCTTCAGTTTCGGGTTTCCAATGTGAAAACTCGTTGTATTCCATCGCTGCAAAGGAACAAGTCCTTTGCCAAACTTTACCAGAACATAGCAGAGTACAAATACTCCTACCAGAACAGACGACGATCCCCTGAAGGGTGATTCTAAGCGCCCGTTCCCCCACATAACGGGAGGGGATCTGCACAGAAAGTTGGAGGAGGTCGGGGAACAATGTCGCGGGGATTGCGGGGGTGGTCCTCCCCCATGATTTTAGCTCCCCAGTTGAGGTGGAACGTTAATGAGGAGAGCACCGTGACGGGGACCATATGACGGCACTTGGGCCGGAGCAGGATCGTACGGTTGGGGGTCAAGACTTATCAGTGCTGAAAGATCGGTACAGCATTGGTGAGTATTATCATGTCATGGACTATAGTATTGGAGGTCCTAGAGCTCTCAATCGCGTTAGTTGAATCGAAATGGAAAAGGTTCTTGAATACAGTCTATCAAGTTTCTACATCTATTCATTCTGGTCCATAGTACTAATCCATGGCTACCACTGTATAGCAACGCTTTGACAGTGGAGATCCCATGGTCATGCATACCTTGTAAGACAACAAATGCTTTTCCCAATATGCATTCTTGATTTCCACTCCTTCTTTATAGGTATCCGCTCAGATGCTTCGGACTTTTGATGAATAATGTCGTCACATCATTTCAAACCGGCGCGCCTCAGGCTATGTGGGCTTCTGCTTCTAATCGTCTCACCCTGTCGTGGTAAAGCCAGAGACCCATTTGTCGATTCTTTATCAATATTTTTCGGCTCCTTTGGTTCCTCTTCAATTTCACTGTCAGAGTCGTCCAGGCTATCCAACTGGAACGATTGCTCCTCGTCAAGCTCTCGTCTTCCCCGGGATGAACCACTCATCGTCTCTGCATCGTTGTTTTTCTCGTTTTGGTAGAGCTTCATATTCACAAACATGGCGTAGAGTCCAAGGTCGTAAGCCAGGCGACAGCTGCCAGCCACGACAAAGGCGATCCAAAATCTGTCGCCAGAGGCCAGAATACCCGTAAGAGTCGGCCCAGTCATGGCCGCGAGCGTCCGTAGCATGGCAGTGACACCCATGACGGCGGTCCGCTCCTCCGACTTGACGACAGCGGCGATAAAGGCCGTGCGGGGAGCCTGGTCCATGTTGTTGAGGCCCGCTCGGAGGAAGAGCAGAGCCGCTGCCAACCAAAAGACGGGAGGGAATGGGAACAGCAACACTGCGGCCGACGATGGGACATGGGTGAAAACCATGGTGTTGATCAAGCCGATGCGCCGCGCCAGCGGACCTGCAAACACCGAGGAAATGGCCCCCAAGAAATAGGCCACCGAATTGATATCGCCCAGAGTGGCCTTGCTAGGGTGAAAGGTCTGATCCAAATAATAGTTTGTCATCGAGTACGGGACCATGCCGTCGGCGAGGGAGTCCACGGCCAATAGAAACCAGAGTTTATACATGACAGACCTCGTCGGCGCCGATATGTCCGCCAGCCGAGTCGAAAACCAAGTCACGGACCGCATAAACCAGTTGCGGGCTGGTCTGGTCTCCTCGGGCCTGGGTAATTGTACATGGCTGGGATCCGCAACATGTTGCCCCTCGCTTTGTGGCACTTGGACATAGTCCTTTTCAGTCTCGAGCTCGCAAGCTTCCGTCAATAGAAAAGTCAAGAGCGCATTGACGATGCCCATGACGGCGTATATCCAGAATATCGCGTGGTAAGCATCAATCGTCGTCCAGCCGTCTCTGACTTCCAGCACACGGATGATTCGGCCTGAGGCCTCGCTGCCGAATGCAGACCCCAGTGTGGACGTTGTGACATACCACGCGAGGACATCGGATCTCGTCTCAGGTGTGGTAAGTTGAGACAGGATGGACCTGGTAGATGGTGTAAGTGTACCGGAAACTCTAATTCGAATGACGATGATTACGCTTACTCTTCGATACTGCGAAAAGGACCAAAGTCTCCGCCGGTAATGCTTATGACGCCAAGTATAGCAGCCAATAGAAGGATCCAAAAGTTCTCAAACACGGCAAAGACCAGGCCACTGAAGACCATCAGGAAGGAACCAGCCAACAAGACCTTTCGTCTGCCGAGTTTGTCGGCAACAAGAGTAAGGAACGTGCCGAGAAACACATCTCCGAGTAAAGTCAGGGTCATGAATAACCCAATCTGATGATCTGAAAAATTCAGAGCCGAGAAGAAGATTGCTACGTAAAATATTAGCATCAGGTTTTTTTTTTTTTAATTGGCGTTGGCTGCCAAGGTTCATCGTTTCTCGTACCAAGTATTAGTGAGTTTGCGCCATAGGCAATCATCCGAAAAGACCGAGCCAAGATGATGAAATAGGCATTTCTGCCAGTCTCATGGATCGAAGCGATGCCGAACTCATGGTAGAACCATTTGATCGGCCCAAGGACTGCAGACATCCTCTGTATGTCAAAATAATATCACTTTTGTTTGTTGTACGGAATACAGCAATAGAAAGAGTCTGGGCAGACGGCCCGGGCCCAACATTGAAAAAAACAGTCTGGAGAAGCGGGGCGTTCGGCTCTGAGGCGGGCGCCTTGCCGGTGTCGGCACCGATGACATCGCTAATAACGCCCGAGATGGGATGGCGGTGGGTGGTGGCTGGTGGGAATGGCCTCTGAATGAAGCTAGTCTTTTAGTGATCTGAGCTATGAGATATGAGGGAAATTGTGTGATTCGGTGAACGTCTTGAGTCATGGATCTCTGCAAATCGGTAGGATTGCAGCTGGGCCAATCGGCTCTACACCAAGATACTCACTTGCAAGGTTCAGCAGCAGTCACGCGACCATCAGTAGATGATCGATCACTGCGTAAGAATTGGGCTAAAAAGATTGGACCAAAATGATTGCAATGTCATGAAGTCGCCACTATAGTCCAAATTTAACATGAATACAACGCCATTTTTGTGCTGGCATGATTATACTATAAACAAATTCACATTCTTCTTGGCATTACCCACATAATACCCCCACAACCTATTATACAGACTGCGACTGGTGCTGTACAGAGTACTCCTCAGACCCAAACCTTACAACTTACACGGGCAGAGGATATGCCAGGTAATCATCAACGTATTTCGAGTTTAATAATAAATTTTGCTTAGAAGGGAGTTCTCATCATTATGCATATGAACCTCTGCCAGAAATAGGGCAATGCCATTACATATAAACATGATCTGAACTCGCCTTCGCTTCCTGCTTTCAATTGTGGTATTTCCATGGCTTTAAGGGAGGGGCGCCAAGATCCATTGCCAGGTGGTAAGTCGCTGTGGAACTTGTCAAGAGAAGTGACTGGAGAGGGGGAAACCAGTCAAGTTCAATCGCCCAGAATGTTAAAGTGAAGGGGGGAAAAGAAAGAAAACAAAAAGAACTGAATAATAGGCCAATAGCTTGCAAATTATAGAGAGAAATGCGGGAAACATAAACCACTGGGAACTGCACCAACGGGGCACAGCGCGGGAATTGGACCAGGCTACTACAAGCTGACCAAAAAGCGTTTACGGGACGTGATCCCGCCCCGCCTCGCTGTAGAGCCCAGACCATGACAAAGATATGTAGTAACAATCATTCTACTGCCAATCAGCATAAAGGTAAAATCATCCATGCTACTGCCAGCTCTTCGGATTTCTGCTCAAATGTGTCCCGGTTGCATCGAATGAAGAAAGGCTCTATTCAACCCTTGGTGCATTACCTTTTTCGTCCCACCCTTGGTTGTTGAACGACATTGTCATGGCTCAGCTTGGGGCGACCACTGTGGTCGCAACAGCGGTTACTTTGCTCGCTCTGTTTGTATCCAGATTCCTCACGAACCGAAGACATGTGAGGAAGCTGCAGGAAGCCAAAGCAGTGAGTTGAAGTCTCCACGCGCCGGGCAAGGTTCTTTTGATCAGGCTGATACGTGATTCGGCCTCAGCCAATGCCGGCGTACCATCCAGTCTTTGGTCACTTGGTCGCGGTAAAGAAAGCCATGCAGAATCTGCCACGAAATGTCACCACGCACGTCATGGTGCGGGTGATAGCAAAGCAGTTTCCCAAGGGCATCTTCTATCTCAATCTATGGCCTTTTAACAAGACTCTCATGGTTGTCGCCAATCCATACACCGCAGCCCAGATTGAGGCTGCCTTTCTCGACAAGCCGCAAGTCATAACTGACACATTGGAGGTTATTATGGGCGGGCCTTCACTGATGACGATGCATGGAGGCACCTGGAAAAAATGGCGTGCACTCTTCAACCCAGGATTTGCCCCCAACTACATTACGAGGCTTGCTCCAGCGATTGCGGACGAAACCGCAGTCTTGTGCCAGTTGCTGCATGATGCTGCGAGGCAGGGGGATATGTTCCAGCTGGAAGAATATACATTACGCCTAACATTTGACATAATCAGCCAGGTAACTCTGTAAGTGGTTTCTCGCCGCCATCAGTCTTAACCTTCCTATCAAGGGCTCATACTAATCGTTACTTCCGCATAAAGCGGTTCTCGCCTGCACTACCAGACTCAAGGAAGTGTTCTAGCGGATGGCGTGCGGCGACAGGTTTATTGGACGCCGTTTGCAACGTCATTCAATCCATTTCGCCGCTTTCTCAGTCCTCGCCCCTTGATACAAAAATATACCAGTTTCTGCATAGATCGCTACCTCAGCGGTGAGATCGACAAGAGGTTTGATGAGCTAGTACAGTCTCGTCGAGACCCTGCAAAGCATATACAAGCTAGATCTGTGCTTTCCTTAGTCATGGATGAGTATCTGAAGGACGTGAGTGATACAAAAGAGCTTTCAAGAGAAGCCTTTAAACAACTCGTAATACCACAACTTCGTTTGTTCCTTTACGCTGGACATGATACGACTAGCAGTACCCTGTTGTACTGCTACTATCTCCTCTTCCAGCATCCGGATATCCTGGAAAAGGTCCGAAGTGAGCACGATACCGTCTTTGGATCCGACTTTTCCATAGAGCATATTCAACAGGAAGTGACCAGAGATGCAACTCAGTTTAACAAAATCCCATACACCCAAGCAGTCATCAAAGAAGTGCTTCGCCTTTTCCCGCCCGGCGCAAGCATTCGCGACGGTCGCTCTGACCTGATATTGACAGATGAGGATGGTAAACAATACCCCACTGAAGATTGTTACATATGGACTCTCAATCTAGTCATGCACCACAGCCCCGAGGTCTTTGCAAAGCCTGATGAGTTTATACCAGATCGATGGCTAGTAGAGCCTCACGATCCTCTTTACCCCAAAAAGGGATCTTGGAGAGCATTTGAATGGGGCCCACGTGCCTGCATCGGACAGACACTTGCACAGTTGGAACTCAAGGTGGTGCTAGTCATGACGCTCAGGATGTTTGACATCAATGTTGCGTACGCTGAATGGGACAAGAAGCATGCAAAGAAGGGCATCACCACCGTGGAAGGAAACCGAGTATACCAGGCGGAGATGGGAGGTGCTGGCTCTCATCCCGTTGACGGGTTTCCAGTAAAGATTACATTGAGGGCATAGTAACACAATATTCACTCTGTAGAAAGGGATCAAGATTTCTCCTCGACAGACGTTTCCTTTGCAATAGGTGCCTACGACTATCTATTGATCACCGCACATTGTATTATTACTAATGATCAATCCGTACCAACAAATCGACGCCGAGAAAGCGGGCCTGTCCGCAGCGTAACCCGGCACCTACTAGTACCTACCTTGTAGTCCCAACGGCGAGAGGAATCTCCTAGCAGTCACAAGGAATCATACAAAGCAATAAACTCCTTGCGTCTCACCATACAGTCATCCCGTACCACAACCCAACGCACCTGCAAGCCACTCGCCTCGAGCGCCCGCACATCAGAAAGACTCTGCCTAGCCGCATCCATGATCATGGCCGTAAGCCCGCCGTGCATCTCCTGCTCGCGGCCGGCGTGTCCACCCACGGCCATCATGACCAAGCCAGTGGGCTCGCCGACATCATCATCATCATCGTCTCGACTGCTGCTGGGAGGTTGAAGCAGCCGGACCGGCAGGAGCGTGTCCTCAGCCGAGCGGGCCTCGATCATGACCACCTCGGTCCACCGCCGTCCGAAGCCCAGGTAGAGCGTGCGCAGGTTGGGCGCGAAGCGAAAAGGTTGGTCATTGCCGGTCCTCTCGGCCTGGCGGAGGAGCACGCGGAAGGTATGGTGGTCCAAAAGGAGATTCTCCAGCCAATCCAAATGCAGCCGTCCGTTCTCAACTTGACCCAGAGTACTCCCGTCATCATGTACTGGTCGCTCTTCGGAAAGTAGCAGGAGCATCGAGGCCACCTCGGGCCCGACGTAAAAGACGGTCCCGCGGGGCATCGGACGCTGACCCATGTCACGGTGCCGCTCGGGCGTCGACCGCGTGAGGCCTTGGTTAATCAAGTACCGATGGGAACCCGGATCCGTCAGCTGGCGCACGGGCAAAAGCGCCGGACAGCAGCGCCTCTCGACCTCGGCGCGCACGAGACGATTGCCCGTGTGCCATAGGCCGCGGTCTTTGCTCTTGATGCCGCGCGTCAGGACGTGAGGCTCTGGCTCCTGGCCATTGTCGTGTGCCATGATGGTGAGGGTCTGTATCGGCGGGATTAGTTCTTCGTCTAGGCGCTCTTGCAGAACCATGGTGCGGAGCTCGGCTGGGAGTTCTTGGAATCTAGGAAAAGCCGCTGGGGCAGCTTCTTGAACCTCGTCACCTGGCTGCTCACCACCATGGTACTCATGGGAGGAAACTGAAATGTAAGGTGGGTTATCTCCATCCGAGGTATGTTGTCTGTATGATGACATTTTGCATAACGATATGGCAACGTGTTGATATCGTCTTCTAAAAATAACATATTTATTTATTAGAGTCCAACCTTTTTGCCTCTCATGATGTCCCTTTTATTATTTTGAGATAACATGATATCTAACCCTTTGATTCATGGCAAATTGAAGCCAGTTCATATTGCTCATGGCGAGGACTTTATTGAATATGAAAAGTACTTGTGAATCGGAGGTGAGTTGAAACAGTAATCGTGCCTATGCCAGTCATCAAGCTTGTATCACGATGAGTAGTCAAATATCGGCAAGGTTTAAAGAATGTAGGTAGGTTCTGGGTGTCCAAACATTAAATTCAATCCTCATGAGACCTAAGATACTGATTTCTAATCCGTCAGTCTATTGAGCCCACATAACAAGACGACGTAGACACAAGTGGGAGACGATAGACGTGTTGAGCGCCGATTGGCAACAAGTGCATACAATCCAAGTTAGCAAGGCGACACGTGAACAGGATAAATAAACTGAAAAGTTATTGAATGGAGATGAATTTCCTTGCTTTCTATTATCTGTCATGGTGATCACGATCTTTCCTAGCCAACAAGGCCGAGGGGTATTATATCCGTGGTCATTCCTTGTAGAATAACTGCATCATCAGAAATCCTGCGCACAACCTGTGCCAGTCATCCATGGACATCTCTATGGAACTAATTCAGAAAAGTGGTATCAACAAGAGTGAGAGTGAGAGTTCCTTCCATAGTATGCGCCATCGCAGTGGACTGTTCCAAGTCACTGTCGTTACGCCCCCAAAAATCATTCACAAACCTACTCGTCTTCAACGAGTTTCAAAAAATCGCTATGAGCAAGGACCAAACGCCATATATGTGGTGATCCCAGGAGTGGGATACCTGCCAGGGAAGAGAAACGGTCATGTCGAGACCAAATCACCTATCTCGATCCGCAGTTGAATCACGGGATCTTGAGCGCCTTGGGTTGGACACTTCTCTGAGGCTTCTGGACAGAGTAGAAAACCAACTCTCTTGGGGCTGGCTTCTCCGCGAAGTAGATGAGAGAATTCCTTGCTCCACATCAGAATCATTATCATCGGCCGATCGTTCAGCTGAATTATTCAACGACGTGGACGCTTCGGCACCGAAATCGTCATCACTATCGTCACGATACGGCTCGTAGCGTGGACTAGAAGGCGAGCCTCGCGCAAGTGACCGGACGACATCTCCTTTGCAGATAGGGCACGTGCGACGACGAGTGGTCAACCAAGGTGTGCTGCATATCATTAGTGACAAAACTTGGATCATTCGTGTGGGGTTTGACTCACATGCACTCAACGTGGAATTCATGGCCGCAAGGGAGGCTCATGACCTGACTCACGCCATCGACATATTCTTCAAGACACACAACGCATTCGACTTGCCTTCCCATATACTTTTTCCACTCACTTGGTTTCTCCTGCGGTGGCGATCTGGGGACCTGTAGAGAAGAATTGACCTGTAGTAAATCGCTTGCAATACCAGTAGTTGTCCTAGAACGAGGTCTGGGTCGCGAAGTGCTCTGCTGACCTTGCAACAAGGGGGTCGTTGGCGAGGGCGGCGAAGGTGAGGGCGGTCGAGTGACTCTAGGCGATTGACTTGGAGTCGATGCCACTGTGTGGAATGTCCTGACAGGCAATCTCTCCACTACTGACTTGGGAGCCCTCCACCTGCGACGGCGAATGCGCGCGCGCAAGATCAAGAGTGCATAGACGACAGTCAAAGTAATCAGCGGGCTAATGACAAGAACCAGAAGCGTATCGAAAAACGGGCTTGCACCACTAGTGGGCGTGATGATAACCCAAAGACCATCATGTTCCGGCGGGGTTAGCTCGCCAGGAGCTGGCTTTTCAGCAATTGGGGTCTTGATGGGAGGTGGATGAGGATGTGTTTCAGGAACTTCTTCTTCTTCTCCATGACCTCCAAACAGTTTCGACAGGAATCCATGATGCTCGTCAGCGTCTGGCCTTGGCTTCTCTGCCTTGAATGCAGGAGCTTTTACCCGTGAGGCACCATCAGGCGAATATTCTCCACTGCCGGGAGTAATGCTGCCGCCATTGGGTCGATTGGCATCTTTGGTCTTCTTCTCATCCACTTTATTCGAGTTGGCCTTGTTTCCAGATGGCGATTTGGTGCCGTCCTTGCTGATACCCTTGGAGTCCTCATCCTCTTGGAGAGAAGAGCCAAGCAGATCAGGATCCCTCCAGTCCTCGACACCGATGCGGAATCCATCGCCCGAGGGCTTGTCCATTTTGGTATCGGGATGCTTTCCAGCTTTGGCTGCCTTCTCTCGGCTGCTTTTGATGGCTTCGTCCTGGCTATCAGAAAATTCGTCAACGAGGACCCAATCATGCTGGCCACTGCTTGGTGGGCGACTCCTCTCTGCAGTGTTTGCACCCGAGTCCCAACGGAAGATGCTCGAAAGCCAGCCACGGCTCGAGACCTCGGGCTTGTTGCCCTCCCCGGTAGTGGCGCCAGCTGTCTTCTTCAGAGCTGGTGTCTTCATCCCAGAAGCATCAGTCGCCCTCGGGAGTTCAGTGGTTGTTGCAGTTTGCAGGCGGGCTTTCCTTCGAGCCTTGTCAGAGTTTTGGACTTGGTACGAAGACTTGCCGTTCTCGTCGATAATGTCCTCGATAAAACTTCCAGGCTGCATCAGAGATGACAGCAAGTATGCCGTGGTTCGTGATGTGAAGATAGAAGGAATCGTCACATTTGAAGTGTCGCCCCGCGCGTACATCTGGATCAATGGTCCTCCGCGCTGGTTGTCTCCCACGATCAGAGCAATGGCACCGCGTCTTTGCGCCCATTTCACCTTTTCGAGGAAACCACAGCCACCGCGACTGAGCAGCACGATCTTGCCAGCAATTTCGGCTCCTTCTTGTATCGACTGGATATCGGCGTGGGCTGGCATTGACAAGGCAGCTGCATCATTCTGCATTCTAGAACTGTCCAAGCCCGCGTGAAGGTAGTCGTCGGTGCCATCATTGACAGCCTTGTTCTTGGAGGTTGATTCGGTCTTTGAGGACGAGAAACGGTCGAGCATGGGCGTTTTCAATCCAGCATCTCGCTTGCCGTTCTTGCTACTGCCGGCGGAAGCTCCCGGTTTTGTCTTGTCATTCATCTTCTTGACCGAGCTCTTCAAGGCAGCGATACTTCCGCCATCCCATCCGGGTACGTCGCTGCAGCCCTGTTCGCCATCACTCTCCTCGCCATCCTGAAGGCTCTCCTCGGTGAAACCACTACCAATCCATAGCTGACCGCTCAGGCCTTTGCTCGGCAGAGGGGGGCCAAACGCGGCTGGGCGTGCAGCAAGGGAGGTGCTATTGTCGTCTGCGATGGTAATGATTGCATTTGGGGAAAATAGCGAAAACGGTGCCGACCATGAGAAGAACGACCGGAAGCCAGAATCCCGTGTAGAAGGCGGTGCTGAAATTGCAGTAGATGTTCGGGCGGCCGCGGCGATAGAGCGACAGAGAAGGAAGAGACAGGCGGCGAAGAAGAGGGATAGAATGGCGATTCTCGGAGGACGCATGATTGCGACTTTTGGAAGGCCAGAGCGTGGTAACAGTACCTAGCCCCCGTCCTCAAATGGCCACAACGGGGCCTGATGCTCTGATTGATTTTTTTTTTCCTTTAAATAAAGTGAAGAAGAGGTTGATCGTAGCACCGGGCTTGCGTCGTTGTGAAAAGTTTGGAAAATGTGCTGTTCGTGTCTAACGTAGATGCAGCGCTCAATTCACCATGTCGTTTCTGAACCACCCCATTCGGGCCTCCGGGAGAGCAACTGGGGGGGGTTGACTGGCACAAGACCAGGGATATCGCACGAGGAAGGGGAGGCAAAAAGAGAAGAGGTTGTCAAGATGGACGCGGCGGGAAACGGAATAAAAGATGAAGGAGAAAAGTGAACCTCGAAATGGAGGCGCAAGCAAGCGAAGGAGAAGTGAGGGAGTCACGAGGCCGAAAAAGGATTGGCAAGGACAAGAAAAATCGAGGAGGCAGGAGGTGATGAGGCGTGCCGGTGACACGATGAATGGGGTGAGATGGTGGACCGTGGAGGATGGTGGGTGATGTTACAGTGGGTTCGTGCGGCGGGACGGAGCTCTGGAACTGGAGCTGGGACGACTGGGGCTGGGGACTCACCTGTCAGGGTTGGTGGTGATGCCCAACCTGCTGAGCTAGCCTCTGTGCCTCTCCTTCTGGGGGAGGGGGCCTTGTGCTGTCGGGAGCCCGGGTTTAGAGGGGCTACAGCCTATTGCGTAAATCTAAGGTTCACTAACATGATCGAGCGAGTCTACTTAGTTGCTAAGATCTTTGTTTGCTGCCTCACCATGGCGGAGTTCAAGTGAACTAGGGAGTTAGACAGTGGTCTGCCGGCGGGGTGTGCATGTTTAGACGCTTTAGTCTGGTAGATAAGAGATTTTAGTGCTGGGCGATGATGATGATGTGAATGACTTTTTACTATTGTCACCATGTCTTAGTCTTTTGGCGAACGAATATCAGAAGGGAGCGGAACCGTCCGGAAGCAGTGGGAGATGTTGCAACTGTGCATCGCCAACCGCTTTGGTTTTGCCCTGCATTGATGATGTATGTGTCTTCTGCCCAGTCGCGCGTCTCTTTGCTGCCAAGAAATGCGTTGGACAGAACCGATTTGGGGGGGTCAGTCGAGGTCCCCTCGTGCTTGACGCGCTTGATCGATCCAACGGGTACACGGCGTCAGTCAGGCGCAAGGATCAGTGGGTCATTCACTTGATCAATCCATGAGCAGTCAATTGTGTGTACGTAGGCGGTGGGGGGGGGGGGGGGGGGGGGGGGGGTTCATGGAGTTGTTTTAAAAAGGAATCGAAACATTGAACAACCCCTGCCCATAGATTCAATAAACATGGAGTCACACAGACATTAAGCTAGGTAGTATGTTTCTTTGCTGGGGACAGATGCAGATGCTCTCTCTCTCTCTTTCTATGTGTGTGTTTAAGTGTCTGTGCTGGGATCCCTCCGTCTACTGCGACGCACGTTTCGTTTGCATCAGCTACCATCGTGGACCCTGGCATACGTTTCCGCCATCACATGCATATGGACGTCGCATTTGTTTCGTCTCTTCCCTTCTCACGAATGCCAAGAGTCACACTTCGTGCCCCTTGTTAGGTAAGCTGTCGCTGCTGATCTTATCATTTCCGTCTCATTTTCCAGTGCGCCCACAGATGTTAAGATGCAAACAATGGACGATTTCAAATGCACAAAATGAGGGTTGCATTCCAGAAAGGGAACAAGCATATCGCTCCGCACTCGCAGCACTTGATCATCATGCAGTGCCGGCAAAGTTCTAGACCTTGGCAAAGTGATTTGATAGGCAAGCCACGGGTCAGGCCAGGCTGGATTTGGTCAAGTTCTCGAGGTAGTCATCACTATCACTTTATTTAGTTACATCTAAAAGACAATTCAGGACGACATGTTTGTCTGGTGCTTAATCACAATCGCAATATTGGGAGATTGAAGTACAATTGGTACTATAAGAAGTTGAAATGATAGCAGTGACAACAAGAGATTCTTTTCTTAATAAAAAATAAAAATAAAATAAAGTGATGGGAAATTTGCACCCCAGTTCAGTTCAACGACGTTGTATCCGTACCTTTAGCCCAGTCTGGCGCACAAAGAAACTATTCACCACATTCCACTCCTTCTTCGGATCATCAAGCTCGAATCGAAACTGGGAGATGAGGCTCGGTATAACCTTCAAGACCTCCATAGTGCTAATGTGCTTTCCAATGCACACCCGACTACCAGCGCCAAACGTCAGGTCGGCCTGGTTCATCCGGCGTAGTCGACTCTGGTACGCATCCTCAGTCTCGCCCCGGGCGTCATCTCGCAGCCAGCGCTCCGGCTTAAACATGTCCGGGTCCGCGCCAAAGACGGCCGGGTTCCGGTGGACTACCCATGGGTTGATCCCGACGACGGATCCGGCCGGAACGTATTGCCCGTTGGGAAGGCGCAGACCCTCTGGCGGCACGTAGCGCTCCAAGCTCATGCCCACGCCCGGGTGGATGCGCATAGCCTCTCGTATGACGGCATCTAGGTAAGGGAGTCGTCGGGCATCTTTGAGGGACAGCGGGGTTGCGTCATGGTGGTGGTGGTGGTGCTGCTGGGGCGAGCCGAGGACTTCGTCTTCCAGCCGGGTCCAGATGGCGGGGTCCTTGAGAGCATAGTAGAACACGGCGCGCATCGTGATGGCTGTCGTGTCGGCTCCGGCAATCATGTTGATCATGAGATACCTAGAACAGTTAGAGTAAGCATTGTGGTTCTCAATGGACATGAGGTATGCAAGAGAAAGGTGACTAGATTTTCAAGTCGGTACGCACGAGATGATCTGGGCGTCGTCTACAATGTCTGGATGAAGTTTCTTTGCCTCGATAAAATGATCCAAGTAGTCCGGCTGGGACGCGTCGTGGTAGCTACCGTCCTTGCCGGCGTAGCGATCCAGCAGATGCCTGATGGAAATCTGCGTAATGGTAGCAAAGCCCGGCGGGCCAAAGAATTTACAGACGGGGTTCTTGTCAAAGATGTAATCGAGAAATGGCATCTGGGCAACCATGGCGAAATAGTCCATGGTCTGGTCCGCATTGGCCAAGGTTCCGTCAAAGTCGTGACCCTTGTCGAGATAGCCGATGGGTTGGCTGAATGTGATCTCGCCAACAAGATCCCAGGCGACTAAGTGTTTCCATGTGAGCGTGGTATAGACACAGAGTATGATGGTAATCAACTTACAATAGAGCAGCCATTCTCCAAGATCTAGTACTTTCCCCTCTCCAGTCTTGTCACTTGATTGAGTTGCCAATACTTCGCACAGCTTCTGAATCATTTGGTCCATATGAGTCTCCAAAGCCAATACCCCAGTGGCAGAATACAGCTTTGCGATAGGTCTCTTCTGTCGACTGTGTTCGTGTTGGTTGGTCTCACTGAACAGATTGTAGATGATTTTCCCTTCCGCCTTGGCTGAACTGCCGTGATACATTTCTGTCTATGAGAGTTAATTTGCAAGTCACCCATTTTTTCTTCTTTTGTATGCTCACTTTCTTCCAGTTCCCTTGGATATTATATATAGTCTTGATCAGCTCGGGATAGTCAAGGTCGAGCAGGTTCGGACCCAGTCTAACGATAGGCCCGTACTTCTTATGTAAGTCATGAAAGACTTGATGTGAGTTTCCAGTTGAAACATGGTATAGGCGCCACAGGTTTGTCCATTCTAACCAGACAGAAGTTTAGCACTGACCACTACACCAATCGTATAATGCTGGAGATTTGACTAACTCGCAAGTAGCGGTCCGGGATATTGTCTCAACGGGGATCTGAAGGCAGTCCATAAATACCAGAATAGTAGTATTAGAGGTAAAGACAGGAGTACCAGACTGAAATTCTCCCTCACCACGGCAAGGACTTGAAATTGATAAGACATCGTAGGCGCAGTCATAAAATCAAATTGTCAAACCAGGGAAAAGGTTTATCAGGTGGGCGAAAGAGAGCATTAAAAGCACAGAGCATCATGGCAGAGGCATCGTCATCTAAGGTGTAGACCAACATGAATCAGATTGGTGGCCTTACACTCCATACCAAGGGTATGCCGAGTATTGACGGGAATAAATCTGGCGTCATGCCCGGGCCCAGCGTAGATCTGATTCGCTATAAATGTGACGATATCAGGGTGTGTAGCGTAGCGGGCCCAATGATCTATCGCATTGACTTCTTCAGCTGCCCACCCAAAGCATCAACTGTGTTACACAAGTGATGCTGCATGATAAGTATAAGCGAGGAGCTATTCCACAACTGTCCCCCATTCTTGCTACGCGGAGAACTATTCCGGACTTCAACTCCCAGTCACTCGAGGTTCAAAGGGATGACGCACGTAAGAGCTCCTTGCCTACATCGCAAAACATTTCTTGAAAAGGTTGCATAGTAGTCGCGTTGACCAAATCATTACTGGATGAGTTTGATCCACCAGAAGATAGTTCTCCAAGAACCATGGTATCGATGATACAGAAGGATCACACTAAGCCACTGGTTCGGCGGGGCTACTGAAGAATAAGAAAATTTCTATTTTCTTTTTCCAAAAATCTTTATCAATAAACTAATGCTAAAAGCAATACTTGGTATCCACTATTACGTTACATCCCGTCTTATGCGATGTCACGGTGCTCGTGCTCATCGACGACAGCATTCTTCTCGCCATAGGCATTCTGTTGCTCTGCAAAAGTGGTCTGAGGCACCCACTTTGTGCTCTTGCGGGCTGATGTGACCTCATTGTACATTTGGTCAACTTCCTCGAGGGAGTATGACTTTGTCTCGTAGATGAAAAAGTAGACAAAGGCAATACAGACGAAGCAGAAGGCAAACCAGACGAAGAAGATCTTGGATTGCAAGTTGGCGTAGCCTTCACCGTAGTTGACCAGGTAGGGGGTTGCGTAGGCAATGGCCCAGTTGAGAAGCCACTATCACATGTTAGTCTATTGAGCCATCTGATAAGTGTCAAGGTACAGCAAACTTACGTTGGTGGCAGTGGTGATTGACAAGCTCTTGGCACGGGTCTTGAGCGGGAAGATCTCGCCAGTAACAACCCAGGCAAGAGGTCCCCACGTGGAGGCGAAGAAGAAGATGTAGATGCACACGAAAGCGATACTGGCCTTCTGGGCTGCGAGGTTGTAGACCAGGACGTTACCCTGAGCGTCTTGACCGGTCGTGGTTGTACCAAGCACAGCGACGAGGAGCTGACTGATGCACATGCCCACAGCACCCCAGAGAAGCAGAGGTCGACGACCAAACTTTTCAACTCCCCAGAGACCAGGAAGGGTTGAGGCGACGTTGATGCAGGAGGTAATCATGGAGATGGTAAAGGGGTCCTGAATGCCAGAGTTCTTGAAGTACTGAGTACCGTAATAGAAGATAAAGTTGACTCCAGTAAGCTGTTGCAGTGCTTGGATACCGCAACCCGTGAGTTGACGCTTCAGCATTGGGCCGCGGAAGCAATCAAGGTAGCTCGACTTTCCATGGCTCATCTCGAAATCATGGTTGGCCTTGATCTCGGTCAGCTCGCTTGCAATAGCTGGAGAGTCGTGAGGCAATCTTCGGAGCCTGCTCAATGATCGGGCGGCACGATCCATGTGCCCCTTCTTGATGAGGTAACGGGGCGTTTCAGGCAGTAGGAGCATGCCAACAATCAGAATGATTGCCCATGCGAATTGGACGGCGACAGGAATACGGTAGGAGCCCGTGTCGTTTCTGTTTTGGGTGGCGTAGTCAACAATGGCAGCAAGGAGGAGGCCAATGGTGATGGCAAGCTGGTAAGCACCAACGATGGCACCTCGAATCCACTTGGGAGCCGTCTCGGACTGGTAAAGTGGCACGATAGCTGAGAGAAGACCAACGCCCAGACCGGCGAAGAATCGGCCAGCCAGGAAGAGCGGCAAAGCAACGGCAATTGTCTGAAGAATGACGCCGAGAATAAAGACGATGCAAGCTCCAATCAAACCCCATCGACGACCCATGTTGTCAGCCAGGAGAGGAGAGGCAAGAGCGCCGAAAAAGGTACCAGCAGACAAGATGGAGACAATAGCAGATGATTGATCGGGCGACACGTCCAAGTGTCCCTTGCTGTTCTTGTAACCAGTCGAGAAAAGGTCTTGCCAGTACGGCATGGCAAGAATACCACCAATAGTACCCGTGTCATAACTGTAGAATACTTTGTTTAGTGGAGGGAAATCTTCACATTACAATATAATCGACATACCCGAAAAGAACACCACCAAAAGCCACAAACATGCCAATGCAAATGGCAGGCCAGGCTTTGCCCTCCTCACCAGGAGGCTTGGCCACGAGAGAAACCATGGTGTTGGGTATAGATATGGCCAATGAGTAACGACAAAATGCACCTGGCAACAACCAGTGTGTGTCGAACAAAGAAGGAAATGTGAGATATCCAAGGTATGCTCGAAACGTGCAGATGAAAGGGACAATGCAAGGTATATATATATCCAACAGACATACGATCGGCAAATATGGCAGGCCGTGTCTTTACGGGGCAAAACAAGGTCAATGAGTCGGTCGACCTTGCAAGCACCGGGGCAGAGACGCCCGTATGAGCATAGTCAACTTTCGTCGACCGTGAATGAAATGCGCCCCGGACTTGGCTAGTGTATGGGGGAGAAAACCCCCTGGACAGGACTCCAAGCTGGGGCCCCATAGTCTCAGGTTTGAACCAGGCCTTGATGGAAGCCAAAAGGCGCCAAGGCTAGAATCACGAGTGAGCGAAACGACGGCCGGGCCGAATCTAGCGCACTCTATCCAGGATAAGCTCTGCATGGGGGTGGATATGCTTGTTCTGTAGCTTGGGGATTTTGAGATTCCAGACCAATGATGAGCATAAATTTAAGGATGAATTTCTCGGTCATTTTGAAGTAGCGCAGTCTCTAGCAGCGTCAACCACCCCGTGTTAAGGCGCACCACTGTCTTGCTGTAAAGCCAACAACTTATGTAAAAGTGCTCAGTGGCAATTCCCCCCCTCCCCAAAGCACCAAGAGAGGTTAGATGGGCAATAGGATGAATTTCAATTGGATGTTAGCCATCAAAAGTAAGCGGGCACTGTCTAGAAGGAGAGACATTCTGTATATCACTTCGATATCCTTGCTTGATCTGAGAGGTTTCTTCAAGACGCCTAGAGAAAAAAGGACCGAGGAGGAAAAGGACGGTGAAAGAGAAACCACATGATCTCATACTCGCAACGCCTGGGGAAAAGGATCGAACCAGTCTATTTCAGGGTAGCAGTCGCTGATCTCGGCAGAGCATGGGGCCCATGGAAAATAAGCTTGCGGCCAGAAATCGCCATGGCAAGATGGTGTAAAATGTCGAGTCCAGTAATAGAGCGACAGTAGAGGACCAGTTGCAGAATGCAACCTACAGTCGCCATGGATCGGTCAAACCGTCCGACTTGAGAGGCAGTAGCTTGATCCGACTGGTCTGTATAAGTGTGTGCAAGCTTGACAAAGATCCAGCAGCCTGGAACCTCGGGCACTTGTCGAGATCGCCTGAGTGACAGGCCCAACCATATCAGCTTAGAGGCAACATTAAGTTGGTATGGGTGACAAGATTCCGCCGTTTTGGAAGTGCGCGTGTGTATAACGAGCAAGGATATCGCCGCAATTGGCTACAGCGGAACGTGCGAAGAATACTGGCTGCCATGATCGTCGCCTACTACATTCAAAACTGTTGCATATTCTAACGGCTGCCCCTAACGATCCAAGCCCACCCAAAGCTGCCGTCTGGATATCAGCAAAATCATTGTTTTGCCATGGGAATGGGTGCGGGCTATAGTAGCCAAATATTCAGAATAGCTTCTAGACCCCGTGCCCAATTTGACTGACTCTTTGGCGGCAGAATGGTGCTGTGAGGAATAGATGTGACGCTGTCAGGACTAAACGCGGTGCCTGTAGCGGCAATCAATGATTCCGCACTAAGCTCATCCCGTTGTCGCGACATGACTGACTGAGCAGAGCACGCGTTGGGAAAATTTCTAAGCGCCGGAGAGATGCTCATACATAGTAGTTTCGCGATTACCGCCGCCAGCGGCTGGATATGGTAATGCTCATAACAGCTCATGTTATGAGAACCGGGGCATAGATTATTAAGTTTTCCAGTGTCCACATTCTCCAGGGCTCCAGGCCTCGAGATCCAATATTCCCCTCGTCACGACAGCCGGCTCCACTGAAGTCTTCGCGGAGGGGGGGACTTTGGAGGGCCCCTCCCCGCAACTTTGGGGGAGATGGGCCCATCCTTTAGGAGGCACCTCGGCGAGACTGTGGACTGAGTCGCGACGTAGCTTGTACTGGCTCAGTGATAGCGTGAGAAACAGACGACGAGAGTAGCGCAGGTTCGTGGAGGTATTCCGTTGCAACGACGAGGAAGACTTCCGGCTAGAGGTTGTCAAAGTGTATTGCGTCCCGTCTGCCTGTGTCTTGGATGGGATCGCGATTATTTTCGCGGGTGTCCCCATGTCTTGTAAGCATGCACGAATACTACTATGTAGACAAGCCCTTGAAGCACGCGTGATATGCAGTACAACCCCGGCCTGATTGCGTGTTTTTCAGCGAGATATTTTTGATCATGTTTCGTGCTGATGGTCAAGTACGGCAAGCCCGATGTGCGCTCATTTTATGGCCTTGGCGTTCCATTGGCAGACGGCTCATTGACATCATCCTCGTTAACGAGACCGGGGTAGGTGTATGCTAAAGTGGCTCGTTGAGCTGAGTGCACAGGAGTATTTACTATTTGCTGTCAAGCCCCTGTTTGACTCGGGCAGGATTGTCGAGGCCAAGACACGGGAGTTGACTTCTTAGCAATACTACCAAGCATCGCTGGCATGTCGGCATTATTTCCCCGCCCGCACGCCAGCTTTGAGCCTCATCAGAGGGCTTTTGAAGGGTGGCTTCCGGCACGCCACTCTGTATGACTACTCTGTGCTAGCTGAGCAAGTAGGGCTACAGTTCAGACTGGACTAGACCGAAAACCAAGAATTTTTTAGTCGCGACGACGAAGTGAAGCCATGACAACTTCATTTGGATGATTGCCAAAAGTAACAATAGGTAAAAGGTGTATTTGCATCCATTAGCCAAAACCATTCAGCTGGGATTGAAGGCGAACAACCAAGATGAGAGCGATCAAAGCACACACACAGTGCACACCCTTAATTTTCAGGAGCTAATGCAATTCCCACAGACTTGTGATGCCCCACTACCGAAATATGCAGCAAAGCTAGAGCCTAGGCCCAGTCAAGCTGGCCTCAACGTTTATACTCACAACTCGTAAATCAGCTTCCATCCTCATTCGGAAAGCGTTTGGCTGAAATCACGCCTGGGGGACAATCGAGGCAGAGAAGAACATTACTGCAAGGACCGGTCGCCGGATGTACTCTCCGCCATGACTGTGGCATCACCAGCACAAGGCTCCGCGGTGCGCGGCGCATCCCTGTTGATCATCCTCCAGATCGTTTCCCGCGCCATAACCTTCATAGCCAACCAGCTGCTCCTGAGGTTTTTGACTGCCCAGCTCCTCGGCGTCTCGACCCAACTCGAGGTCTACTACCTTTCCGTGCTCTTTTTCGCACGCGAGAGTCTGCGCGTTGCCATTCAACGCCAGGCAAGCACCACTACTACCGCTGCTACCCCTGAGAAGTCTGCCGATCCCGCAGCCAAGCCATCCGGCAGCAACGAGAGTCAGTCTGTTGTCAATGTCGGACATCTGGCTCTCGTTCTCGGCGTACTAGCCGCCGTAGCTTTCGGCGGATTGTATCTGCATTATGTCGACCCCGCCACGGCCTCGGTAGCCTATTTGAGCTCCTCATTGTACATATTTGGCCTCGCTGCCATCATCGAGCTCTTGTCAGAACCAGCCTTTGTTATCCTCCAGCACCGATTGCGTTTCGGCCCGCGTGCAGCGGCCGAGGCTATAGCCACTTTTCTCCGATGTTTTGTTACATTCGGAGCTGCCAATTGGGCATGGAGGAGCGGCCGTGAGATGGGCGTTCTTCCATTTGCCCTCGGTCAATTGGGCTACGGTACTGGCCTCTTGGCCGTATACCTATGGTATGGGTGGCGTTTGGCCTGGTCAGAAGGGTTCTCTCTCCTTCCAAAGAGGGTCACGAAGATTGAAAACAAGGCAACCACAAGTCAACCTATAGTACCTGAGCCTTATACTCTTGGATACTTTTATACCCCGACTCTTCATCTCGCCTCTAGTCTTACAGCTCAGTCTGTCGTCAAGCACATTCTCACTCAAGGAGACACGTTTCTGGTCTCGATCCTTTCAAGTCCCCAGTCGCAAGGCGTGTATGCTTTGGCCAACAACTATGGTAGTCTACTGGCGCGGCTTCTGTTCCAGCCCGTAGAGGAGAGCAGCAGAAACTACTTTAGCAAATTACTTTCGACAAGAACCGAAGATGCTAAAGAGAAATCTGCATCCGACGAGCCCGTCAAGGCAAACGTTACACAGGCGAGGGCTGATCTGCAGTCTCTCTTCAAATCTTACATTCTACTCAGTATCCTTGTCGTGTCTCTGGGCCCATTCGGTGCTCCTCTTTTGGTGCAAATCATAGCAGGCAAAGCTTGGGCAGAGAGTGGTGCAGGCGACGTACTGGCTCAATACTGTCTGTACATACCCCTCCTGGCCATGAACGGCATCAGCGAGGCCTTTGTCTCGTCGGTAGCGACAAAGAGCGAGGTTCATCGCCAAAGTGTTTGGATGGGCGCCTTTAGTGTCATGTTTGGCGTTGCAGGGTTCGTCTTCATGCGTTTGCTGAATCTGGGGGCAGTCGGGCTGGTTTATGCCAATGCAATCAACATGCTCTGCCGAATCTTGTGGAGTAGCCGCTTCATCTCGAGCTACTTTGACAGACATGGCGCCGAGTTCACCTGGTCAGGCGCCTTGCCCAACGCTTCCGCCGTTTATGTCCTTGGTACAGCCGTGCTATGGCAAGTCTTGTATCAAGTAGCTGGCGTATCTGTTGGGGGAGTTTCCAACCACGTGTACAAGGATGTAGTCAAAGTGGTAGGCTGCGCACTCCCCTACGTGGCACTGATGGCATATCTGGAGAGACGGCTGCTTATTGACAGCGTGCAATCCTTCCGCAGGTCTAGATAGGGACAGACTGATTTCGCAGAAATATGAATACACTCTTGTTCCTCAGAGAGCAGGAGATTCATGCACTGTAACAACACAGATTTGGTAAAAGTGTCCATTGAAATTTATCAATAAACCCCAGTGTGATCAATGCTGCGTTTGCATTGCTCCATTAGGTTGGTCTATATACGCCATACGCCTTGGAAAATACGTCAAGTGTGATGGTGCTGTATGGTATCTACAATCTAGTCGTCAAAGGTGATCTTGGTTCCCTTCTTACTCATGTCAACGTCCTTGAAGAAAGCACCATATGTGCCGTGCGGCTTCTTCTTGACTGTGGTTCCAAACTTCATCAATTCATCGGGAATGGGCTGGTTGGCAGCCCTGAGGATGTTGATAAGAGTGCCGGAGTGTGCCTTGTCGTGTTCAGTGAACAAGGTGATGGCCTGGCCAGTCTTGCCGGCACGACCAGTACGACCAATACGGTGGACGTAGTCCTCGATGGTGAGAGGGAACTGAGTATTGTCAGATAACAGTCAAGGCACTAGAAAGAATTGGTACTCACGGTAACATTGACAACCAACTTCACCTCGGGAATATCCAGACCTCTGGCGGCAACGTCGGTTGCGACCAAAACTGGGGTCTCGCCCTTCTTGAAAGCGTCCAAGCTTCGTGTTCTCTGCTCCTGTCTCAGATCACCGTGGATGCCAACAACCTGAATGCCTCTTTGCTGCAGGAAACCTTCGACACGTGTGGCCTCTTTCTTGTACAGGCAGAAAACCAGGACTCTCTCATTTCTTGGCTGAGCCTTGAGGATCTGCAAGAGTCTCTGCTCCTTGTTGCGAGGATCAACAACCTCGACAGTCTGGGAAATACGAGAGTTGGCCTTGAGGTCACCGCTCTCGTTGTTGCCAATGGCGATGCGGACAGGGGACACCATGAAAGTCAGGGCAAGCGCCTGCACGCTCTGAGGCCATGTAGCAGTAAACATGAGAGTCTGTCTCTCCTCCTTCTTGGGACACGAGCCGAGAATGAGCTTGATATCTTCCTCGAAACCCTTGTCAAGCATGCGGTCGGCCTCGTCCAGCACGGCGAATTTGGCATTGTCGAGTTTAATGGAGCCCTCCTCGAGGAAGTCCTTGAGACGACCGGGAGTTGCCACAATAATGTCGGCCTTCTTGAGCTGCACCCTCTGCTCATCCTTGGAAGCACCTCCATAGACACAGACGGTCTTAAGGCCCACGAGATTAGTCAGTCTGGACAACTCATCGTTGGTCTGCATGGCAAGTTCACGAGTGGGCGAGACGACCACGGCGCGAATGCGGCCAGCACCCTTTGTGGGCTTGTCGAAAGACAGCACAGCTTCGACCAGTGGCAGACCAAAGGCGATGGTCTTTCCAGATCCGGTCTCGGCTACACCAACAATGTCACGGCCACTCAAGCCAAATGGCCATGAAGCAGCTTGGATTGGAGTCGGGGCTTTGAAAGACTTGAAAGGGTTCTTTGAAACGAGTGTCGTGTTGGGCAAGTGTGTGAATTGCAAAATGGGGCGCAGGTTCGTAGACGACAGCGGATCGGTGACCGTGATCTCGTTGGTTGTGAGGAAAGATGTGATCTCGGACTCGGGCAGAGAAGACAGAGCTGCATTCTGGCTATATTTGCCTGATGTGCTCGTGGGCGCGGTGGCGGAACCATTTGAAGCACCATTTGTGGTCTCTTTGGCCTCCTTTTCTGGCTCTTCGGATTCCTCGGTCTTGCGCTTCTTCTCTTTCTTCTCCTTCTTGGACTTCTTCTCCTTGGCTGGCTCTACCTCTCCGTCGGCGCTTTCTCCAGCCTCCTCGGCGGAGCGCTTCTTCTCCTTCTTCTCCTTTTTGTCCTTCTTCTTCTTGTCCCTCTTCACTTCGCTGTCGACATCCATGGCATCGGTGACAGGAGTGGTTGCGGAAGATTCCTCTTCCTGCAGCTTCTCCTTCTTGGCTTTCTTGTCCTTCTTGTCCTTCTTTGACTTCTTGCGCGGCAAGTCAACCTCGACTTCGTCTTCTAGTGTGTGCTTCGACATGGTCGCAAACTGGTGTGGTCTATCCAGAACAAAAAAATAATTGAGAAGGATTGAAAAATTGAGAAAGGACAATTGGTCCTTGGCAAATGGCGGCAGCAACCAAGGAAATCGGACTGCGACGGAATCGAGACCGAAAATAAATTATCAGGGACTTTTTGCGACACGATAAGCGATAAACGATAAGCGACAAGTCGATAAGACTAGCCCCGCACACGCTTCACTTCTTCATTACATGCATACTCTTTCCATCAAGCGCCCCGGTAGTTACAAATAACTGCTCTCCTTGACCAGCAAGACGGGAGTCTCGAGATAAGAATTGTACCTTGAAGTTGCATCCATCTTTCGTCACCCTGCCAAACCGCCCCCCCTCCGAAAGTAAATAAACCATTACCAGCTACAAAAGCGCCAGCTACGAGTTCGAGAAAGTCGACTACGATCACTTCATCACCGTCAAAATGGCCGACAAGAAGACTGAAAAGGACAAATCAAAGGTCCACAAGCTGTCTTTGAAAGGCAGCGCCAAATTGGTGGCCGAATTTGTGAGTTGTCGCATGAGCCAGGCCCAATGACTGCAAGGTAATCCTGACCAGCTATTTGCCTGCAGTTTCAATACTCTATTCATACCATCCTCTTTCAACGAGGTGTCTACCCAGCCGAAGACTTTACTGCTGTCAAGAAATATGGTCTCAACATGCTGGTCTCGGCCGACGACCAGGTCAAAGCCTACATCAAGAAGATCATGTCGCAACTCGACAAGTGGATGCAGCATGGCAAGATTAGCAAGCTGGTCATCGTCATAACCGACAAGGACACGGGCGAGCATGTCGAAAGATGGCAGTTTGACGTTCAGATCTTTGGCAGCACCAAAAAGTCCAGCAAGTCAAAGTCGAAAGAATCTGCCGGCGCCGACGAGAACGCCGATGGCGCGGCAAAGGGCAGCACCGTCCCAGATACGAACAAGACCGAAACCGAGATCCAGGCCGAGATCGCTGCCCTATTCCGGCAAATCACCGCTAGTGTCACATTCCTACCGCAGCTGCAGGGCGATTGTACCTTCAATGTCCTGGTATACGCAGATGCCGATAGCGATGTGCCTGTCGAGTGGGGCGATTCCGACGCCAAGGAAATTGTCAATGGCGAAAAAGTGCAACTGAGAGGTTTCAGCACGAGTAACCACAGAGTGGAAACTCTTGTCAGTTATCGTCTGGGCGAATAGTCTTGGGCTGCGGTGATATGTGGAGTCCTGCGCAACAAGAACGAGTGTGTATGATAATGAGAAAGACATGACGAAGCAAGCCGGCCCAAATATAAAGTTGGAGCCATTTAGGAGAGCATGTTTCGGCAAAGGCGTTACGGATACCAAAGTATGGGATGATAAACATGAGTACGGAGCATCCGCACTACAGAAGCTTTAAGCCTGGAGTTACAAAGTATGTATAATCAATATTGGCAGTATCGTAGACCAGAAGAAGACCTTCCGCGTCACGCAATGTTATGATTGCCGGTGACCTTATGAAGTTCTTTATAATTCTCGATGCCCATGACGAAGAGCAACCCCTCCCCTACCGTATGACATAGTTGGCCAGATCTGAGTGACGGCAAGTTGGAGTCTCTCATCAGATGTTATCAGACTGGCCGGATGGGCAGCGACAAGTGGAACGGGGGTTTTCTGGTATAAGGATTCTGTAACGGACGTAAGCAAGTACAACGATAGGGCCATTTGGTGGGAAGGGATTTATTTTCAAGATACCACACATACCCGAGACACATGATTTGTTTATACTTGAGACAGCTGTGCATGTCATGACGAACAAGACGAAATCCGGGTTTTTCAATGTGATAGAGAAAAACTTCCAATGTTTTGCTAGCAGACTTATAGATATAATCAGGGACGCTCCGACTTATAGGAGAAATGTGGTTTGATGACTTGAGTCTGTAAAATTTTCTAGAAAAGTCAGACCCCGCCGCAGTGACTGCCGCAGTCATAATGAAGCAAGAGACATCAAGGACCAATGATAGTCATAGCTCTGATCAAATAACACTTCCAGAGTGATTTCTCGATTTCGCATTCGATCTAGGCAGACACTAGACCTCGAAAAGGTTGCGCCACTCGATAGTAATATGGGACCTAAACCCAAATACTTGATCTCCACGTACTTGCCTCAGAGAATGCCAATAACAAAGAAAGAGAGGGCAAAACAAGGAGAAGAATTGAAAAGAAGAGAAAGAGTTTGTGCGTATCAGTATAAGTTTGTATGTGCGTGTGTTTGTGGGCATTATTGAGGATTCCTTGAAACCTGTTTGACTTCTAGGGAGGAACGAACCTCCACCTCATGCTCTTCTGTGCGATCGGGCTTCCCGTTTTGCTCACTTTTGGGGCTTCGCGTCTCTTCACCACCACTCATTTGAACTAACGGCAAATCCGTGCCATGAACGGCCATGGATGGAAGCTCTCCACCCAATGCCTCTGCTGGGTTTGTGTCATCACAGACAAGATCTCTTGAAAGTGGCCTACCTTCCGAAACTGTTGAAAACGGCGCATGGCCGGGGACTGCCGTTTCACCAGAGTGATCGCTCTCCTGACCTGATTCATGGTCCAGGGACGTTGGATGGGAGCCGGAGAAGCTTCTGTTTGGAGATATCGCTGCCACTAAGATTCTAGGTGATTGAAGTACCCGTGCAAACTTTGAGTCTTCCGGTTCAATTTGTGACAAAGCCGAGTTTGCAGCAATTCTCCGCCCAAACATGGCGTTCTGCAGATACTCGAGGTCGTTATGCCTCTTTTCCTTGCTACTCAGGTTCCCTGAATTGTGGTGCGAAATCTTGGCAGCGTGGATTATCCAGTCAACCTTGCCATCCGGCACAGAAATCTCCTTGATCTTGGTCTTGTGCTGCCTTACAAAGAGCTGGTAGCGAATTGCTGCCCACATGGTCAAGACTGCCAGCAGCACAGCCACTACCAAAAATGGGAGTGACAGCTCAACAGTTTGAACCCTTGAACTGAGAGCAGTGGTTGTGGGGTCGCTGTAGTACGTATTGGTGGTGGCCATGTAGATCTGGTAGAATCTAATGAGGCTTTCTGCTGTAGGTGTTTCTATCGTTCGCTGCATTGACCCGGGAGCCTGGAATGGGGTGTAATACCATGATTCGTAGCTTCCAATGATTTCCATTGTATCATTTGTCCACGGCCAAGGGATTCGATTCTCATCCGGCACGCTTGCTTTGCGGGTAATGAAGCACTCAGCTCGAGAATAGCTCGCTCGTTCCACTGCTCCAACTGGAATCCAGTCCGAGCCTCCCGAGGTGGCTGTGGTGTCATTTGATGCACAGCTAAAGTTTTGTGCGTGGAATAATGTAATCGACAAAGTGAGCGTTTCGTTGTTATGATCCATGCGATCATGGACTTCCGGATTCGACTGGACGAGTACGAAAAAGAGAGCCTCTGACCATTTATGCTCTGTCCAGTTCACCAGACCAGTGAAGCCTGTGGAAAATCTGTATTCCGACGAATCTAGCCAAGCACCGCTATATGTCTTGTTGAAAGCTGGGAATGCGGCCAGGGGTTGCCTCATGGGAGAATCACCCGATGCTGTCACATTGGGTAGATTGACATTGCTGGTGTAATTGCAGTGAAGTGTCCAGGTGGGATCCCACTCGGTCTCAGCATATATCCACGGATCTGGTGATGATAGTGGCAGTTTGTCGAGTAGTTGAGTCAAAGGGAAACCCGCAATATCTAGGGCAGAGCCGGTCTGATTCCACAAGACAGTTGCGCCTAGAGTACTACCAGTGCCTCCATCGCCTTTGACAGCTTGTAACACCAGACGATCTTTTTGTAGGGTGGTGGAGCCGTGTCTCAACGCACCCTTTGCGATTGGACCAGACAGCGCAGATGCCAATGTGATGCACAGGACGACGAAAGTTTGTGTAAGGAGCGGCCAGTTACCCCTGGTGAACAGACGTCGACCAAGGACAGTCACCACATCCCAACCCTCTCCAGGCCCTGTCACGAGAAGGAGTTGAGGCAATGGTACGCCTGAATCTTTGTGGACGACACGGGCGCTGACTCGCTGCCACCAGAAACGTGACCACGCCCACAGGATGATAGTGCTCAGAACAGAGATCAAAACGTTGAGTGCAGCCTGAATACTGCTGAGATCCCAGCTTGTTGAAAGCAAAAGCCAGGAATATGTCATCTTGGGAGGTATCGCAAGAGACGGTAGGTCGGTGTACTTGGATTAAACAGACGCTTTAGCCATGAAACCTGGAAGAATCAAGTCTATCACTGCACCGCTCAGGCCTATGGCATACATTATCTACTCTCCACTTCCGCGTCACTTCAACGAATAATTGTGATACTCATGATACCCTGCATCGATAGTAAGTTTTCATCTTCAAAAGCTCTCTGAGCCGTTCGCCTCTTGGTGATGTTTCGTAGTTGCGAAGTGCCACAAAGCATAAACGTTGACCTGAGCTGCCCAAACTGAGGAGTTTGGTCATACTCCGCAGCAGCTTAGTTCACGTCAGCACAAAATACACGCTTTATATTGGCTCTAGATCAAGCCATCTAACCATTGTCCCGTCCCGCAAAAACATGTTGCCATGAGGAGTGAGTATGCCGTGCAAAGGCGTGTCATGCTGTTCGAGACTCTTGCAGGATAGTGGTCAGTGTCAACTTGTAAGGCAGACCGGTTGACATGTCTCAAGTCAGCTGCAGATTTCTTGCCATCGGCCGTTCCAGAAGCTCTGTTCTCAGGGGCAGTCAATGTTATCTTTCTTTCCCTCCTTTTCTCACTCTATTTTTGATCCCTCGAAGACAAAATCCTTGAAGCTCGGTTAGAAAAAAGAGGCAAGAGTATTGCTTATTCTTGTTTGACTTGGGCTGCGACAAATATAATCTACGGTGGGCTCTATTAGATCAATGCTACTTCCATCCTGCCAAGCTCGGCAGCCGTGTTGATACGTGCCAATGAGTTATCGAGCCCGGCGGTTTATTAATCATTACTGCCATGTGGCAGAATCTGATTGCCCAAATATTGTGCCTCTACACGCTTTAGATCACGAAATACTGTTCTGGACGCCTTCGTATCCAGTTCAGGCCAATACAGTGAATTTGGCCTCACCACACCCCACGATAAAAGATTCAAGCAATAGGGCAAGCCTTTTTGTGATATAGTCCTGACCGAGGTTAAATAGAAAAATAATCCTTGGGCTGCAGTATTGCCATGTAGCGATCCTTCTAGGGCAAAGCCAGCCCGTCCTGCGCCGAGCGGAATTGGATCCACAAACACGGTGCCAATTGATTTAGTCTTGGCCCCTGCATATTTACACTCTTTGCCGGTCACTCTGCCGTTTGAATGTTCTGTCGCCGTTCTGACCTACTCACCGGCCCCTCTTATTCCCAATGAGATCGTATGCCCCTCCCCCTCCGGGAATTCCGGGACCCCTCATTGAACTAGGAAACCCTATGTACGGAAGGATCCGGCAGGGTAAACTAGAGTTTTGTTTTTATTCATGTCCTCGGTTTTCTTGAAGGATGAAATGTGAAGGGACGAAATTGACACAATACATTCAGACATCCGAGACAGACTTTTATCAATTGGAGGAGACTTTCACACCTCGATATTTCGAGACGACGACAATGCTTAAGCCTCAAGTATCCTCTACAAGGCAAATATGCCCGCTAGATGGAATATGGAACTTTGCTGTTCACAAGGAGCCTGACTTGGAAGATGATAAGCTGTGGACTCAGACAATCTCATCACAGCTACAAGTTCCAGTCCCTTCGAGTTACAATGACATTTTCGTCGACGCAAAGATTCGAGACCACGTTGGGTGGGTAGTCTATCAGAGAGATGCCATTGTTCCTCACACATGGAGCCTTGAGCGTTATTGCCTACGATTTGATGCTGCTACTCACGTGGCCCGTGTCTACGTCAATGAGCACTTTGTTCTGGCACACAGTGGCGGCTACACGCCATTCGAATGCGACATCACAGATATAGTCAAGCCTGGCCAAAGATTCCGTCTCACAGTTGCCGTCAGTAATGAACTGACATGGGAATCGATTCCGCCAGGGAAAATCGAGGTCATGGCAAATGGTGACCGCAAGCAGACTTATTATCATGACTTTTTCAATTATGCCGGCCTCGCACGGTCGGTTTACCTCTACTCGAAACCACAAATCTCGATACAAGACATTTTTATCACTACCAATTTTCAAGAAAATACTGGCCTTGTTGACTATGTCATCGAAACGAGCCATCCTCTTGAAGGGGCGGATGTCCGAGTGCGCCTCATAGACGAAAATGAACAATGCGTATACGATGGACGGGGACAAAAGTCTCGAGCTGTCATTGGCAATGTGCGTCTCTGGCAGCCTGGTGGTGCCTACCTCTATCAGCTACGCGCTGAATTGATCTCATCAAGCGACCCGAATACAGTCATAGACTCGTACGAGCTACCTATCGGGATTCGGACAGTAGAGGTGGTTGGTAATCGATTTCTCATCAACGGAAACCCTTTCTACTTTACAGGTTTCGGCAAACATGAGGATTCCTTGATTCGCGGCAAAGGTCATGACAATGCGACCATGATTCATGATTTCCATTTGATGGACTGGATTGGGGCCAATTCCTTTCGCACTGCGCACTATCCATATGCAGAGGAAGTCTATGAGTTTGCTGATAGACATGGCATTGTGGTGATCGATGAGACGGCAGCCGTCGGCATCAACCTGGGTATAATCGCAGGTGTGTTTGGGTTTAAAGCACCGCCCACCTTTTCTGCCGAGTCAGCAAATGAAAAGACTCAACACACGCATCTTCAAGCCATACGCGAGTTGGTTTCCCGGGACAAGAACCATCCATCGGTTGTCATGTGGTGCATTGCCAACGAGATTGCCTCTGCGGAAGCTGGTGCGCGAGAGTACATGGAGCCGCTAGTGAAGCTGACGAGGGAGCTCGACCCTACACGTCCAGTCTGCTTTACTAACATGGCATTTTCAAAAGTTGATAAGGAGGTCGTCACGGATTTGTTCGATGTACTATGCCTGAATCGATACTATGGCTGGTATAGTCAGATGGGCGATCTGGACGCTGCGGAGCAGATCCTTGAAAAGGAACTACGCGGTTGGCAAGAGGCTCATGATAAACCCATTATCATCGCGGAATACGGAGCCGATGCACACGCAGGGCTGCATTCGGTTCTGGATGTTGCCTGGAGCGAGGATTACCAGTCTAGATTTCTTGCCATGTACCATCGTGTCTTTGATAGGGTTGACAACATTGTGGGCGAGCACGTCTGGAATTTTGCAGATTTCCACTGCACTTCCAGCATGACTCGAGTTGATGGAAATAAAAAGGGCATCTTTACTCGTGAGAGAAGACCAAAGGCTGCGGCGCAGGTCCTGCGAAGGCGTTGGAAGGAAGACGGGATTGCCGCTCGCAAGGCAACACTTACAAACGAGACAGGTATGGGTGTTTAAACGCAGCCGGAGTAGACCGACAGGAGTCGGTATCACACGAATAATAAAGCATTTGGTCATTTGCGTCAAATTGCAGCAAGATAAATGTTTACTGTATGTCAAGGTGGAAAGTTCAAAGACAGTGAATATTGACAACATCCAAGCTCTGACGGATTCAACAGCTGATTTCTGCTCAAACTCAAGTCCAGCTAGCAAATTTGTAAAATATCTTCATGATTGAAGCACAGTCGTCCATGAGAAAGCGACAGATCACAACGTGGCGGGCGAAAAGGATGGAGTGTCATCCCTTATGCAGTGTCACAGTCAGATCGATCTGGCAGGGTTACCGAGTCCATACCTAATGTACAGGTAGGCGAGCTGGGTCCGATGTCTTGGTATTGGAGATGCGGCAAGATGGGGGTAAGATACAGAGGCTGGGGAAACGCGGGGAAAGGGGGGCGCCGGGTTAGGTGGAGGATATGGGGAAGATACCTGGTCGGCAAGCAGCCAAAAGGCCAAGATTCCGGAACTGTGGAGCGGAAGTAAGTACCCTGGATAGACCTTTAAAGAGGTCCCAAAGATATAACTCAGCTGCGTGATACATAATGTGTAGTCTCTTTCTACCGTCCTATATTCTAAGCAAGACGAAAATGGACACAAAATCTGACTCGCAGCATGTTGAAACCATGCAGCCAGCAGTGGCTAAAAGGCGTTGTACCTGGCAAGTCATCTTGTTTTCCATGCTTGCCAACATTGGCCCCTTGATGTTTGGGTATAATCTCGTCATTATTGGTGCAGTCACTGCATTACCTACTTTTCAGTGAGTGATATGCCACGTACCCTGTTCATGAAAAAAGTACCATGAGCCGAGTTGACAATAGCCTTGCACATAACCCAGACATGACTATGGACAACCGAACGCTGCCGGGAAATACACGCTTCCTGCCTTGTGGGTGGGTCTTTGGGCTGGTTTAGTCCAGCTTGGTGTGAGTGGTGGCTCAGTCATTGCTGGTTGGTTTCAAGATCGCTTCGGACGTCGGCCATCTTTCCTCCTAGGCGGCTTGCTTGGTGCTGCTGGGACTGCCATATCCTATAGCTCGGCCTTTCCGAGCGACACTGACCATCGGCGTATCATGTTCCTCCTTGCAAAGATTATCATTGGAATTGCATGTGGCATACTGCTCTCGACATGCCAGACCTATATTTCAGAAATCGCACCGATAGGTGTTCGAGCCATTGTTCTTGGATTTTATGCCTTCAATATCGTAAGTTTATAACTTGGAGGTATTTTCAGCTTTGAGAAGCTAACCATTATCGAAAGTCTGTTGGTCATTTATTCGCAACTGTCGCGGTATTCACGCAAACGCAAAATCAAACATCGAGCGCCTATCAAGTACCCTTTGCAACACAATGGGCATTTGCTGCTTTTGCTGTCATTTTGGTCTTCATACTTCCCGAAAGTCCCGTCTGGTTGTTGCTACAAGAACGGTACGACGAGGCTCATCAAGTGATTAAAAGACTAGGCGAAAAGAACAGCGAACAAGTACTTCAAGGCATGCAAGCAACGTTGATAAACGAGAGAGCAACCGAGGCTCACGGTTCAGAGAATCCGACGTACAAGGAGTGTTTCCAAGGCACAAACCTTCGCCGAACCCGTATTATCATCATCCTCAATCTTATCCAGCAATTTGTAGGCATTGCCATTGTGACGAATGGCGCCTATTTCTTGACCGTGGCTGGTATGAGCAGCACCAATGCTCTTATGGTCAACCTAATCGGCATAGCCTCCAGCATTGTGGCAAATATGGCTTCATGGTGGACGGTCTCCAAATTCGGTCGACGTACCATGACACTGATCAGCATCGGCCTTGACTTTTTGGCTTGGGTGTCAATGGGTATCGCCGGGTGCTTCTCATCTTCTGCGGCAAAATGGTGAGTCTAAACTATTCCCTTCACAATCCAATCATCCCCTGACAAGACAACAGGTACGTCGGTGTTGCACTTCTTCTTTTCGGATTCTTCAATAGTCTTGGTGTGGCTAGCGCGATTCCCGTCATCAGCGCTGAGATCTCAACGGTTCGACTTCGTTCAAAGAGCCAAGGCATTGGCCTCACGGCTCAATGCATTGGTGCTTGGGCTTTCAATTTCTTTGCCCCTTACCTCTACAACAGTGATCAGGCCAACTGGGGAGGCAAAATCGGATTCTTTTTTGCCGGATTATCTACAATAGCCTTTGCAGTCACATGGTGGGATGTGCCCGAGACATTGGGAAGATCGTTTGCACAATTGGATGAATTATTTGGGGAAAACATTCCGGCTCGAAAGTTCAAGAAAACGCAGCTTTCCGTTGAGCCGAGTCAGGACACAAAGCTTGGAGCGGAGATGTTTTGATGTAACAAGGCGCTTATAGAACCTGACAGAAATGGATTGCCTCGCAGCATATTACTCGGTACAGAATAATGGACGCAAAGTTCAGTCCCGGCCTGAATATTATAACACGGACTGTTCACAGCTCGAATAGATAATATGCACATTTAGTCAGCTTTTAAATTGTTCCCTTTGCCAAAAGCGGAAGCTCCGTTTTTAAGATTAGGCTAGGCGCATATTCATCGCAAGGCAACAGAACTACCAACACGCCACAAACACAATCACTGGTTGCAGCTGAATTTGACTTCAGCATGAAGCATCGGGAACAAAGTTTACCGGCTTGTAGCCGTCAGTCGCGTCTGTTCTGTCATATTTCAACCGAAAGCATGTGCTATGTGCTATAGCCTTGGTTAGATAGCCCTCGTTCGAGCGGTGAAAAGCATGATCTTTTCCCGTCCTTTTTCCAAAGGCCTAGATTGCTGAATCGTCGAGGGGCAGTGCATCACGAAAGTTTATGCGGCCAATCAACGAATCCAGCCTTCCAATCATTTGCAGCAACTTCAACCATGTCTGTCTTGTAGCTGTTCACTGGCTTTGGGACGTAGCTCCGGAAGTGCGGACTTCCTCGTCTTCAAACTTTGTACTTGTGCCCTGCCTTCGTTGTGGTGTGAACGTTCTACCATTACTGAGAAAGGAATCACTTACCGAATACCGTTGAACCTTTTGAAATCATGCGATTTTTGGCAGTTGATGAGCTGAATATTTGAGCTGCAAGAAAATGTAGCACTGGATATCCTTGATGGATCACATGAAATCTCGTGAAACTCCAATCGCCAAAAAGCCCCCTCTTTGACGCTAGACTATTCATTCAAGTAGTGTGGACTCTTTGTTAGTCTAGTAAAGCCCAGGAAGCAACGTAAATTAGGCAGTTCTAACAATTGCTTAGCCCTACCAATGAATGTAAGTACCAAGCAAGCCATTATTTGGACGGAAGTACTACTAAATAGCCTCCCATACCGGTATAACGCACGGAAAAACTTTCATTGATGGAGGGATCGGCATTTTATGCCTTAAGTAAATTCATGGGAAACCATATATCTCAGCCACACAAAATCTATATTTACACGTTAATGGTTCCTCACTATAATGAAATCGTCACATTTTATTTGGACATATGGGTAAAGCAACTATATATATAAGCACCGTTTATTTGATTATCACAGATTGACTGGAATTTCTTTATGCTTTCTTCTTATTATTATTAAAAATCAATTGTCGTTGAATTTCACCTCTCAATTTATCGGTCACACCAAAAGAACACGAACATTAATCTCACAAGATGCCAGCAAACAACCCTATTCAAGCCAAGACTCAGGCATGGAAACGACACTGGCCTCCAGTAGCATCAGATGGAGACATTCATCTTCAGGACCTACAAGATGTTGCTACCGATGGTATGCCAGATGGTGGAGGCAGATCAGAAATTCACTGTGCAGGTATGGCTGGTGGAGCCAATCCAGAAGATCACCGTGAGCAGGCTCTCGTGAACAACATGGTCGAGGGCAGCGAGGATGGATATGACGGAGATAAAGAAGGTGCCAATTGATATGAACAACTCATAGGCAGGATTATGCAGGGGATCTGGGGAGATGATGGATGAGAGATATTGAAGCGCCTTACAATAGTTCTTGGAGTTGCAAGATGGCATCCGTGTTGGAGATTTGTAGGAAAAGCTCGCGCCCTGGATTGACCAATTTTGAAGAGTGTTTCGCTCAAGTACCATCGTTTATCAATACACAAAAGAGGACCCGTCTACTGGGTGGCCTTTGAAATTTGCCACTCCATGAATGTGCTCTGCTTTCTCACGTGTTTGATGATTCTAAGTTGTGACTGAGTAAACATTTGAACATGCTCTTTAACAAAAGGCAACGAAAAAATTGGGTTACAATGGTACTTTGACTGTTTGATATAATACCACATCAATATATCAACCATCGGGCGTTCACAGCCACCATAGTTCATTTGCTACAGAAACCCCTTCTTACACACACATGGAGTGTCAATTTACAACAATTGTGTAGTCCGGCAATTTGATCCAACGATCAATCATAATACCTACGTAATATTTTTCAAGTATATGGTGAGGTTCATTCCTGCGTCTGTTATGTATTATGATTTATTGGGCATCTAGTATTCTTGACTGGTGTTCGCCACGGTATTATACGAAACAATGATTCAATTGATTTGCTAATCACCTTGATATTTATGAATTACCGTGGTTGAGTTATTTGCTCGTTAGATTATTGGCTAATAAACTACTGTGTAGTATAATTGCAAACTGTGCCATGCCGCCAACGACGAGAGAATTACTCAAAATATATCAGTGCTCTAAGTTCAATGCTTATTCTTGGTGCCGCCGCCTTGCTAGTCAAAGGGTTGAAGAAGCTTGCGTGTGGTGTCCCTTGTTTATTCATTAGCGGCCGATATTTGTAAAGGCGACCTTGAATAAGACTTACCTCCACCGCCTTCAAGCTCTGAATCGAATTGGTGAAACAAAATCACCTCATCATCTTGCAAGTCTTGGAAGTAATACCATTCATGGCGAGGATTGTGATAGAGTCTTGCGTGCTCTGTAAACCCAGATTTAAATACTAAATCTTCGCCCACAATATCCATGTCATAATCCACAGTGCGTCTGTCGCAAAAGGCAAGCGGCCAGTCATTGCCTGGGCCTTGAATAGATTTCCATAAACTGAGACGGATTAGACATTAAAGGTATATACACTGTAGACAGGATTATTCTTACTTGACCATGAGGAGTCGTGGATATTGTTCCGCCGATGCTTTAAAGATTCTGTGACTGAAATCGAATGCTGAGTTCTCTGTATAATCTGCTACCATGTTAGGTTAAATATCCCCCACAAAGAAAGACGCTGTGCATACCGATATGGACAATATTTGCGGGTGCCAGACCGCCAGTCGCGTTACGGGCTTTATGGTCACGCCTACGAATCTAATAAAGAAAGAGTCATATTAGCAGTGGCCAAGCATTGTGGTGCGCATTAGGGAAAAGAAGGGGTAACATTTGCAATCGTACCCCATGCTCTAATATTTCGATCTTTGCGGCTTCGGGAAATGTATTGTTAAGCAATTTCTTGACTTCGGGATAGAACCACTCCTCAACTTTTACCGAATCCTCAAAATCGCGACGACTTAGTTGAGACTGAAGTGTTTTCACACTGAAGCCGAATTTTTCAAGGCTGCCAGGGGTCTGAATAGTTCTGAAGTTTTTGATGAAGATGGGCTGTGTGTCATGGGAGGTGTTTGTCCAAGGGAAGAGGCCCCCAGTATTATAGTTGACGCGATATGGTTTCTCATATCTGTGCTTGGGATCAATCTTGAGATAGGAGACTTCACTCGTAATGACCTCGTCTTCTTGAGAGGAAACAACATGATTAATCGATGCCATGATGTAAGTCACGGTTGTAAGGCTGGATTTTTTTCAAAGGTATAGTGATGATGATGATTGTTTTTGCTTCTATCATGACTGAAGCGATTCTCGATTCTTGTAGTCGCCTAATAGAGGCAATCAATTCTATAACTATCCATACACCTCATAGTTACATCGCTGGTGAAATAGAAAACATGAAGCTCCCGCGGACGACGTATCCGTGCCTAGTTGCACCGCCCAAAGCGCCCGGTCAGGTTACATTTACGACTACTACGTCGCAGGTTATAAATTGAAGAAGGAGAACGATGATGCACAGCCTGTTGCTCCCTCCGCCATTTACTACAATAACCAGAGAAAACTGCAAAGGAAAGCATGATTATGAAACGAGAACGGAGGCTCCGTCTCCAGAGTCATGTCGAAAGTGAAGCTATCGTATGAGTTCCTAGTCTTTAGTTTCGTGCTTGCAAGCATGCGCCCCCGGACGATGGGGATCCCGAAGAATTCTAGCGTCCATTCAAGCTTCCAGGCGGCGCGGCTACTGGTCGCCCCGACCCCCTAACAGCACAGCCAGACACCAAATTGCTACTTGTTGTATTCCGTACACATCTACCTAACATCAACAGGAACTGAATTTTCTACACGGTCGATTTGAATCTTGAGATTGATGTTGTAACCAACGTTGTATGCAGTCTCGTGGAGCACCCGGCAACGTTTCTAGGAAAGAGGTGCGACCCACCTAGCACCGCTATTCATGGTTGGTAGGTCGTGGTATGTCACCATACAAGATCCTGTCGTATCAAATCCAAAGGTGGTGCGGATGGATGCATTCAGGAAATCGAATTTCTCTGCATACGAAGACATGACCATTGTCACAGCGAAAAACGGCACATGGTTTCTTACTTCCCACGAACGACACTCATTATGAGAAAGAAGTCGAAAATTTTTCGGGTTGCCAATATTGCGGCAGGGCTGAGTTTGATCCCACAAAGCCCGGGAAAAAAAAATTACTTCGGCGACCTCGATATGTACAAGATCACGGTACAAGATGGCGGCTCGCTGCATGCCAAATTGCTTGCATATGCGGCCTAGCTAACTTACCTTACTTGGAGTAGAAAATGGACCGACGAAGCAAGTTATCATCTATGGGCACTTGAAGATAGGGGGCGAACCACAGGAAGCTTGAATGTTTAAACAAGGGAAAATATTGGAAATTTATCTGCTCCAATGCATTCGCTTTATTCACCAATGCCTAGTCAAGCAGTTTGCCATCATAAGCTGGTGGTGGCTCGTCCCGCTCGCCAACTGGCTTCAACACGACGCAGAACCCTTTCTGGTGGAAGATACCATAGCAATGGCTTGTCCACGGCTTATGCGGGTTCGCAATGGTAACGTCAAAATTGCGCAACAACTCAAAAATCACCTTTGGTATCTCCATCATGGCCATGCCCATCCCGAGACACTTTGTCGCACCATGTCCAAAGATCAATGAATGGCATGCATGCATCTCTCTCAACCTGTCCTCATCCGCGGCAATCCACCTCTCGGGCCTGAAGAGCTTAGCGTCATCACCATAAACTTCAGTATTCAGCTGCGTGCCCCATCCGTTGAAGCCGACGAACGTGCCGGCGGGGAGATGAAAGCCACCCAACGTGTCTCCACCGGCGGGAACAACGCGCTCGCGCAGCTGGGACAGGGGAGGGTGTTTGCGCAGGCCCTCCAGGACGACGGCCTGTAGATAGACCAGCTGCTTTGCCTCGGCGTCCCGGATCGGTGTCGATATCTTTCCTTCTTGGAGCGCGGTGCGGATTTCCGATCGCAGGGCGGCGTAGACCTGGGGGTTACTGGCAATGCAGAGCAGCGTGCTCTGTACACTTGTCGACGTCGTGTCGGATCCGCCTGCCAGCGTGACAATGACCTCGGAGTCGATCTGCTCAGTCGGCATGCCGCGGCCGATGAGCGCGCTCACCAGGTCGTCTCTCTTGTCCTCTGACCGGCCTGCGGCAACTTTGTGGACAAGGCCCATTACCCGCCCGACACCGTGAGAGTCGGTCACTTTGGGGAATATGGCCCTCTTCAGGAATGGGATTCGCGACAGAGAAAATAGCAACGTGCAGAGTTCGGTGAACACAGAGAAATATTGTGCAACCTGATTCCCTATTTCGATAGTTTCGAGAAGTCCAAACATGTCTTGATCATTTCGAACGCAGCCGACGGCATCGCCGAGGCAAACGCGTGTAATAATATCCACGGTGAGGAATTGGATCTTTTGACCAATGTCGATTACCTGGGAGGAGGAACGGCGGAGGGAATCGATCCATACAAGAACTTGCTCGTCCATCATGGGCTCAATTGTCGCCAGTGAACGACCGGCAAACTTGAGATGTTCAGGTCAGTGTTCGCAAAAACAAATCTATCGAAATCTGGAAGGAAAAAGGGAAATGAAACGTACACTAGGCGCCAATTTGGCTCTTGTCGAGGAGTGTTTCTTCCCATCCTTCTCACTGACAATATTCGAAATCTCAGGATCCATTCTTAGCGAGTCAAAGGCCGAGCTGCGACTATACCCGCTCCGTGCGGCCAGGACACGCCGCGTGATGGATGGGTCATCAGTCACGACATGGTTCGGGCCTATACGAGCCATGCGCCCGTATCTGTTGTTCGTCTCGGTCCAGATCTCGTGACTTCGGCCGGTCGAGATGGCTTTGGCAATCCAGAGACGCGACCATTTGGCGAATCGTGGACCGGGAATCCGGGATAGTGAGGACCTTTGTACTCGAATCACTCGCGCCCATATGTGCACCTGGAGGATAACGACAAAGACAAAGATGCAGTACGAAAAGATACAGTGGCCCATGAAGCTAGATAGGACATTTGAGACCGCCATGGCTGGCGCTTCTGGAGGCAAAATTGTACTTCTCGCTCCGATATCAGCATAATGACTATATTCGGCGTCTCTGGGCTACTTATACAAGTAGTTCGATACACTCGGAAGGTACCTTGGAAAGACTGCGTAGTCCTCCCATTGATAAAAGTGAGCCATGATATGACAGGCGGACACGCGATACCATTTGCCTGATGCCTACCACATCAGCTTACGCCGTAAATCCTTTTGCGAGACCGAAATCACGCATGTAAAGAAGTCGGTGCACGCCTACGCTGACAACATTGCCTCGTAACTTGTTCTCGACCCTTTTCAAAGTCTAGAAATCACGGGAATAGTTTTATTGTCATTCTCTGCAGTCTTACACGGCCTCGCTTTAAAGGAACTATATGATGTGAGATACATGACTAGTATTGAGTGGAAACGTTATCGTGATTTTGGCACGCCTGGAAATCTGGATCCGCTTCTGGTTGACCTGAAAAGATTAAAGTCCGGTGAAGAGTGTGATTGAGATACATGACGGATAACGAATCCATCAATTGCGGCACACTTACTATTTAAAGGGCGTTGTCCTGTCAGCACAACATGTTTACCTGCATGCCCACAGTCCTCCAACGGCAGCTCTTAGGTGAGCATGCCATATCTGAACGTGTGCCATCCCACCAAAACGTGATGCTCCCCTACTCATTAGTGCGGAGAGTTTGCAACAGAGGAGCGATCCCGATACCGAATCTGTATAAATCCATGGAAATGTGCGATATTATCGAAGTTGAAAAGGCGCATTACCTAAATAGTCCTGGCTTTGGCCTGTGAATCCTCTAGGACGGGGTGTGGTTCATGGCACGTGGCAATCATGCAATCAATCTAGCTCCCAGGATTCCCACCCCCCACAACGAAAGACGACTCGAGCGACAAAGCGATAAGGGATGGCCGGCACAAGGGATAAGTCCACAGACTCGGGAGCAAAGCAGCCAGATGGAATGTACGTGAACCCTTGCAGATTGACAGTCTCCCGTAATCTGATCAACTTTGCATACGCACAACCCGAAAGCATATTGGTCAGTGGAATCGCCGAGCTCATCATGTCTGCATTAATGTGCTTTAGCATAACGAAGCTATTTACGTCTCAAGATTCACACAGACCTAAACAACCCTGGATGTCCCGGGTCCGGAGCCTGAGTCTGCGGGGTGGGGGGCCCGGTCGTATGGTAGTAGTGAGTGATAAGGTACTACTGTGGACTGGCCTTGTAGGTGTCGAAGTGAAATTTACTCGGCCGGCTCAAATACACCAATTTTCTATGCGATACGTACCTGGGTACAATACATTACATATCCTATGTTTGACAGCTCAATTTTAGTCTAAAAGGGACCCGTGCATTGACGGGTCGGCCCAGAGGTCTTACATGCCCAGGTGCCATGATGTTAATGACCATTGATTGATCAGAGGGCCGAGGCAACTCTCTGCAGTTGGGGATATTCACCTAAAACGGCGACAATTTTGTGGATTCGAGCCCCAAATTCGGCCGGCCACTCAGACTAAAGCCGCGCTGCTTGACAACACCTTACAATGATTGTTGTTTTTCACAACGCAGAGCCCGCATGTTATGCATGATACATATTCCAAACGCCGGTGTTGAGACACATTACTAATAGAAATCCTTGCCAAGGCCTTTCTCCCAAGTCTCGTTGGAACGTAGCACAAATTATTGTGCAGTACAGTCCAGTGTGTGAGGCTCGGTGCCAATTTTCCGAATAGAGGAGAGGGGTTGCTGAACTGTCCAGACGGAAAGGCGCACTGCAGACAGACAACAGTGAGTTTTTGGTTCGAGATAGCGTCTGTTTACTCTACCATGAGCCACCAAAAATTCGAATCCACAGTATCACTAGCGCTCACAGGGGGCTTAGTATATGCTTTCATCGCACCTTTCGCAAGAAGTAACCTGCCTGGATTAAACAAGAATATCCGTCCCATCACCCACCAATTGCCCCGCCATGACTAAACCACTGCCAATTCGTCAGCGTGCATACGCACCAAAAACCCGCGCAGGTACGTTGGCTGGCACTGCCTACCTACTTTGAGGGGCTCCAATCACTTGAGATCTTTCCTTGGAGACTGATCAGCGACACAAACAGGTTGTGTCGGGTGCAAGACCCGGAGACGGAAATGCGACGAAGCCAAGCCACAATGCGAGGGCTGCCGCCGTCGCCGCCTGGTCTGTGTCTACGGGCCGAGCCGGGCTCAGCTTAGAGACACGACGAAGCAGCTAGTCAACATTCAGCCAATGCCAACCAGAGAGCTACAACTGTACCACGAGCCCTCGCGATCTGTCTTTGCAAAGCTTTCATCTGCCGAAGTCCCATATCTTGACTACTTTGTCCGTAAACTCGTACATCGCCTATCTTTCCCCGGTCTGGGCAATACCGGCCTCGTCCAATTCTTATCTCAAACCGCGCTACAGCAGTGTGAGCATAATGAGCATATTCTCCACGCTGTGGTGGGCATAGGTGCTCTGGCCTACTTCCGACAATCCAAGTCTACCAATGTGCCCCTATACCAACATCGCCTATCGGGGTGTCTGGAGAACGAACACTATCGCCGTGCCGTGAAGCACTACGGCCAAGCCATCGCCAGCACGCGCAGCTTGATGCAAGATGATGCCAGCAGACAGCCCTGGCTGGTACTAATTACATGCGTTCTTTTCGTCCTATTTGAGCAGCTGCAGGACAATACTGATGCCATCGACAAGCTGACGGCATCCGTGATCAAATTCCTCAATTCTCCCACCCGGGGAAGTCTCGCCAGCGGCGACCTGCTAGCAGCCGCTGTAGATGATACGGGCGTTGCAGAAGCCGAGCATTTCATTTGCAACAATGTGGTCAATAATAGCATGTTCTCCCCCATGTATCCACAGTGCCGCAAACACCTTCATGACCTGTCCATCCTGTCCCCGCAAATGGCTGCCATAGTAGGTCCCGAGAAGAGTGTAGCCGAATTTGTTTCCGGGTGGTTCAGGGTTGGGACCGTCATGGTTTCACCATCCTTATCATTTGCCCAAGATCTCACCATGCCCCGCGAAACGGTGATTGCCATCATGAGCGCATGGGAACAAGAGACTCAGAGGCGACTGTTATCGGATCCGAAACCTACCGGCCACTCGGCATTCCTGCTCCGCTACGTTGGTATTGCCTGCAAAGCCGTGACCCAGAGCCCACCAAGGGGGCCCGCAGACCGAGATTTGTCTGTCGGTGGGCACGAAATCATGGAAATGATGCAACTAATCGAGGACGAATTTGAAGCAAATCGTCCAACCTTGACCCTGGAGGATTCCGAACTCATTGGCGAAGGATCCTACGATGTCACCCTCCCGGGTTTGTTTATTGCCGCGCGAGACATGTCATCGTATCCTGTGCGTCTTAGGGCATTGAATATCTGCCGGCGGATACTGCGGCCTTCGTCTTCTTGGAGCAACAAGGCTATTTACCTTGGCCTTTGTGCCTTGGTCGAAATAGAAGGGGCAGGGCAGACACAAGAAGGGGCAACCGAATCTCAGTTGGGGGAACAATATAATTGGACTGAAGGCTATTGGAACGAGGACTATACCAAGCTGCATGTTGTACTCCAAGCCGTGACACCACCAGGGGATCTCGGCCACACACCCAGACGCAGACACCTGATTGTTTCGCCTCAAGCCTATGGTCTGGCTTGACGATGTGCCACTTTGTATCTGGTCAAGTGCGGCTACTAGTGGGACGAGATTCTTGTTTGTACAGGAATGACTTTCGTTCCTCTCAGTGTGCATGCTAGCTTTTGCATTGGGAAAGATATATTTAGTACTTCCACTTCCTCAACGCAGTCGAATCATGAGATGAGCTTTGAAGAATATGGCTTGCAGGCAGCGACGCCACTACTGAAGGTAAGTAAGTCTTGGTCAACATGTCTCACGAATATCTGGAGCTTGGGAAGGCCGCGGGAATAGTAATCAAACGAAGGAAAAAAAAAATTAAAGGTTGAACAGATGAGTAATATCACGACATGAATATTGTAGAAGCAGTTTCGTATTTATAACTCAACAAAGTCCGAACAGCTTTGATCCAGTGGAGCGAATGAGTGCGAGCTTGGCCATAGTCGGAACGAGGATATTTCAATCATGCGATTTAGGCGACAGAGGACACTTGGGCCAAGAGCTCCAGCGTACGGTCTACCAATGAGAGGTAGCTTGAAGAGTAGTGAACTATCAGGTGCTCCATCCCATTACGTATACAACAACCCGTCCAATAACAATGAGTCGGAGATATTTTGCGTTTCCGGGGTTTGATTCGGGGTCGACATGGACGACACGGCGTATAGCCAGCCAATCAGCGGAAAGCAAGCCCGATGTGACAGTGTGGAGGTGTTGCGATTCCATGGTTTCGTCAGCTCTTGAGGTCTGTGTTCAACACGAAACGGAACATTTCTATACATTTTCTCCTTATCTATGCACATTTCTGTTTTCAACTATCCTGAGTTCATCATTTTTTTTCCTTTCCTCTACGAAACCCTTTGCATTTCATGCGTGCCTGCCAATGAATACTTAGCTGCAGAATTGCATCATCGCATGATCGCACTTTTGTATGTACGCTTGGTTTTCCAGTCTTAGATATTCCGAGCATGCATATAACATTGTGACGCCGATATATATATATATATATATATATATATGGGAAATGCATGCGGGTATCCCGAATGACTGAATGTGTATAGTCCGACTCGCTTAGCATGGTAGGTTTTGATGATTGTCCCTTGCAATGGACCCGCCCGCCATTAATTGGTCCGCCTTACGCCTCCAGTCAACCCCCTGGCTCCCGATTGCAACCTTGAATATGTATGTTCCGACCAAGGAAAAAAGAAGATAATGACTGCACGTGGGTGCGGGAATACACGTGCTGGGATCCCCGCCTACCTTTTGGGTTACACCTGCTTGAAGTTCAATCCCTGGCATGTAACGTATCCGTAATAGCAAATCGTGGTCGGGGCTTTACTTCCTTACCCGTCATGATAGCTTTCGGGCTTTGCAAAGAAGTCTAGCAACATACTTGCATTTTTCAAAGTATTCAAGGTATGACAGCCAAAACATCAAAGAAGTTCAGAGATGCTCTACATAAGCCGGTTTGACGGAGTTACTGGTTAGGTAGGAAGTGCTTTACTGTCTTATTGAATATAAAGATGTATTGAATCACCAGACAGATAGTGATTATATTTGTGCTCGCCATTCAATCACTACAAATTCAATTCATATTCTGTCATCGGAGCCCTTCCGTTTTCACAAACGCACATATAGTCATATATACAAGTGCAGCTTGCCATTGTCACCATGCGTTTCACTAGTACTGGTATGTAACTTGCCCATGAACACACATATCTCCTGACCGTCAGCTAACCCGACTATCCCCTTGCCCATAGTCAGCTCCTTGCTGCCTTTACCCCTGCTTACCCTTGCCGTGCCACACAAGGAAAGCCAACCAGATCGTTTAGCCCGGAGTCGTTCGCCTAGGGGCCATTGGGAATCTGGGATGCTGCGGCGGGTACAACATTGATCGGAGCTGTGGTGGCCACAGCAAGTCCTCCAATGAAAAATATTTGGGTTATCAAAATATCTATCAGTTCGCCAAATTATCAGGCAAAGGGGCTAGAAAAGATGAATCGCCAGTATTTTATTATCATCTGAATATGGCAATCACGGACGGGAAAATATCATTCACAAGGACGGGGGGGGGGGGGGGGGGGGTAAGTGGAGCTTTGATACTCCAAAATGACACAGACTTTACTGCCCTTTAAAATCAATAAGTGACTATGGGCCCGTGATCACATCGCGTGATGGATGCCGGGTATGGAGAGCCAAGCAGTCCCGGGAATGACCAGGTTGGCCCGGAACCGGACTGCACCATCACGGACCCCCCCACAAGAACTCATCGGGACCTGCTACGCCTGTGCAGATGTCTCCGGTGATACGGCCCAGTTTGATGACGGAGACGGCCGTGTGCGTATTTGTTTCAGTGCCCCGGCCATAACGCTAGGCTGTGCCGCACAATGTAGAAATCTGACTGCATAATCGCTCACCCCTCGTAAGCAATCACGCAATTTTCGAACCAACGAGAGCATTCGCAGTCTTGTTTACTAGTGGAAAACATCACATAAAACCCATCATTGGCTAAAGTGACCCACATGTACCAGTTTGTCGCTTGAATGACGGTGCATTTCAGATCAGGACTATTGGGATAATTGCTCGGCTGGTGCACGATTCTTTGAAATTTTCTCCTCCGCTCCTATCGTTGCATGCAATATTGCAAAGCTCTTCATTAGCCATCACCTTAGTATGACCTCCTCAGCGCTCCCCTCAAACGGCGAGCTCGTCAATATTGGCACGCATTCTTTGGCGCTTTACACTCATGGCCCAGCTCCAACCAGCCCAAATGATCCCGTCGCGATATTTATATCAGGCGTCGCTAGCGATGCTCTAAACTGGCAAGCGGTGGTTCGCCTTCTCGGTACATCGGTACGAAACTACACCTACGACCGCTCTGGGTTTCGCAATTCAGACGCCTCGCCGCTCGCCCCCTCGGCGGAAAATGTGGCTTTGGAGCTCTCTCTTCTCATTGAAAAGGCCCCCATTCCGAACCCTTTGATCCTGGTCGGGCACTCGTGGGCCGGCGTGCTCATACACGAGTACATTGCCCTCAAGGGCACAGACCAAATCGCCGGTCTTGTGCTCGTGGACGCCAACCATGAGACGTCGCCACTGGTCATGAACGTAAATGATCCGATTCTCTGGAATGTCATCGCCGCAAATGTGGACCCCTACATTGGCTGGGGCTTGGAGACAAATCACAAGTTTACGCAGGCAGAGTGGGATGCGTTCAAGGTTGTGAAAACAAAGGATAAACACAAGCTGGCTGTCCAAAAAGAGGATGAGAACTACATGCCAAGTTTCGAGAAACTGCGGGAAAAGCAACTGAGTAAGAAGCAGCCGCTTCTCGGAAACAAACCAGTCTACGTGATTGGGGGTACGCGAAGCAGAGATTGGAGTGGTTTGTATAACGCGGGTGTAGCAATTGAAAACGGAACCGAGGAGGAGAGGAGCTATGTAAGAGAGCTGATCAAGACGATCGATGCGAAGAATGAGGGTATCATGAAGGAGTTCTTAAAACTCTCCACAAGGAGTGAGCTTGTCTTTGCTACTGAGAGTGGCCACTTTGTGCAAATCACTCAGCCGGAAATCGTCGTTGGTGGGATAGAATGGGCCATCGGTAACCTTTCATAATATTGTGTTATAATCTGGTCCCGTCCAACCGCTATCAATATTTAGCATCGTATATACTACATTTAACTGATATTGATGACAGATTCTGTTAGAGAGATTACGTTGTCTATGACGGATGAACCCGATTGTTGCTTTTCAACCAGATTATGTGCGTGTATAAAGATAATGTACACAACTCTGAAAGAACATGACTAGGCGGACATCCTGGCTGAGTTTTTGTTTCGCACGACTTGAGCTGACTTCTCAACAATAGTTACACAGTAAAATGCGATCGAGGCTACGAGTTTTTGATTATAAATTACGCTAACCTGGTCGATTCATGTGTTGGAGCATTCGAATTTATACCAATTCCAAAATCTTCAATGTCACGTTATATTGTATTTATCAAACTTCTAGTTGTCGTTGTCGCTATTCGTAGTGTCGTTGGGATCTGCTGTCACTATGGAATCGTTCACGCTTGTCATCGTAGCATCGCTGATGTAGCATTCCCAAGCTCAGTTGAAAGATCTCTCAAGGGTAGGTAATCTGCAATCTTGGCTGTAGACGCCGCTAATCAGACATTTGTTCAAGTTCCTGGTTGCGAGACACGAAGGCAAATAGGCCCGGCTTCATATCTGTCGAATTGATTTTTTCAACCAAGTTTGCCTTGTGGACGAGAATCGACTATTGTCTGGCATTGTTGCACTGTGCAATTGATGCATTGGGGACGACAATGTAGACTTTGGCGTGCAGGGTCGCCTTTAGCGGTCACTTCAGGTGCTGCGCTCTGCGGCCCCGCAGTGCTGCAGTGGCTACCAGAAGATGATTGCGGAACCCTTGGCAATCTTATGGACCTGTGGACACGAACATGTCAACGCGGGGCAACCCTCCCAAGATGCCGACACATGATAGCTATATCAAACATGAACGTCTCCAGAACAGGCCGGATCTGGGCCATTGAAAATAAATTTGTTCTGCCAGACGAAAACGCTCAGATCGCTCAACTGCATGGTGACCACAGTACGAAGTAGAGGAAGATATCCAGCGTCCTGCATTCGATCCGATTCGCTAGTATGCAGCGCGTAAGGGTGAGAGTGAGCGCGTATCGGTCGGTCAGCACGGTACTTGTAGCATTAAATCGCCCGGCTTGCGTGTCCAGCTTGACCTCATCCAATAGATGGTGCCGCTGACATAAATGCGGCATTGCTCCGCCGACAGGACCAGCCATCCTTCGCCTCCAAGTCCGCCACACCTTCTGGACCCTCACCTGCCCTCTCTCCATTACAACATGCGCAACTAGGCCCATGTTCTGTCGACGTAGACTGACATGGCCGACCAGAGCCAGTCTGTGGTCCCAAAAACGGGACCTCGCCGCCTGCAGCACGATGATTACACTGTCGCCATCATATGCCCCATGGGCGTCGAGCTCGCTCCCATACGTGCCTTGCTTGACGAGGAACACGAAAGTTTAAGCACCAGTCGCGACCAGAACGCCTACAAGCTCGGGATGATGGGCCTGCACAACGTCATCGTTGCTGTGATGCCAGAGATTGGGAACAATGCCGCTGCAATGGTGATCACTCAGTTGCTCAACGACTTCAAGTGTGTGCGCTTTGGACTGCTGGTTGGGATTGGCGGCGGGGTCCCTGATGAAGACTACGACGATGACGAACTGGAAGATATCCGTCTCGGTGACGTTGTCGTTAGCGAGTCCAAGGGGCCTTACGGGGGAGTAGTCCAATTTGACCGAGGGAAAAGCATGTCTAGCGGCTTTGTCAGGACAGGACATCCTAACAAGCCGCCACATCTACTCGCCAGCAGCGTTGAGATACTGAAGACTGAGCATGACCTCCACGGAATTAGCATATCCCGGTACCTCGAGGAAATGTACAATAGGTATCCGCAAATGCAAGCCAAGTATGGGCATCCAGGCTCAGATCGAGATCGTCTCTACCAAGCCACCTATCCACACCAGGGTGGAACAACCTGCAAGAAGTGCGACCTTGCGCAGACAATTGTGCGGGAGGACCGAAAGGATCCTGGACCGCTCATTCATTACGGAACGATTGGTTCCTCGAATATGGTCATCAAGGACGCCCAGAAACGAGACGAATTGCGCGACATCATGGAGATCCTATGTGTTGATATGGAGGCTGCTGGACTGATGGACGTGTTCCCCTGCCTGGTTGTCCGTGGCATTTGCGACTACGCCGATTCCCACAAAACAAAGAAATGGCAGCCTTATGCCGCGTCCACCGCAGCCGCTTATACCAAAGAGCTCCTATCGCATATTCCTCCCGAGGCAGTAATGAAGACACAGGCCGTTACCCTAGAGCATTTGTCTATCAAGATTGACGAACTCACCCAAAGCACGCAACAAGCCTCAAGCCGGTTTCAGTGTACGTAGTAATTGGATTGTTTTCTACGGCATCGACCTGACAAATGCATAGCTGCTGAAGAACAAGAGATTCTCGAGTGGCTCTCTCCAAAAGACATAGACTTCTCCAGCCCATACAATCAATCGCGACAAGTCCATACGCCCGGCACTGGGCAATGGTTGCTTGACGATGAACGTTATCGAGACTGGCGGGATTTCTCACCCGGTCTACTATGGCTACGCGGTGCTGGTTAGTCATTTACCTGTCTCTACGAAGCAGAGCTAATTGGTATCAGCTGGTTGCGGAAAGACAATAATCTGGTAAGATTTCCAGAGAGTTCATTATGGTTACTTGCTAACTTTCTTCAGCTCCACTGCGATACATGACCTTCAAACCTTGACTAAAGAAAGTCGCACAAGTAGCTTAGCCTACTGGTACTTCCGCTTCGATAACACCGGCTCACAAAACGTTTCCATCATGTTGCGATCCATTATTAGACAGCTCAGTCCTTCACCGCTCTCTGCTGGAGTCCGAGCTCTTCGAGACAGGCATAAACAGGCTGGAAGCAATCCTTCACTAGACGAGCTCATTGCGACTCTTCATCACACCCTCCACGACGCAATCGGGGATGTCTATGTTGTTCTTGATGCGCTGGATGAATGTCCAAGTACGGGAAAGCTAGGCCAAAGAGGAAAACTGCTGCAATATATCGAAAACTTGTTCTGTCAACCACGTTTCAACCTACACCTGCTCATCACAAGTCGGCCAGAACCAGACATCTGGACTAAAATGGGTCCCGTATCGCGCTATTCTGTCGATATCGAAGAACTTCTGAAAGCAGATGTCGAGAGATACGTCGATGCCGTACTGATGAACTCCAACTTAGGAAGTTGGGCTCACGCTAAGGAGAAGATCAGAGATAAGCTCCTTTCGTTCGGCGAAAGGTAAGTTCATTTGTTCCCCTCACTCATCAGTTTGCTCACATATTACCGCTAGACGATTTCGTTGGGCTGAACTGCAAATGAGGCGATTCACTCAATGTCCCACGGATAAGGATCTGGAAGATGCCTTGAAGAGCATCCCTCGAAGCTTGGAGGAATCATACCAAAAAGCTTTCGAATCAATACCTAACCGAAGCAGGGTGTATGTAAGGAAGATCATGATGTGGCTTGCTGTATCTTTGCTACCACTCACTACCGAAGAGGTCGCCGCTGTGGTTGGTTTTCGAACCACCGACTTTCTTATCCATATCTGTACTACCCTTCTCGTTACGATCATAGATAAGTTCGATTCAGATATCATCAAGTTAGCTCATTTCTCAGTCAAGGAATTCCTTGTCGCTCAGCTACAAGAAGATGAAAGTTGGCAATGGTACCGTTTCTCCACCAATATGGCACATGAACACGTCGCATATACTGCACTCCAGGCATTAGTCGAGCCACGGGGTGAGCTGAGGCCCATCATCTTCTATGCCGCGGACTTTTGGCATCGTCATGCAAGGGAGGGTCTGAAATCAAGATCGGCAAGTTTGCTTCAAAATCAAATAAACCGGTTTTTCGACCCAAATCATACGAATCAATTTCTTGGCTGGCTGGAAATATTAAAACGGCTGAGATCAAGGGTATACTCGGAGGATAATTTGCAACCATTATACTACGCATCACTCTTGGGTTTCGAGGCAACCGTGCGTGAGTTATGGTTCGACGAGTCCCAGCTCTCCAGAAGTCGAAGGCACCACCAAAATGCCCTCGAAGCAGCGGCTATCAAAGGCAATGTGAGCATCCTAAAATGGATCCTGAACAAATGCGAATTTCCAGAAAGGTATCTATCATTCCGAAAAGTTGCGGGAAGAGTCGAAGCGAACGAAATAGAAGTGATTGCCGAGTTGTGTAATAAGATGCCGCAATCTGAGCTTGATCAGAGCGTGTTTGAGGCTGCTGCGAGCAACACCAAAAATGGGCAACTGGTGATGAAACAGCTTCTCGAAAAGAAAGGAGACCAGATCCATATTAGCGAGGGCATGATGAAAGCCGCTGCGGGGAATTGGCGCTACGGCCATAAGATGGTGGAGCTGCTCCTCGAGAAAAACAGAAGTCAGGTACAAATTACCGGGGACGTCGTTATGGCTGCTGCAAACAACGGAGATCAGGGACAGGAGGTAATGGAGCTACTTCTGGAAGAGAGAGGAGAAGACGTTCATATCGCCGAGGCTGTTATTGAGATGATAGTAGGAAACTTCAATGTACGTGCAGTTGAGCTTCTGTTCGAGAAGAAAGGAGATCAAATCCGCATCACGGAGAGCATGGCTAAGGCTGCTGTGGGCAGAAACGGCCCTGGCGGGTTGTTCGGGATGATCCTAGGGAGGCATTCCCCGAATAAGCAAACTGCGCAGCAGGTAATGCAACTCCTTCTCGACAAAGATGAACATGTCCAGATCACGGAAGGCATTCTCAAGGCTGCTGTGCAGAACGCCACAGGTGGATACAATGTGATGAAGCTGCTTTTGCAGAAGAAGGGTCATCAAATGCAAATCACGGAGAGCGTGATCTGCGCTGCCGCACTGTACGGGAGCTACGAGGTAATTGAGTTGCTTCTCGAACAGCATATTGAGATAACGCAGGGCCTTGTCGAGGCTGCCGCAGGGAACTGGCAGAACGGCGATAAGGTAATGAAGCTGCTGCTGACGAGAACGGGTTGCTCCAGCCTGATCACTGAGAACGCAATCAGGGCCGCTGCTCAGAATGAATGGTGTGGAAAAGATCTGATCGAACTCTTTCTTGAAGAGCTGGGCCACCAGATCCAGATCACAGAAGGTATATTAAAGGCTGCGTCAAGGAATCAACGTTGCGGTGCACAAGTTATGAGATTTCTTTTTGAGAAAGGAGGAGATCAGGTTCAGATTCCGAGAAAGGTAGTCCTAGCTGCCGCAGAGGCCAGAGACTCTACAATGATGCAGCTTCTCCTGGAGAAAGGCGCCGACCCAACCGTCGCAGACAATAATGGCTTCACACCACTCAACACGGCTGCATACTACGGACGCATCGAAACAGTTCGATTGCTCCTGGAGAAAGGTGTCGATTCAACGTCCACAGAATATGGGAGTTTGACAGTACTAGAATGGGCTTTAAAAGGCGGACATATCGAAGTGGTCAAACTGCTCTTGAAGGAAGAGGCAAATCAACTGACGCGCAGGATGACGGCTGCACATCACCCAATATGGCTTCATGCAACGGATACATCGAAATAGTCAGACTGCTCCTGGAGAACGGCGACTCGTTTCTGACCATGTCCCTGGTGTGAGTGGACATTACCACTGGACGGGAGACACATGCTCTAGGAGCAAGCACGACCAATGCGAAGGAGAAGCGGAAAATGGCAAGTTCACAACATTCTACAGTACATAATCAGCAATGCAGTAGGAACTGGGTTTGAGCTTTGCCTTGCGCGTTCCATATCCTTTTTCTTTTCCTTTTTTCTTTTCCCTTTTTCTCTCCCTTTATTTTGCAAGGAGCAAGGCTCAGTCAGATCAATGCTTTGTACCTTGAGTTTCAAAATATAAACTGTCATGTAGGTCAACAGTGGATGAAGTGTGACTGCCATAATGATACGTATTCGTCGCATATATGAGAAAATCAAAAGGCAGTTTCCCCATCATTGATCGCTCTGCTGCCGATTGCAAGTCGGGATTTTATGCGTATCCTAAAGCCGAGATATCTGCCACGAATTTCCTTGGGTCTACCTAGGAGCGATTCGGGCTCGGGCATCCCGAAACTGTTTCCGAAATAGAATGACTTGGATATCGATGTCGACATCGGTGATCTGAAAGAACGTATTCAAAATGTTCTGGGCCAGAATTGCGTAATGTCTGTGCACCAACATCCTTGATTCGGGTAAGGGAACAGCAAATGCCGGAGAACGGCATGTTCGGGAATGCGAGTACGCTCAAGGTGCATCTAAGCAATGCGTACTTCCTAAAGGCACTGCAATTTAGTGTTGCCAAGTGGGCGGTCAAGGCGTTCGAAAGTTTTACTCGTCGTTTAAATGCTAGTGAGGCACCGGTTTTTGCTAGCCCAAAAGGAAGTCTCGATAACTAGGAATGATTCAGCTATGTGTTCAATCAAGGCAAGACCTTCTATTGAAGGAGATGGAGCCTGTATGATTCAAGTTTGAATGTGAATTGAGTGATGTATCACTTCTGGTTGCCCACATTCTGATTTTGCAACCTGCAGAGTTATCCGGATGATCTTCGGCTTCTATCAGGCTTTGCTTGTACAACAGTGGTATGATCGGATACTCAGGACATATTACGCTGAAATTAAAAACAATCTCGCGGCCACTCGAATTGAGATAAAACAAAGTCTATTTGCATGCGGTGTTGCTAGAAAGTGAAATACGGGGGTCTATCCACCTAGGGATTCATGCTCACTAACTCATGCATATGGGCAAGGCGGTAGGTATTTAGCCATTTACATGCCCCAGCTCGACCAATGACATGATCTCAATCGCCTGTCAACTACCTAATAGTAACGTCGACTCCTCAATCAACCCGAGCGATCTTGAAGCCACCTGGTACTCTGCGCTGGAAAAAGCCGTTTGGGTCGTACTTGTGCGCAACCTGTCTAATGTGCTCGACGTTGGCTGCGCCATAGCTCCCGATTGGATCCTGCCTTGCGTCTGCGTAGGGGAGATAGACGAACTCCTGGCTGCTTCCAATCGACTTTGCGAATGCAACGATTCTTTCGTTGACGGCCGTCACCTTTTGCAAGACCAGCGGATATTGTTCTCTACTTTCAGTAGCCAACAAGCTCACACCCAATGCAATAACAGCCTTGTTGCGCGAGTCTCGCTCGAGCCCGAGCATGTTTCCTCCCTTTTCTATGCTAATGTTTGCAAAGTATGAAGGAAATGGCTGGACATCCAAGATCGTGGAGAAGCTTTGGGGCCCAATGGAGGACTTCAAGTCCTCCACAATGCTAGCATGCTCCTCAAAGCAATAGCGCAGAACTCGTGGATCATTAACGATCGTCAAAGATCCAGTTGCGGCGTTCCTAGCGGTGGAGTGTCAGTCATTTTAAAGTTGTCTAAATAGGAGTATTTTGTTGTTAAACGTACAATGTAGCCCCAGACACCGTATTGCCCAGGCCGCTAGATTCGACAAGACTCAATGATAGCTTGGTACCCGGAGTCGACGTTGGGATGCTGTTAAAGGCGTGGAATGCTGTGCTGTTTGCAACATTCATTGTGTTGATGTGCGTGACTGTAAAGCTAGAGTTACCAGTCTCCGGATTGTAGTTCAAGACTGTAAGCATCGCATCATCCTCGAATGACTGATCCAGATCCGTGAATCCAGCAAAGGCGTCAGCAATCTCGTCGGCGTACTCTTCGGCAAAGACTCTAGTTTCGAGCGACAGATTCTTGGTCGGAAATGCTTCAACATCGAACCTGGTGACGATTCCAAAATTGCTGCCGCCTCCTTTTAGCGCCCTCCACAGGTCAGAGTTGGCCGACGCATTCGCGTTAACGATTTCGCCGCTCGCGAGCACGACTTCGTAATTGACGACGCTGTCACAGGCAAACCCCGTTCGCGCCGTATACCACGAGATGCCGCCGCCAAGCAAGAGTCCGCCCACACCCACTATACCCTGTCGTCCTCCCGTTACGGTAACCCCGTCTTTCTCCAGCTCCTCATATACAGACAGCCAACGTGCGCCGGTCCCAAGGCTTGCAACGTTTGTTGCCGCGTCGTAAGTCGTGGCATTCAACTGGGTCAAGTCGATTGTTACACCTGTTGCGATATTGTTCGAGTTGTCAGTCCCGTGCCCACCGCTGCGAATGGCTACATGCCAGTCTCCGGCGCCGCCACCAGCGTCTCGAAGAGCGGTGATGGTTTCAGAAACCTCGACAGCGGTGCTCGGGAGGACGAAGCAGTAGGGCTGCTTGCGCGTATCGATGCCCCAAGAGCCGTTCGCGACGAGGGATGGGTAGAGTGAGGAGGACGGGAGATGCACAGCGTGAGATAGATTGGCGGCAATGAGAGCGTCACACTGGAGGCAAGGTTAGAAGGACTAGACGTGTACTTGGCAAGGGGCTGAGAGAGAGGAGGCTACGTACTGGCTGGAACCCAGTGAGACCTTGGGTATTGTTGCCTGCTGTGGGAGCTCGTCCTTGAGCAAGATCGACTAAAAGCATCGACAATAGCGTCGTAGCGGTTGAGCATGTTGGTTTGGGAAACCGCGGAAATTGCATTGTTATGGATTAGAAAATGGGACCAAATGTGAGACTTTATCGGAATGAAAAGCTTTCCGGCAGTGATTTGCGGTTGATTGAAAAGAATATTTGGAACATCACGACCCGACCGACCTCTTTATTTATGTCTCTCTGGAATCTGCGAATCAAGCCAACATCTGTACTGCAACATCCTTTCTGGCGAAGATTGTCGTGAGGATTCATCTCAGAATAGTCTTGAGGTTTGCGTGCACTGCCACCGATCAAGTTGAGATCTGCGCTCATGTCTGGTAGGCTCGCAAAGCTATACGAACGTGTTCCTGCCACAGTCTACACTTGTGTACTATAATGAGGCGCCCAGTCCTGACGGCCTGTAATCCTGGACGGTCAGCCAGAGGCATCCGGACTTGCCATGCCAGCTGTTGAGTCAATAATAATTCTTCCTTTCCCTGGTGTGGCTAGCTACGTACTCGCGCCAAGGTACGTAACAATAAAATGTTTGTCTATCAGTGGGTATCCTGTTTTAGTAGTGCTTACATATAGCAAGGGCTTGGCTTCGGTCATCCTCGAAGTGCCAACCCATGTAGTAGCGTCCTCCGCTTCGTACTTCGAAAATTCGTTCATCTGATTGGCTCGTCTTTTCCGAGCTTCGTAACTATCACAACTTGTCGCGAGGCAGCTTCGGATCAAGGACGGATTCACGCCACAGTCAAACAAATCCCACAATCGTTCGATCAGTGCTCAAAGGAATCGATTTATAGTATTTCAAAAGCAGAATTTGGCAGTCTCTGCTGTTGTAGGATTCAGACCCCAAATCGTGTCAATTACTGGCAATATTAAGGCGGTTGGGGTGATGGTATTTTCGCATCACGTCCTCGTATTGCCTCGCAAACGACGCCAATTGGTTACTACTCTGTCCAGCAGACTAAAGTGCCACTACCCTGACGGTCAAGTACGTTGTCATGGGTAGCATTAAATTCTTGATGATATTTGGGCTATTTGTCGGCGCGATTTCCCCATGAATATCTTCTAATTATAGCAATGCTGAACTACCAAATTTGACATGAATCTTAATCTCATTCGAGACACAGTCCTCCGTTCAACAACACTTTCTGAAGACGAGGTTGTGCCACAATCAGCATTTTACAATCATGTATACCTTCCAGTCAAAGCGCATATATATCAGTTATTTAGGGAGTGGTTCAAAAAGAATGATTTCGAAGCATCACAGATACTCGCTAAATGGAGATGGAAACTGGTGCAGCTGGGATTGGCACGGAGTCGAATTTTCGTGGTCCGATATCGGGTCGCTTCTTGAGCTGTCCCTCATCCTCCCCGTCCCGAAGACGTTTAATCAGGTCCTCGGGATCCAAATCTACACCGATGGGGTTTTCGGCAAAGGCAGAACTCGCAAAGAAAGTAGACTCTTCATCCACGGTTTCAAACGCGTCGACTTGCAGCTCGATTTTGTTTCCGTCGGGATCCTGATAGTACATACTGACAGTCGGGCCATGGTTGACGCACCAGAAAGGCACAATTCCCCGAGTTTTGCGCTGTTGATAGGCGAGCATGAGATCGTGAAGTGTGTTAAAGGTGAAGGCCAGATGGTCTAGGCCGGCAGAGTTTGAGTCCTTGGGCTTGGTCTCGGGAATGCCAATGATGGCCACTCGATGGTGCTCTTCATCGTAGGTCAGAAAAGACAGTGTGCCGTTCTCGTATGACGCGTGGGCACCTAGAAATGTTTTGTAGAAGGCAACCATCGATTTGAAGTTTGCGGTTCGTAGCACCACGTGTGCCAACTTGGCAGGTGAGAGGATCTTCTCAGTGCCTGTATTCTGAGGCTGTGATTCCATAGTCGATTCTCTTTTCTCTTGAGTTTCTTCTTGATTCTCTATTTGATTCCAGGATGCTGCGTAGTAAAACTCTTCGTCGCAAGTTGGTTGATAGATCAACAACTAAAGCTTATGGTTGGGAAAGATATTTGTATATGCAGAGTTGACATGTACTGGAGAAGCAAATATAAATCTTCATAAACCTGTCAGGGAAACTAATATGATGTCATAACCTTACCATCAATAGTAAATATGTATGTAATGTTCAATGCATTTCGATGATCGAAGATTTAGGGTTTCATGCACAGCACACTTGCATGCAGTCTCCATTGAAAGAATGATGCATTTCAAATCAAACAGTAATCAACTACTTGCCTTGCTTACGGATTTAATGCCGTGCTTGTCGCAATACATACCTCGGCGCAAGATTCGCGTTGCCGAGATACTTTTTGGTGATTATTATTGACTTTCGCTACTCGCGCGCGGCCATGACTGAACTGTAAATTAGCAGTGCACTATCGCTCACGCGCGGTTATGACTCAGCTGCAGCTTACAGGGATTCACCATTTTATACCTGCATGAGGGGAGCACTCGGGCATGCACGGCCAAAACTAGTCCAAGTTGATTATGTTGACATTGCCATTATTGCCTGACTTCTGTAACACGTTGGCTGCGCTGAAAACATCTGCACAAAGGCGGAAAGAAATATAAATGCAACCTAGCCATAGTGTATGACTACTCAGAATTTCTGATTTGATTTGACATCATAGCAGCACAGCTACAGATGTATGATTTCTTCTTATTTCTTAACACCTGACTTCTGCTGGAGCGCATCAAACACCGGCTAACAACAGGTTGGGAGAGAATGATATGATGAGATATGCATATTTATTTGGTACATTAAGCAGAAACATATGGACCCAATGACGCTACTTTGACTATCCGCACCTGCTGCGCCAGCAACCCTGTAGATACCATACCCCTCCCGAGCACACTGGATATTATAGGCAACTTTTCGAAGTTGTAACGTGGAATAACAAAGTGATCCTCTCTTCATCTCAATGAAGTGAGTCTTGAGACACGGGGTAAAAAAGGATCAGATCATAGTCAAGTTTGTGCGGATCTCTCCATAACCATGTGCCTCAGCGCTAGGCTCTGCGCCTCAGTTTTCACTCACCTTAGTCCCCTTGACTGCGAAGCCCTGTAATACCCGTAATCTTCCTGGCCACAAAGACTTCCGTCTCATTGAGATATTAAGAGTGCCCCTTTTCGAAGTGTCTTGATCAGAGAGTTATGCGGAAACAACATAGGTTTGACCTCGAACCTTCGCAAGCGTCGAGTCAATCAAGCTTGTAACCTCAGGGTGCACAGATGTCAGAGTTTGAGAAAGCACCTCTGTTACATTCAACCGTTGCAAGATTGCTTCTGCGAGCAATGGTGATTGGCGACGGTTAAGCATACGAAACCGCAGTATATGTCCTGTTCTTTTTGGGTGAATGTGACTATCGACCAGGCAGATCACGTCATCGCCCTCTGAGATCCGAATGAGGATCACATGCACGTACAGCAAGGTTGTTTTAAATAAGAACTTCTCGCCAAAGTTAGAGTACTTCTCTGGAAAGAGTCCCACAATCTGCATCCCCCTTGGAACTTTTAGATACAACCTGTATATGTCTGTGTACCAATGAGCCAAGTTTGGAAAGCTCAACGTGTTGATTTGGCATCTGGTGTGGGCCAACGACTGTGGCTTTTGCCAATTTGCGACTGATAGTGAGAGCAAATTTTGCTTCGTGCGGACATATATGCCAGGGCCGATCATATCCAGCTCCACAAAGACGAGATGAATGTCGAAAGGACGGCCATAAATATTTCTGAAATCATCAAAACTTTGTCTCGTCGAAGTATCGATGCTTCCAATCCACCACAGAGTTTTGAAAACTCCCCCAATCCACGTCTGGTAGATTTCATCGTAAACCTCCAATCCTTTGGAGGTCAGAGTCCATTGGGGTGATTCCTCATTCCATGCTAGCTTGATTTGGCCACTGTTGGCAAATACAGATGGGGAAGAGGCAAAGACATCGCAAAACTCGGCGGTGATATTCTGGTCAGAGGATTCCCAAGCAAGTAGAGTAAGGTCGCTAGTTTTTTTGATGAGTTCTTCTTGTAGTCTCAAGAATGCCCTTTCTCGTTCTCCGTACAACAAAGGCATATTGATACCGAAGATACCCAGTAGGCAGTAAGCTGTATCCTCGATCCGCGTAGTCTGTCGCTGGGAGGCCCATGACATGCGTTGTGCAATGCTATATGTGGATACAGCATGAGGATCTAGAAGAACCCTCTGCGGGATGGAGGTTATGTTGGCGATGAGACTCGAGAGTAAAGACTTGTCTCCCATTTTGTTCCATCTCTTATCGTAGAACCAAAAGCAATCTGGACCAGGTGCGATAAGTTCCTTTTGAGCAAAGCATAATTAGTCTCCTTCAATGAGGTTGATTGTAGCAATAGGCAAAAAGTGCTTCATGCGTAGCATCAGGGAGTGATATTTCGACCGAAATCGCTCTAAGAGACGAAGGACTGTAAAACACTGACCTGCAACGTCCAGCCTCTACGAAACCATTCCGAAGCCCGCAACTGCTCTTCAAACGGCACGGTGGTTGAGCTTAAGTCACAATCATCAAGGAATGCGTAGCATTCTGTTGCTTCCAAATACCAATGCCACATGGAGTTGATGGCCTCTGAGAGCTCAGCACTGCTTGACTTGTCGATGCAGCATGAGTCTACCCAGGCGTACTTGAGGCCATGTGAGCGGGCCTTTTCGCATGTCATGCGAATCTTTGGCCAGCTAGCCTTGGTCTTGGCTTGATCGAGATTACCCATATCGGCGAACATGACTTCATCGTCCCTCCAGCGGTGCGTCAAAATGGCATATCGTGGTCGGTTATGCTCAAAGAATTCAACAGGATGTAGTTGCTGCGTCTCGGTATCGAGGAGCCACATTTTGAGTGTCGGCAGCTATGCTTTCATGCAGATGGATATGGATATAGAACATGTCAAGACTGAGCTTTTTCTGCTCGCAGCCGCGCGGAAACGATTCGAACTCCACGTAAGCAAGCAGCATTGCGGCTGAGTTATCCGCACCAACCACAGGCGGGGCTGAGCCACTCCCGGTGGCCACAGATTGTTGTGGGTGTATTAGTACTGGCACTCTGTAATGACAGAAGGGGTCGCGCGGACAACAACCGACTACTATGTGTGCATTGAACCACCTGAAATGATTATAATGGTCAAGAACCCGCCGACAATTTCATTGCATATAACCCATTCAACCCCTTCGTTATCATATCGGGTTTCGCCAACTAGACTTACGCATAGCACATACGTGTAGATATGGTTTAGTCATTGTGCCTGTATAACTTCAAAAGGCTGGGGCAAGTGGCAGGGGTACGCATCAGTATTGGGGTTAGGGGACACCACAAATTACCCTGACAAACAGAGACCCTCCACTAAGCCCCTGCAACTAGCGGGCTACTTCCAGCTTGTCTCCGCGCTACCAAATCCCACCTAGGTAGATTTACACTAGCACTACGTCCTGGAGTTCCGTACCGTCTCCGTGGACCGCCTCACCATACATAATTCCATCCTGATAGCAATGCGAAATGAGCTCATACTCATCTGTTTCTCGCACAGACCCTCCTCTCTTCAGTGGACGTAGCACAAATGGCAGGCTCAAGCCAGCGATTATTGCGACCCTGTCACCCTCGCGGACCGCGCCGGCCGCGATGAAATCCGGTGCGCAGCCGAACCGGCCCGTCTCTGTCGTGAAAAATGCCTGGCGGCGCGCAAATCGCAGGATCGCCAAATGTAATTGCAGCACGGGCTCCATGGCCGGATACGTCACATTTTGCATCCCGACGTGCCCAAGCATACCAACCGCGAAGCTCTTGGAGCTCCTCTCGCGCTCCTCGAACGCATTACTCATTTGTGCTTTCCAGGATTTCTATACATATTCAAATAAGCTTTGGCTCAGTTGATCCGTCATTCGAGCTCTAGGCGCCCATGAATAGGATAGAACAGAGGAGCTCAGACCGCCATGGCTTGAAATGGGATAAGAAGACGGACTTACCAACTGTTTCAAGACTGATGAACCCTGATACTCTGCAACCTTGGCTAGCTTCGCCTTGGACATCTCCTTCCCATTTTTCATGATACTTGAGCGCATCAGCTCCACATCATCCTTCTCTAGAACGGAGAACCACTTGTCAAAGCGGTCCTCTTCTTCAGCGTGGTTGACGCACGACTTTTCGTCGTGGAGTAGGACCTTGAGGAACGACATCACCATGTCCTTTCTGGACGGGTAACTCGCAGCATGACCTCGGACGGCTTCGGCCCACTCCCTCAAGAGTGTAAGAGCCTTGTGTAATTGAGCCAGGCTTGCTTGACTTGTCGACGGCTTTTCTAGGTTATCTTCATGACCCTGCAAGGACTTCACATGCACATCGAATGAAGGAAAACTCTTGGTTACCGTCTCAACGAGTTTCACACAGACCCGCAGACGATGAGAGGGCAAAAATTCCCATGCTGGCGGCAAAGAGCTTCCGGCCGTAAAGCGTTTGACATCCTCAGTACAGTTCCGGGGATCCATATTTCCAAAGCCGTGGTCCATGAGGTCCGGCACCCAAGACGGCAGGTTTTCTCTCCGCGTCTTGGTTACGGCGAGATAAATAACATCCAGTGCCTTTTCACTCGAGATTGAGGCAACTGCTGCGTCGTGGAAAACGTCCTCTGTTGGCTTGCGGTAATCTGGTGCAGACATCGGTATGCCGAGCTCTTGGAACACGCCGTACAGCGCAAAAACCTTGTCGGCTGGTACCGTGACCCTTTTTCTGCGCGCACCATCGAGGATGGCCGAGAGCTTGATCTTGGACGTTCTGTTTCCGTCTCCCTGGTTGTACATGTGTAAAATATGGCTGAAGTTTGTCCTTGTGAAGTTCTGGTAACCCTGCTTCACCGCATCCGAATTCTGATCTCCATCCATGCCATCCAGTCTCCTCCTAGCCAGCGCATCAGTGAGTTCTAGTTGTAATTTCATGCTGCTTTGGATTCCGACTTTTGTGAATTTGGCCACCTCGATCTGTGTTGCCACAAACCGTAGTGTTGGAAACGACGCTTTTAAATCACCGCACTGAAACGTAACATCACCTTGTGCTGGCAGGACCACCTCTTGAACTGTCCACATTCTGTGAAACCACGATCGATTGAGTAGCGGTCGTAAAGGATTTTCTGACTCCGGATTATACTGCTCTTTAGATTGCAGTGCTTAGCAGATACTTCTTATTCCGATAGTTTGGGGGGGGGGGGGGGGGGGGGGGGTCGATTCACCTTTGGACATTCGCTGCAAATTTTGAAGCATCTCTCTCAGACTTTCATGTAGCTCTATGTCCTCGGCAAGAGGGACTTGAGCGCTTGTGGGTTCCGACGCCCTCTGTCTCGATACCATATTCTCCATGGCTCCCCCTATATCTAACATGAATCGAAATGCACGCTCTGCTGCCTCATCCTTGTTGCCTAACCAGACAATGACACCGCGACATGCCCCGTAGAGCTCGCCCATCATCGCAACTTGAACACCCTTCTCGTCGATATCAGCTTGGTTGATACAGATTCCATCGATCCACAGAAGTCGTCGGCCGGACTGCCGCCTCAGGGCGCGTAGGGCGTCGACGCAATTCTGCGTTACTAGAATGGTGCTGAATGGAGTAGAGGGAAAATCATTGAGGTTTTCCACAGTTCGGCAGCTTATGGGGCATTCCGGAGTCTGGCCGTCCCAGGTATAGGAAAGGGCTTCGAAATCGAGTACATAATCTAGGCTCGCCTTGTGCAGACCGCACTGGATGTCGCTGGAAGGATCGGAAGCAGGCTCAAGCACGATTATACGGATTGACCTAGGATCGAGAGGGAAATGTTGGTACAAGCTGTCCATATTGACTGATTGATGAGACTTCCTAATGCGACTTGTTGTTCAGTAGTGGGTTGTTCTAGATTAGTCTGATAATGGTATTACGTTCCAAACGGTTTTTGCGGCCGGAATACTCTGCGCTAGCAGCTGCTTTATTTTCGCAAGGACTCTCTAGAATAATTGATCAAGAACAGTTTTCGGAGCCTGACTTTACCCCGCGATTATATCACGTGAATGTGGCTCCTCTACATGGGATCTGGATGTCTGTATTCAGACAGCCTTACGCTGATCGCAGACTTATGACAGGAGAAGCATGGCCCAGAAAGTCGCGGCAGGTGTGGATGCCGTTTCTCTCTGAAGCCAAAGCAGAACTCGGAATAAGTATGTGTACGTGCTCACAACACGCCAACTGAAGTAAGAGCAAACTACATGTAGGGTCGCGAGCCTCCCAGCAAATATTCCGCCGTACCAGCGGCAGATCCACAATGCTCAAAATTGGTGAGCTCCCTGATGATCGGAGGCGATAGCGAAAAGAATGCGGACGAGAAGGACAACGGTCAGTATCAGCGGTTTCCCGTACTATCATATTTGTTTCTGATATATTCATGCTTGATAAACTACAGTATGAAACCCTTGTATAATATGACGGCCGACCCGAATACAGCAGAGTCCAGACCAGGCTATTGAGCTTATTAGAGCAAGAGCCCAGCTATTTTCAAAGATCATTCAGATAAATGATCTTTCTTGATGCACCACAGGAGTGGCTGCATCATTCAGCAAACGCAATTGCGAGCCAATTATATCATCCTTTCGTCGTAGATCTCTCATGCCGCCTTTTCACGTAATCTAAAAGGTATACAATCATGATTCAGAGATATCAAGCAGCAGCTACCACACAGGCAATATGTCTTGACGAATTGACCGATTTCCCGAGCAATTACTTATGTTGCACAGATTCTAGCTTCTGTATGATATTTCAATGTTGTGACTCGGGGCGGATTGAACTCAATTCCGATCAACAGCTTGCCCCAAGGCCATGGGATAGTACCCAGATAGAATGAATCAATAATCTTAGGTTATAGTCTCATTGGCCCCAAGGTTCAAGCCACCATGCCTCCTCAATGCTCAAAATTTGTGTTGTTGCCGTCGAACCGTACTCACAGCGTCACATAACGTTGCATGGGCTATGCTTTGTGTGTTGAGATGAACGAGGTTATGGTAAGTGAAGTGATTAATTAGTTGGTTGAGTATCTGTACGTATTTATGGGAGTAAAGAGTGTAGCCAGGCGCATGGCCTGTACGGATTGGGGCCTTCTCAGGCGCCAAGGTCTTGCTCCTGATAAGAAGCAATTATCAACTTGAGTTGGCGAAAGCTTGTGGATAGTGTAGATACCTGGTTTTGGGCGATGAACCAGTTTTCAAAGGATATGGCCGCGCTCCACAAATGCAACTGGGGTGGATACCACGTGCAGTGCCCTAAGATATATACCTAGGTATGCATAGGGTATTTGCATACCTGAGCAGGTTTTCATTCATACACGTTACTATTGATTATGCCCGTGTCATATAAGAACAGGAAACTTTTCGTCTTCCGGTCCGGCAAAGGTTTATGCCTCTGTTACCATTGGAATGACGACGTCCTATCTCGGGTCGTTTCATTTCCAATATGCAGCACCTATCAGCCGTCTGGATGTGGAGGGTCTGTGATCATGACCACCTCCCGAGCTCCTGCTCACTTCATCGTAAGACTGGGAGCCCTGTGCCGGTCTGTCATAACTCACATGGACAGATTCTTACAAGCTATGGCCGACATGTCTATTTTTGCAGTTCACAATCAAAATAAACAAGATTTTTGGGATCCTTCTATATCTCTGCATACGACTTATTTGACAATGACATATTAGCAGATACGGTCTAGGAAAAGCAGAGAGACATGATGCTTGAAACTACAGATGTACTTGTTTACCGTTGTTTAGAACAAGATATCAACTTTACAATGCAAACAGCAATAGAAACTGACAAGCTCTTTGAAATTCTGATGCTATTTCCAAGAAAACAATCAGTTCGGGCTCACGATCTCACCATCGGTTACTTCAAATTATTTTGAAGTCCCGTCTCTGCCATTTCCGATGCCATTTCTGCCTCTTGTTCAAGGGAACCAATACAATGCCCACACGTTGATAGACCTGCTCACCGTCGTGATCAATCGGCCTGAGAATCAACAAAACAGATGCAAGCTCCGGGTCCAGAAACGCCTTGTAAAGATGCGCGTGCTGGCCGATTTGAACGGCCACGAAGTCATCCACTTTATCGTTATTTGCCCATTTTTCCCCCCAACCATCTGGCTCACGGTCCAGCAAGAGCCATGGGCAGTGATAGCCATGAGGTCCGTCGAAACGCCATTCAAAGAAGCCTTCCCGCTCGTCAAGGCGTAGCCTAGCATCATCGTCATCATCACCGAGTCGGGAGTTGTCACCCAATGTTGAGTTTTGGCGCACCAGAATTCGTCGACAATGTGCGCGAATGACGATCCAACCGTTGGTGATTCTCCCATGCTGATCTGAAGTATCGTACTGAAAATGGTAGTCAATCAATCGTGGGTTGTATTGTTGTTCCCAACGTTCGCTTGGACGCAATGCGGGCTCAGCATCCGCCCATATCCAGTCGTCGAAGAGATGCACTCTTCCTTGGCCAGCCATATAGCTCCACGACGGCGCTATATAGCATCCATACTTTTGCACAGGGATTTTATGCCTGTTAGTGTATGTCCAACCTAACCCGCGAAAAATATCCGCTTCCCAAAGCCCTGCAAGATATTGACCAAACTCGGGGATGAGTAGGCCGTGGCTAAGCCCTGACAGCGCCGGGAGCTTATCCCGAGGATTCGTTAGATCACGATGTGTATAACCCGAAAGAATATTATACCATTGACATAAAGCTCCTTGTTGATCCCGTTTTAATCCGCCTAGATCTACGTCTGGTGATTTGACGCCCAGGAATTTGTGAGCGTAGCGCTTGATAGATGGACTATCGTCTACCGGACCATCCACTGGAGTCGTGCCCCTGGACTCTGAGAATGCGCTAGTGAGGCAGCTCCAGCCCATTTCATTCTTTCGAAAGTGCAAAATCCTCTTCGCCATGACTTTTTCTTGATAAGACCAAGCTCTACGATCAAGGGGCTCCTCATCGGCACTGGTAGACGGGAATATGGCTGGTGACTGCCATAGAAGACTACCATTAGGGCCAAACCTGTGTGATGTGAAGCATTTTCGCGGCTTAAAAATGCCGACGGAACTGTCTGTCGCTGCAGTTGCCGAGATCATTAGTGTCGCATTGTAATAGACCTGTGTCATTGCCGCAGATTCTCGGGCCCAGTCCTCTAAATTGCCTTGGATAATGCAGAGCGCGTCGATCCACAAGTACTTAAAACCGAGCTCCCAAGTTAAGGTAACAGCGTCTCGGAAAGACTGGGGTAGAAGCTCGACCTTGAATCCTTTTATCAGGCTGTCGATATTATCGGAAGTAGTCCTAAAAGGTAGCTCTTTGCCCCAACAGTGACTAAGGCTAACATATTTGCCGCGCCAATTTTCTTTAGTAACACATAAGCGCAGGGGTAGTTCCAGATCGCCGGTCAATTCGACGAGTCTCGTAGGAAGTGGTGTGTCTTTTTGTGCGTCGCAAGAATCATGTCGAGAACAGCAGTCCAGCCATAGCCGAGCAAGTTCAAATACCTCGGGGGTGTTGGTATCCGGTGATAACGGTCTCCTAGGCCCTGCGTCAAGATTGGGATAATCAAAAGAAGTTTCTAACGAAGGTCAGTCGATCTTATATGCACTGAATAGTCTCATGGAGCTTGTGTATGGCACTCACGATCGGCTGCGCATAGGTCGACGGTGATATACTTGCTAGCACTCATAAAATCGGAGTTGAGCAAAAAACGGCCACTCCCATCGACGACGATGCGGATGGGTTTGGCTTCCTGCACGAAAACTGAAAACCCCTCAGAATCATTTGACATCAAGTAATCTTCAATAGTAGCAAGAAAGAATTGGCATCCTTTACAGCCGTTAGAGGCAGACTCTTGCATATTGATCGAGTTCTTCAGTTCCCAGCCGACATCGGACCGGATAGTGTCAATGTCTATGGTTGCGCATCGTGTGCAAAGCGCCATTATACAGAATATGACCCAGAGTGTCAGTGCCGAGCTTGGCCGAGATCGTGCGGAATGCCGTCCCAAGATGACAATGTAAATAGACGCCGTTCGTAGTTCCAGGAACAGAACTCATTCTTAAATAGTACCTGTGCAGTGCGCAAGGAATTGCCATATTAGGTTTAGGAACTGCAAGTATGTGCAATCCGCAAAGTAAATAAGCGGATTACAGGTCACACCCAAACTCGTAATTCAACACGTTGAACTCTATGGATTCATGAAGTGGCGGGTCAGGGCTTGCAGGGCGTCACTGATTGGATCAGGGCGATGAAGCCGAATAAGCGAATAGTGAATTGTATCCACATTCCACTATACAATACCGGGTAGGCACACAACGCCATGAACCAACTCTTTTATCCCTCTACATAATTATTGAACAAGGTATTGCTTTCCTATTCGAATTGATAAATGTCGACGTCCCTAAGTCCCTGCCGTCCAGGGTACTATTTAACTGTTCTTTTGCATGTTCGAATCGGTAGTCTTGGCATAGGACAGAAGCGTAAAAATAAATTGAATTGTAGTAGGGTTATAGCGGGTGCTGCCGAGTTTAGCTCTTTTAGGCATAAATCTGGCTGTCTGGTATGTGGCCACGATCTTTTTTAACAAAGAAGCAGAGTTTGGGCAACGAAAAGACTGGTTGCGACATGCAAATCGAGTCGTGCTAACCGTTTGGAAGTGGGGATGGGCGGTTAATGCTGTCCACCGGTTGCTCTCGCTAGCAAATGCATTCCAGCTGAATGCAGTGCGATGGGGCATAAGTCATAGCAGTGCAGATGCAACATCGGTGAGCAATAGCCAGTGGCTAGAGAAGCTCTCCGTGTGACACACCGAAGGAAACGTGCGCTTGACACGTGCCTAAGATTTACCATCTCCCCTTCTATTAACTATATGGACACGTACCTAAAGCGCATCTCTAGCATCGCTGCGGGTCTGAGAACCCTCGTCGCATTCTTGCTTGCACTGGATCTTGCGGTTTTTAATATGTATAATCCAGGCGTGCTTCGTGGCATTGCATCGTGACCTAGCTCCACCAGCGGCCACTCCGAGCTACTTCCGATAATAACCTACGGTAACGGTGCGTTCGTTCACCAGCGGACCCGTCACGCAGTAGAGAAGACACTGTGATTCGACACTAGCCCATGTTGCCCGCCCGCACCCTGTGACAATAGTTTTGTGATACAAAGTTATATGACCGGTTCCTATTTTTGGATCTGCTACCTAGCATGCTTACCTCCATTCTTGGCGCCGAAAACCTTAATTTCTCAACGACTCCATGCCCAGTAGACTACTTTTGTATGCAAAACACTACATTGTGAGAGCAATATGACTGAGCCAGCCCGTAGATGAGGTAAAACCTACAGGTCAATCAAATGACTGGATGTCCATTGAAAGATGAGTCGGTGTAACTTTAGTTTGAGTTTTATCGAGGGGGGTTTTTTAATCCCTCTTGATGAGAGGATCAACGGGTTGAATGATTCCTGAGTAGACAAACTCACTCGAGCAAGCGCTATCGACAATCCAACGTGGAGAGGGGAAAGTGGTACTGTATGATCAACACATGCCGGGAGTCACAAAATATTCAATTCTCGAAGGCCCGGACTGTGTTTTAGACTTGCGGATGAACGACAGCTACGGCAATTGACAAAATAGTTCTTCAACAACCCCCAAAGGCAAGTTACTTCCTTCAGCTAATGGCTGCCATGTTTCGCGTGGTTCTCAGCACGCTACAGAAACTATAATCACACTAAATTCGCTTCAAACACCAATGAATATGCGACGACAACTGAATACTGACGTTCAATTAAGTTTTGGAGATTAGGCTTTCGTGCAATGAATTCCAATGATGTCGTTAATCTTGTCATTTATTGCAGCATATACTTTCTTGTTTTTACTAGTTATGGCTAGGCTCATGGTCTACGGCCGAATGTCATTCAGCCATGACTGCTGACATGTATAGCCTCACAGCTAGCTACCTGCTGAACAGAAGGTTCTGAAGGGGGCTATGTCCTTTCTAGAAGTGGCTCAAATGAGTACTGCCAATTGCATCAGCGTGATTCTAGAGAAAGCTTGCACTACCCCGCGGCAAGGGAAGTTCCATTGCAAAATCAACTACCGTAAACTAAGAATATATTGGGACTACTGTTTCACTGTGGCTGGGGATAAGGTTGGACCTAGAGCAGTAGATTTCATGGTGTTGTGCGGCTGAATGGTCTTCCGTGGGTCTGTTACAACTGATTGACGTGACTCGGCGCTTCAAGTTGACATCTGATGAAAGAGGCCCCTGCAAATATAACTTCTTGCTCCGCACGACGGATAAGTCTTATGGGAAATTGCAAATGACCACCATCCTCAAAACCTACTGAAGATTATTTCCCCCACTGCACAATATCATACCAAATGGCCGCAGTTCATGATACAATTGTCGCCGGCGCTTTCCAGGGTTGGACGCCTGGGTTCTACGACAAGAACGATAGATACTACGTTCCCTCCAAGGATGTCGACGTCTCAAAATTCAAAGATTTTAGTCTGAGAAGCCATGACCCCATGCTGGGGATGACAGTCTACGACCAGGGAGCACTCAACTCGTGTGTGGCCAACGCAAATGCCTTGGCGTACTGGTATGAACTCCGCAAAGCCACCAACAAAACCTTGGAGGTTGATGGCCCCTCACGATTCTTCCTGTGGTGGAATGCTCTGGAAGGCGATCTCACGGACGGATACGCAAAACGTGGGCCTCTCCAGAACACGGGTACTTGGAACCGCCACGCGATGAAAATTCTCAACAGGATTGGTGTCTGCTCTGACGCAATGCAACACTATCCGCCTTCTCCAGCACAAACAAAAATGACTAAAGACCAGTACAGCAAGTTCATCCAAGACACACTTGCCCAGAAGCCCGAGGACAAATGTTATGATCAAGCCGAGACACACAAAATTGGAGCCTACTTTCGATTGGACGCTGATCGCGCCATTGACACGGGGCGCCAATCAAGGTCTGTGGATGAAATGAACGCGGTCGGCGAGATCTGCTTGGACAATGTCAAGCGGTGTTTGCTCGACGAGCATCCCGTGGTTCTCGCGTTCCGATTTTACTGGGAGAGCATTCCATGGGACAAGAGCACAGGCGAAATCTGGTCCTTGCCGAATCTTTGGGCTGGAAAGGATGGTCAGCCTCCGCTGGTGCAATCCAGACACACTCCGCCGGCCCAGAACCATGGAGGCCATGCCGTCATCGCGATTGGTTACGACGACAAGATCCAGAGAATCCTTTGCCAGAATTCCTGGGGTTCTGGCACAAGAAGTTTTCCGAGCAAGGGAGGACTCTTCTGGATGCCATACGACTGGGTCAAGGACTTTGCTGCGACCAACGACTTTTGGACCTGTCGGCTGGAGGACTCGGACAACTTCAAAAGTATGAGTGAAGAGGAAATCAATCAGCGTGTACAGAACAAGATCAAGGAAATGACAGGACATTAAACAAGGAAATTTGTGTTTTGTTGGCGGTATTCCAGGATGGCACCACAAGATTGAACATGGGCAAAGCCATCAGGATGCAACCAAAAATGTATCACTTGTCTTATAGGCCACTTTCCATATCAACATTCATTGATAAATGCTAAAAGTTTTTCAATATCGGCATAGTTTTATCGTAAATGGATGTCATGAAAACAGTGATGGGGTCCTCGACTTTGGCAAAAGTGATTTTCCAATAAAGGTAATGTCAATTGTGTCAACTTAGTCATGTATGAATAAATTCAATCACATGTACACATCAAACTATAACATGTCTGGACTTTTTGCAGGTTGATTTGAAATTTTTTCCAACTTACGGCAAAGTTGAATTTTACTGTATATATCTTTGAATCAATCTCGTTCGTTGCCGAAACCAATGGCCGTCGAAGCATGTTTACTGTCATGGCTACCTGCGGCAATATCCACTTGCGCGATACTGGTGAGCGACTGAGGGCCTACACTTTACTAATGAGAAGAACAGCGTCCAAACTCAAGTTTTCAATTAGAATTGATCTACATTTACAAGAATCATTTGTGAACGCACATACTTGATGGCCCTTCCCGTTATGTTGTCCAGAAGTTGCCACACTCCACAGCCACTCTGTGGCGCATCAGGTTGTTGTTTCCCGTATAACCTTGGGTGCCACGTCAGCTTGGGTAAGAAAACATCAGCCCCCTACGCAAAGTGTTGCCCTGAAGTAGGCAGTACCCACAGCAGATCACATTCTCAGGTATATCAGATCATCTGCTTGGATATATTAAATAGCTTTTCGTCACCGCTTTTTGCTAGTTCTGTAAGAGCAACGCAGACATCCTTTTTACATTCCCTCGATCCTATCTTCCCCTCTATTGGCCTAGTTGAAACAAGATTACGTATCATACTGCGACTCAAGGACCATTCAGGATTCATCCGTCGTGTCAACGTCCTCAGAGGCATTGTTGTTATAGTCATTTGGAGCGACCGTCAGTTGTCAGCGTGCTATCTTTCGCCGCCGCCACCATGTCTACAAATGAATCCAGTTCCCAAGGCCAAGGTCAGTGGCAGCCGGCAGGCATAGATGTCTTACAGCCGAATTCCGAAGGTTTTGGAGCTGCAACTACGCGATGGAATGCTTACGGCGCCCCGGTTTTTGCCAAGGCTACCGTTCCAGGTAGTGCTGCTGAGGTGGCAGAAATTGTAAGCCATAACGTCTAGAAAAGATTTCCTCGGTGACCATAAGTGTCAGCAAGGTCACATGACGTGCTGCTCATCACGAGAACAGGTCAAAGCTGCCAGAGCTTCGGAAATTCCATTCCTTGCTATGGGTGGGCGCCATGGCTATGGCCATACATTCAGCCAACTACAGGGCGGACTGGCTATCGATCTACGTCATCTGAACAGCGTCGCAATTGACAAGACTCAAGAGACCGTGACCATTGGAGGCGGGGCAAAGATACGCGATGTCATCAATCCTGTGGCAGATGCAGGATTTCAGATCGGTAGGATATCGAGCCGTGTTCTGGCAAAATGCGAGAAATATTAACCTATATTCAATTAGCTTCGGGCGCCTGTAATGGAGCAGGCTATGTCGGAACTACTCTTGGTGCCGGCATCGGATTTCTGCAGGGGACCTTTGGTCTAGCTCTGGATGCCCTCGTCTCCGCGGACCTAGTTACCGCAAGCGGAGAGCAGATCGTTGTGTCGGAAAGTTCAAACCAGGATTTGTTTTGGGCTATTCGGGCGCCGGAGCAAACTTTGGCATCGTAACGTCTGCGACCTACAAGCTCTCCAAGCAGATCAACGGGGGCCAGGTATTCTACGCCGAGCTAGTATACTCGGCAGAGCAGCAATCGGCGTACTTTGAGATGATGGAGGCATATCAAGACCAACGGCCAGCACAGCTTGGGTGTTCCAGCTGCATATTTTGGAACCCAGCGACAAATTCAGTGAGCTCCCCACATTTCATATCAAAGTTTCTTCGTGCTATATCCGTACTCAATGACTGGGTTGCTAACAATCAACCCACAAGACCTGCGTCCTATCCACGTTCATATACGTGGGCACTGAGGAAGCGGCTCGAAGCGAGTTGCAGCCATTCTTCGATCTAAACCCCGTCATTGCTGCTGCCGAAGATATTCCCTTCCAGCGCGTTCCCAATGTCATCCTGACTGGCTTTGCTGAGGTTACTTGCAACACGACCGAGGGCATCCACAGTATCCACACTGTCAATGTCCGGAAATTCACAGCCGCCACCTTTAGCTCCGTATTCACACAGTTTGATGCCTTTTTGAAGCAATACGAGGATGCCAGGAGCGCCAACTCGGCAATTGTTATCGACAATTTCGGAACTGCCGGTCCAACCTCGATATCAGACGATTCCACAGCATATCCTTGGAGGGACGCGGCATGTAATGTGTAAGTCCCCAGGCCCCCCAGCATTTCTCTGTGCAATACCCTTATATTCTGCCTGTGGGCGACAAGTCCAACATTCCTCCATTTGGTTGGAACAGGATTGAGTGGCGCTGACCAGTGGATATCATAGCATGTTGCAAATGCGTTGGACCGGTTTGGATAATCCGCTTGGTGAGACGGCAAACACCCTTGCCAAGAAACTGCGTGACGAGTTGGCTGCGAAGTCGGGCTATGATGGTCTATCTGCATATGTCAATTATGCCTGGGGTGACGAGACTCTTGAGCAAATCTATCGCAAAGACAAGCTGGAGCGTTTGGTGGCACTCAAAAAGCAATGGGACCCAGCCAACGTCTTTGGGTACTCCAATGGCATCCCCCCAAACTACAAGACGCAATAGCTCGGTAGCTCTCGGAGTTGGTTTTGCATCGCAAAATATCTTTACCATGAGATAAGCTCGCCATACTTGGCAAATATTCTTCTGGGGGGTACCTAGTAATCTATTCTGTATTCAGCTTGGTATAAGCCTTGGGATTGTAAAACACGCCAGGTGCGTATTGCGGCAGTGTCGCAAACTCGCAGCGAAGCCAGCCTCTGAGCAGAATGACGGCTTCCTTCTTGGCCTGCTCTGCATCGCATCGTCCTATCGCCTTGTTCCCTTCCCATGTGATGCTTTCGATCTTTGCACTCCCGCCATCGTGGTCGTCTGATGCTGGAACAAGATGGATTATCCAGCACTCCTCTCGACACCAGGTCCGAATAATGTGGATCGACGTGTTGCCATTCTTGTCCGGGTCCTCGACGAGAAAGTCCCATTTGTGGTCCATGCTTTGAGACTTGAAACCAGTCTTGAGCTTTGCCACATCTGCATTGCTGACAAGCAGACCCCAAGGTGCTGTGAGAGCCTTCTTCATGGGCCTTTTCGAGTAAAATTTAGGCTTGTACGTCGGCACAAGCCAATTATCCAACTCCTCATCGTCTATCTCGCTGTCCGCATCGTCCGCGACTGATGCATCATCTCCCCTTGAAGGCGCGGACGCAGGTTGCTCTTGTTCCGCACTGCTGTGTGAGGTCATTCTGCAATTGGTTTCACAGATTGATGGTAATGAAAACACGGAGTTTGATGACTGTGCGGTTTGTCCACTCCTTTTGCTAGACGGTCACGGATGGCATTTGGTGGTGAATAGTGGGTACGTCGATTGACTGAGGTGGGTGGTTGAGGAGTTGTTTGAGTCGAAGTTGTGTTTGGAGAAGAAAGTTGAAGCCCGTCACTGGATTGGCGATGTTTGGAATATATAGAGGCCCATTGGCAGTCGTGATATGAAGGGTGACAAGAAAGCAAATGTCTGCCTGATAATCATAACATCAAATTGGCTAGGCAGTAATTTGTGGCTTAATCACAATATTACAGGCTAAGACGTCGAGTGCTGGCTGTTGTGAATAGGCCAATAGTTATGAGGCAGAAGACACAGGTGGCGCAGCTGTACAATCTCCAGTGTATCTGTGGCTTCAGTGGGCTGTTATTCGCTTTTTGATAGGTGGGCAGTGCCTAGAACAGTGTACGCACTTTAGCTTAGGTCCCTCCCTATGATTTACCGAGTACATGATGCGAACCACAATCTTATTGCCAACCTGGTCGCAAACATGATATTATCATGATAGCAAAACAGTACGCACGCTCAGTTCTGTGCCACTCCAAGACACGTCGGCCCACAATGTTCCTTTCTTGTTCATTTCAGCGAACTGATTCTCCGCGGCTTGCTCATGCCACCACAACCATGAGGTTTGGTTACTTGAAACGGCGAATCCCATGCACTTGAGTCAATTCTGAAGCCCTACAATGCATTTGGTCATGATGTTTGAGTGCCATGCAGAAAGTCCTCAACTGAGCCGAAGCATGCTGCGTTTGGTTCTCTTGTATCAGATTTATTGGAAGTCGTCCAGGCTGTAGTTGCAAAGCGATCTTCAATAACTTCTCAAGCATGTATGTTAGCGGTAGCCACAGCCAATCAGATTCCCGAGATTTCGGTCTCTTACCCAGCAGAATCCTATGAACGGGCATAACGGTTATGCCCAGCTCCAAGTCACCTGGCATCTCGGCGATTGAGGACAACCGAGTTGAACCACGTGACGAGCACAGCACATTCTTGGCTGATTCTGGTTAAATTGAGCATTGCAAAGGCATAATTTGTTTCAGAATCAGAATGCCTGGAGTGTGGGGGAAAAAAATAGAAAGAAGTGGAGCGCCTCGGCATTTATTGTGTATATTCGGCCATACAACCTCTGCTTGATATGAACAACTCAACCAATACAACAACTACTGCACTACATCTACCACGGCTTTTAATTGATTGGAGTTATGGTTTACTTGAAGCCGCAAAGGTCTTCATTACAATAGCGCGGAGAAAATATTGGAGGAACTGCCCTCAATGATGTTCATCCAAGGCGACGCTTACCACTTCCTCACGGTAGTGAGTCGGTGATCTGTGGCTGCCCTCACTACCGATGTACGCTGGTTGAAGTCCAAATAAATCACAATATTAACGTACATTAAATTGACCAAACTTCGCAGGTTGCCATATATATTACTTATCAGACTTTTCTACATCCTCTGAGCAAGTATCCAGGCCCGTTCATTGCAAAGTTGTCCAGCGCATACAATGGCTTCTTTGCATACAAAAAATCTCTACATCTTGTAAATTGGCATAATCAGTTGAAGTACGTTGGGTTTTCTCTAATAAGCAGTCGCAGTAATCAAAAAAAAAAAAAAGAAAGAAAGAAATTCTAACTATGTCTTGTTCATTATCAGGTCCGGTGGTCCGACAGGGTCCCAACAAGCTGGTGTTTAGTTCTATTGCTGCTCTAAGAGGTAAAGCGAACACTGCCAAGTCTTGTTACAACTAGGAGGATGCTGAGTCGTCAACTATCAGACATTTACAAAAATGAACGAGTCACCAAACCAAAAGACTACCTGGCTCTGGGGCCAAATCTGATTAGCTTTACCGTCATCACCGCCACGCATTGACACCTTTACCGGAAACGTCGGCAGCTCATTGGTCAGGTTCTTTCTCATCGCTCCTTGAGAACATTTGAACCTACCATGCTGGAACAGATTGATCTGTATCTACTCAAAGTACTTCGCTGCCTCTCGAACCTCGACGCCAGTTGAAATGACCAAGTACGCGAGACAACTGGGGTTTAACATTGCAGGTCTTTTGGGTTTCGGCTATGATCTAGGTCTTCAAACCGAGAAGACTAATCGGTCCATGCTCACAATGCTGGACGCGGGAACTGCATGGAGCAATATGTCTCTACAGTACCCCAGCCTTCCAGGATTCAGAGCAGCCTTGATCTTGATCAAGACCTTTCGCAAGTTCCACTGGCCGTATCTTGCCATTATTGAAAAGATGATTCGCCTCCGCACGGGCATGGCAAAAGGTGCCAAGCATGATCTCTATTCAGTCGTGGCAAATAGTTTCAACGATCAATCCGACAGCGGCATCAGGGATAGCAAGCTCTGGGGCTGAGGCTAATCTTTTTCTTACTGCAGGCAAGTCGAAATCACAAAGCCCGCAAAGACTTCAGCTCCGCGGTGAAATGCTAACGTACTGTGCACAGCTGGCGACACGACAAAGACTCGAAAAGCGCCACGTTCTTCTACTTGACACGCAATCCGGACTGTTACAAGAAGCTCGCTGACGAGATTCGTACCCGATTGACAGATGTGAGCGAGATGACCGGCGCAGCACTTTCAAGCTGCCAGTATCTTCGCGCCTGTATAGATGAATCGACGCGCATTTCCCCGCCGGCTTCCGGGACACTGTGGCGTGAACTCAGCGCCGACAGCGGTGATTGGCCGTTCATTGTGAACGGGCACGTGATTCCTCCGGGCACCATGGTGGGTGTCAACACGTACACGCTTCACCATAGGGAATAATATTTTCCGGACCCATTCGCATTCCGGCCTGAACGATGGCTCGACGATACGACGGCTCCCGAGGTGAAGAAGATTATGAGAAAAGTTTTTGTACCATTCTCCATTGGTTCGAGAGCTTGCGCCGGCAAGACCATGGCCTACATGGAGATTGGATTGACTATCGCAAAGACGCTGTAGTATTTTGATTTCGAGGCCGCGCCGGGCAAACTTGGTCAAATTGGAGCCGGTAATTCGGCCTTAGACACTGGAAGACAGCGACCAGAGGAGTTTCAGATATACGACGTGTTGTCGGCGATCCACGAGGGCCCATACCTGGTATTTAAGCCTCGTAAAGGAGACTTTTGCAAAGACTTGGAGATGATGCAGGCATGCCAGGCTGAGAGCCGTCATGTTTAGGAACATCACTGGTTATAGGTATACAAAAGTTTGAAATAAAGTTGTCTCGAGACTAGATCACGCGTACCTCTTTTGCTATAGACAATCCTCATGAGGCTTTGAAATTATTCTAATCGCTGTTCAGTTATTAGTCCTCCTTCGTACCAATCTTTACCTTCCCGTTATTTGCAGGTTTTCCGGGCTCTCTGTCCTCTTGAGACATGCGAAGCTACAGCCGCCAGTCGGTTAGTATAGTAGGAGCACGAGAGCGCTGAACCGATTCGACTTACATATACTTCCGGACCTAGCACATGAAGAGCGAGTGATATCCATGCGCTCATTGGATAACCAAGATTGAATGCAGAAACAAGTTGCATCAGATCTGTTTTAGCATTCATGAGGTTGGCGTCAACGACTACATGCTGATCGAGCTTCTCGCCCGTATAGAATGGAGCGCAACCTGGATACCGGCTCAGTGTGTTGTTTCGACCGTAGAGGACATGATCAATCTTGTCGCACGGCTGCGCTATGTAATAACCTCCAGCCATGGATATCAGAATTGCAGAAAGGACCATGACAATGCGCACCGTGATGATACCACCAGCCTGAAAGTTGCTGTCAGCGATGAATTCTCTGGGCCTACATGTTCCATCCTTTTCGGGCAAGAAAGGAAAAGATACAAAATGGTGACACATGATTTACACATGTTGCTAATACGTACATAACACCATGACCGTAGCATCCAAGCCCGGTGATCTTGGACTCGATGCTGCTTAATACTCTGATAGCCCTTGATACTGCTCATAACAAATAGACCAACAAGTGTGATGTTGGCCAATTGCGCAGCTGGGTCGCCCCCAAATGCACGTCTAATATTCGGAATGACAGCTACAGCTCCCACGATTCCAAGAGCCAAGCAGACACGGCCATTGACTCGATGTACTCCCAGGCCCCTGCGCCGGATCGAGGGTACAAATTGTGCCCAAACCAAAATGCTAGCGGGAATGACGCAGTACAAATGCACCAACATGCCAATTTCCTCTAAGCTTGTTCGAAGAAAATAAAAACATTCTCCGGGCAATGCATTCTTCTTTTCACGATTGCAAAAGGTGCCATAAAAGTCGAGATATTTGAGGCGCGTGATGGCAAATAGAAAGAGGGTACCGCCAAAGACTAGCCAGCATATCGCGCGGCCGTTGCTGCTAAAGCCCAGGCGTGTGGATATGGTCGACAGCATGATGGACGGCCGATGTGCTGCTAGCTTGGGGGAAAGAAGAAGAAAAAAGGCCACGCGCCAATCAATGCTATGCAATGTGATCCAAAAGAGCTGGCTGATAAGAGTAAAGATAATTATCCGGTTTAGGGTGCAAAGGGGCAGATTTCTAATCGTCCCAGCCACCCTTCGGTGTGTACGTTGACTGCACTGGCATAATTGGGTTGAGATTGGATAACCATGTAGGATGTTACCTCTGAGCTCGAGGGTCGATAGGGAGAGCTTTGAAGAATGAGACACATGGTGATTGAAAGGGAGACACCTGCTCATGCAATCAATACCTTGGCGGTTATTAGGCGTTATGGTGCACCCTGTCTTTTTCTGCGACCTTGTGCGGACTTGAGCAAATCATGTCCAGTCAGCGGCCTGGGTACAAAGAAGACCGTGGGCCCTGCTACCGGGTAGTGGAGCTCGGTGGAAGTTAGCGCGGACCCCTGTGGTTCCATGCTGTGGTCTCAGTAACTGAGAGTGTCGACAGCCGCCTATGCAGTTTTTTGCAGTGGATCGAGTTCCCTATGACCGCCTAACGATTCCGCAGCCAACAAATACAAAGTATATCTATTATAATCGCTTGAACATCTTGAACATCTTTGAATCACTGTTCCCTTTTCTTTTGAGCGAAACTTGATTCCAACCCAATATATTCTCATCATTCATTAGTGTCCACACCTCCGAGTACTGTCGGAATATTCGAAAGGTCGGTCAAGCTGATGGTAGCATAGCGATCAGGTCAAGGTGCGAGCCACGGTGGTTTGGTCCGCGTGCCGCTTTCGACGAATCATTTGAAGCTTGGTTAAGCGGGCTCTGAGAGTATAGGCAAGTTTTAGTCAGTGGTGATTGCGCTAGATGGTTGTCGCATTTCGAGAACTTGTGAGAATTTCAGTTATATGGTAGCGCAGCTGATTGGCGATGATGCATTGCTAGAGAATCGCCTTCAAATTCCATTTTTGGGCCATGATTTTAAAATTGGGGGTGGTTTATGAATAATAACCTAAGACAATTTGCTCCAGTTAAGCGGCCTTTTAGCTCGTTGAATTGCCTCCCGTTAAGCTTAATTTTGACAGTGACCTAAGCTTACAACTATGCTCGTCCCGCATAGGGCAACATGTCGTATGCACCATCATCGGGTTGTCAGGGCACCAGTTGCCAATAATTTCAATCAATTGGATCTGGAAAAGCTCAGCTCAGTCAGACTGGCCCCCAATCAGTCCTGTTGAACTCACGATGTGGAGAACTCTGCCGGGTACATACGACGAACCTTGTCTAGCCCATAGGGGGCGCTGAGCCTGCCCTACTGCTGTACTGGTGTAAGCATGATATGAGAGTGAAATCCTAGCAGCTGCTGACAAGCTGTAAATAAAATCTCTACTCCACCTTGCGAACAAAATTGTCTGCAGCCTGACTTTATCTTTTCACACAATGGTAGAGTCAAAATAGCTGCAGCCTACCGGAGTTCGTGCTACCAGTGCATATACTTGACAATGTCCGAGGTGGCAGCTCTACGTGACTACCAATTTGTCTGTTTCTAAGATGAATTCTATTACCGTGCGCTACTCTCCACTGCACCCCCTTTCTTGGTTTCGTCGCTTTAGGCCATGGGAGGTGGTGCGCAAAAGAGAAGTGGCTCTTGTGGGCATCCTGGGGCTTTTGGGAATTGGCTGTACGTTCCACCAGAGAGCTTATTGCTTGAACCCTTTACTCGGACCAAACAGACACGGACTGACATTTTCTTCAGTGGGAAAGTCTGTCAGCTCATATACTCGGGAGAGCACTCAGACCGCCAGTCAGTCGGGCGATGTGGACGTATACTCGTCGCATTGGACTGCCCTGGGCGACTCGTACTCGGCTGGACCCGGGGCAGGCGACGACTATGACAATTTCGAGTATGGAGGGGAGCCTTGTTATCGCAGCAAAGGTGCCTACGGGTCACAGCTTGATGCCTTGGACATCGACGCCGCAGGGCATTTTCAGTTCCTATCGTGCACTGGCCACAAAACCACCAACGTGACAAAATATCAGCAGCCTGACATTCTCTGGGGAGACTTGGAGTCAGACATGCGTGTGACCTTGTCAGTAGGCATTAGCGACCTTTTCTTCTCGGAATATGTCAAGGCTTGTTTAATCGGCTTTGGTTGGATGAACTGCTCCGAGACCCTCGACAAGATTGATAACTTGATTGACAACAGCGATGGGCAAAATACCTTTAGAGACGGCCTTTATTCAGTTTGGAAAGGAATTGTTAATGAAGACTGGAGCAGCAACCCTTATAGGAAACGGCATGTTCCTTCGATTCTACATACTCTATATCCAACAATGTTCAACTCGTCAACCGATCATTGCAACGACGAAGGACTATTTGATTTCAGTGCCAAGTTCACGCATGAGCTGCGAAATCAAACAAACGATTTGGTGACAAGAGCCAATGACATGATTGGCATACATGCAGAGACATTCATGAGAGATAACTGGGAATGGACTGGCAGCATTGACATTCTCGATTACAACAACGAATTTGATGGCCACCGATTATGCGAGGAGTTTGTGACGGAAGAGGGCGCAGGTTTTGACAACGACGAAGTCTGGTTCCTCGACATGCTGGGATCAGACACCTCGGGAGCGGGTGATGAGACTGTTGACATTGACACCTGCGATCCAGACTCGGGTGATCTCGGCGAGGCTATCAGCTGCGAGGTGGCCAGGTACAAGGCACAATATCCGGGTGAAGACTTTGATGGGTTGGAAAACACTCCCAAGAAACAGATTGCCAAAGCATTTCATCCAAATAGCGCCGGATTCCAGGTGGTAAGAGATCGAATCAATGAGGTCTGGCTCAAAACTCGCCCGCAGCTCCGCGTCCTGCCCCTGGGCGACTCCATAACGAATGGATTTCAGAGCACCAATGGAGCAGGATACAGGGATACGTTCTATGATCTTGCCACCATGCATAACGAGTATACGGTGGACATGATCGGGTCTGTACAGGCGGGCGACATGTCCGACAATGATAATGAGGGCCACAGCGGCGCAACCATCTCAGAGATATCTGACTTTGCTGACCTTTCGCTCGGCCAACGCCCCAACGTGGTTCTCCTGCATGCCGGGACCAACGACATGGCCAGTGATGACTCGGCAAATGGCGCGATAGATCGCCTAGCCGACTTGATCGACAAGATCCTAGAGCAGTGTTCCGACGCCACTGTCCTTGTCGCCAGGATTGTGGCATCGTCCAACTCGGCGACGCAAGAACGCATCGACGCGTTCAACGCCGGGGTCGAGGCTGCTGTCGATTCGCGTGCCACTGCCGGCAAACATGTACACTCATTGCCGATGGACGACGCAGTGACTGCCGATTACCTTTTCGATGGTATACATCCGAATGATGAAGGGTACGCCAGGATGGGCACGCTCTGGTTCGGTGGTGTGAAGTATGCATTCAACAAGGGCTGGCTCGAGGATCCTGGTCAGTATTTCGATTTTCCTCGTCATGAGACGGCATCGAGACAAAGAACCAAAGCTGACATTTATTTACTCACTAGTGGCTGGCGATGCGCCAGCGGATTCAAATTCAACCTGTTCGACTGTGCCTACATGGCTCCCACAAGGCACTATCGCTTCCGGGGGCGGCCTCGGGGCTGGTCGAATCCCGGGGCGCAACTGCACAGGAACGGATACGTGCATTTGCACGTATACGGATGATACAGAAGAAACAGTAGATAATTCTTCCGATGACGCGTGTAGCGCTCTTGATCGGGTTGATACCAGCGCTGTTATTATGGCTGATATTGACGGTATGTCAACAAGGCACAGACTCACCCTCTCGTTTCCTGTGTAAAATGCAAACACCGGAACAGTCACTAATTGTAATCACCTTCAGGGGACGGTCGGGACGACTACTTGTACACTGACAAAAAGGGCAAAGTTACCATGTACTGGAATACCGGCCGCGCACCCGATGACGGCCCAAATGCAGGCAAGGTGCAATGGATGTCGATGGGAGTCATCGCCGACGGGGTTGGAGCCCGGGGAGATCAGATCCGCTTCGCCGATCTTGACGGAGATGGTCGTGCAGAATACATTTGGTACACTTTCTTCTCATATATCGTGGTAATCGACGATGGAGTCTTGCTAATAATTCTTCTTTCCAGGGTCAAGGATTCGGGCGCTGCAACGGTTTGGTGGAACAAGGGATTCAACGCAAGTGCCTCGACCAAGGTCATATGGGGCTCAGCCACAGGCGAAGAGGTTGCGACTGGCATCGGCGATGGCCAGGGTACGTAGCAAGAAACCGAGAAAGGGAAGGAAAGCAAGAGCTGACTCACTTATACAGGCGTGGTCTTTGCCGATATGAACGGAGATGGAAAAGCCGACTTTATCCATCTCGCTTCCAACGGCGCAGCGACTCTCTATATCAACCAGGGACGCCGGGATAGCGGCGGCTGGGGATGGTGGAACTGGGGCGAGATTGCGTCGGGCGTAGGCAGCAGCCGCGAAAATATTCGATTTGCCGACTTCAACGGCGACGGGCAGGATGACTATGTCGTTGTAGACCCAGAGAGTGGCGGGCTCGACGTCTGGTACAACCGGGGCACAAAGTCGGGTGACTGGGCCTCTGTATCGTCAATCGTTTGGTGGAATCCAGGCGAGCCCATCGCATCGGGGGTAAGCTATCTCCCAAATTGGTCAAACTCAATGATGGTCACGTTTGGGGACCTGAACAAGGACGGCAGAGACGACTATCTCTATGTTGGACTCACGGATGCAAGTATATACGCATTCATCAATGGATGCTGAGCTCTTGAGTTATGGCGTGGTATGTTATGTGGCATAGAAGTTGGCAACTCAAGTCTATAATAGGACGAACAGTGTAAAGATTTGTTTCGATCCGAAATGGACGCATGCGATGGAGTTAAAGAACAACTTCTGGTTTCAGGAAAGACAGACTGCAACCAAGAGATAGATATCGTAAGATGAATTCTACATGAAACAGAATCACTGAACGAAGAAATCTTCCACGCGCCGGTGAGCAAGACAAGCTACCAATTCTGACTCTTCTGTTAATGCATGTATTATCGCGGGTCCAACCAATTTGTAGTACACCGTGCCCTCTTTGTTCCGTTGTGCCTGTTGATTCTGCGATTCGTCTCTGGCCGCATTTGCATCGCTAGTCTCGACCTTTCGAAGAACCAGTGGACCACTCTGCTGACGATGCTGATCTATAGGAGCAACGATAATGTCCCCGGTTTGTAAGGCTTCGAATCCTACGCCCACCAATTCTGGTATTCCCTCGACTCCAAATACTGTTTCGTCAGCAGTTCTAGGACCAGTTTCGTCTATAAAATTGTGGAATAAGTCTATCAGGCGTTGCTCATCTGTTTCGGTAGAGAAGGTCTCTACCTGCGCTGCACGATGTAACAGCTTCTCGATCATGTCATCGATGGAGAATTCGCCGGATGGCCCTAGTGGAAAAGCCATCTCGAACCCTGTGCGAAAGTCTTGAAGGGTGGGCACGTCCTCAAGCTCCATGACCCAGTAAGCCCGTCTGATCGTGAGGAATAATGCATTCAGTGAGGTTGAATAGTCCATGGAACGCCAGGCTCCAAACATACCATACAACATGGAAGTGTTCGCTCTTCTGTCTTCTCCAAAGGTGTCTAACCTTTCGCACGTCCCTATATACCGACCAGCTATGCGCAAGGTGGGCTTATCTCCCAAAAGGACGTGCATGAACGACTCTGGTTGATAAAATATATGACCAGCTGAGACTTCTCGTGAAACATCTGTCGCTTCCTCAAGATGTTCCTTGACACCAGGAAGTAGGACAAGCTCAGCACCTGTCGCATAAGATGCTGTATGACAACCTTCCTGCCCTTTTGATAGTACCAAATCCATCACTTTCCAGTCGAGAAAGTCCGCTGGCACTAATGTGGACATGGGCTCCAGGGGATTCCGCACACCGACGCCAGGAACTCCAATTATCACAGCGGTGTCTCGCTCTCGTGTCGAAGGCATAGGGTCATCAATTGATCGTCGCTGCAACCTTTCCGCACATCTAAAAATAGAGGGGGCCCGACGGAGTCTGACATTGTAATCAGGAACCCAAGATGGCAATGCCGTCTCCAAAAATCTGTTTGGACGCATTCGAAATAGTCCGAGAGTAGCCACGAAGGCAGCCTCGTACATAATGCTATAAACAGTAGCCTCAAGAAGCGCTCTATATGGAGAATGATAGCGAGGGTTGTATTCTGCTGGGTAGACCTTACGAAGCCCCGAACACAGTCCATGCAAGGCGTAAATCCGGTCTCGGGGGTCGCTGCTTGCACGGCCGGCAGTGTACAGAAGGTGGGACCACAGATATGTCTCTTTACCGCCTTCACGTGCCATTTGGACACCTCGAGCAATCGTTCTGCTTACTTGATAACTCATCAAGGATTCCAGTCCAGAAAGGACCGGTATTGCGGATTCGATACGTGATAAATGCATTTCGCATTCGAAGAGTGTCGAAAGAGGACAGCGATAATCACCATAGACACAAATAGGATCATTGATTGGGAGTACCATCTCCTGGTAGGTCCACATGCGCTGCCAATATGACAGCTTGAAGAGTTCGATATACCCTAAGTAGACCGTCTCGCTGCCTTGTCGTCTGGATTGAGTGGCTGTTGAAGAAGTTCCATCATCGGTTGATTTCTGTGACGGTGTAGAATTGATCCATTGGAAAAACGCTTCGATGCGATTGTTCCCCTCCTCACCAAGGCAAATTATCGTGTGCTGACATTTCGTATACAGTTGCGACATGAAGGGAACCTGGTGGTTCTTCTCGTTAGTGTCCTTTTGGTTGATGCACAAGGCATCTACCCACAGCACCCTGGGCGAGGGGCCTCGCAATCGCCGGAGCGCGGCCTCTAGGTTTTTCGTGACATTGGCCGTCTTGCCATCGACACTGATCTCCCGCGTGTCTTTCTCGTCGCCCCATACGTAGGAGAGTGCTTCATACGTCGGTTCATCGTCCAGGGAGACCGTCCGCAGAATGACAAAGACTTTATCACCTAATGTATCGGACGCTGGCAACAACGTGATCAATCGAACTTGCCTTGAAGATAAATTTAAAGGCTGATATTCAATGTCCATCGTCATTGCCATTGCAGCAGAATCGAAATTGACGGAAAGCTGCTCAGGTGGGGCAAAAAGAAAGAGGGAGAGAGGGAAACACGAAAGGTGGGGGTCCGCCCGGTTGCTTTCAGTAATATATGGTGCGAGGGCTTAAGCAAGGCTGTGGTAATGAGGATAGAGGTCGCACTGCCATACTGCCGACCTAGGGAGCAGCTGAATACCAAGGACCTAATTATTCGACTCTATATCTGCATCCCGCCCTAGACCTACTGCAATCTGGAAAAATAAGATTCCCTGAGAAGTGGCTGACGGCATATGACATTTCAGCTGAGTGATAAGCTAACCTAGTTGGTGTATGAAGAGGCGCAGCAGTCACCGAATTGGGCTTTTCTCCATCTTCGGAATATGACCGAGGTTGTGAAAACACTCCATGCTTCGCCCCAGAGCCGCGACCTGAATTCTGTATTCGTGCTCAAATCGCGATTTCTTAGGTACCTCATCTAGAGCAGAGCGAACAGGAGGCCGAGTTCTGCGGCAACTGTGATGATATATAGTGGCTTCAACTTGCAAATGTCCGTCATGGTATCAATTTATCTAAGCAGCCTCAAATGGAGAACCTCTTTTGTACTACCTATACGCTCTACCTCGGGCCATATCTTCACCATTACGCACGTCTTGCACGCTAAACTAGCCAAATGGACAACCTCCCATGCCCTTGGACTTCATCCTCTCATAGTCTCTCTTCATCTCTTCCTCACCCTTGCCCATACGAGTTACAGGACCAAGGTCTACAAATCTGTAGCCTTCGGGTAGGTGCTCCTTGGGGTGGTCTCCGGGGAGTGTGCCTCCGTACATCCAAACGGCCCAAGCCTTTGGACCCCAGCGGTTCCAGAGCGTCGGCTTGATGTAGAAGGGATAGTTGCCATAAGACCAGTTGAGCAGCAACGGCTCGTCCACCGAGTCGGTCGACTCGTTGTGACGCTTGAGTGCAGTAAAACGCGGCAGGGCGAAATGCCGAAGGAAGAAGCTACGGGCCCAAAGAGACGTGTATATGAAAGCCGCGGCGCTGACGCCAGGTTCAGGAAGCCTGAAGCAGAAAAATTAGTTCCCTGCGTGATACTATACGGAGAAGACAGCGGGGCGAATAATAACTTACATGAAGGCCTCCCTGACACGATCGCCCAGCAGGACGTGAACACACTCGTGAGCGAAGCTCAGCATTGGGCGGGGGAGCCAGTACGTGATCATGGGGATCAGGGCCTTGGCGGGCTTGTTGCTGGTCTCGCTAGGAACAAAGGCCGTGACCTCATAGCTCTTGGCCCACTGAGCAATGTCGAGAGCAAAGTCGAGACCGTCGGTCCACTCCGTCTTGGCCAAGTAGCCCTCGTACTGAATGCCCATGGCGTCGCCGATAGACTTCCAAAAGGTGCCGTACGCGCAGTATTCCATTTCGTTAAGGGCGCGCCACTCGTACAGCCGCATGAAGCGCTCCGGCTCTGTAATGAAGACGGATAGCGTGTAGAGCAGGTCTTCGTTGGAGATTTGACCAGACTTTATGTATTTGCTGTGCAGCCAGTTCATGCGGGCCACCGAGGTCGTCGCCCGCACCGAATTGGGCGGATTTGCCATGAATTCGCCAATGATGACAGCTGTGTCTTCATATCTTCATTTGTCCATATTAGTAAATGATGCAACGTGGTAGTCCGAGAAAAAGACTTCAAATACCTCTTCAAGCTATTGATGGGATCAGTGAGATTTCTGGTGGCCAATAATAGCCTACTGATTGACTCCACGCCATATGTCTATAGCCAGTTAGTTTATACTCAGCTTACATACATCATGGCATGACATACCTTGAATAGTGCAAATTGCAGACTCGTCTCATTGGAAAAGGGAAACTCCAAGCTCGACAACTCCTTGATGATCTTCTGGGCGTCTTCCACCGTCATCTTCTGAAGGCTGGCGCGGTCCGGGAAGCCATAGCGTTTACGCATACTCTTTTCGCGCTGGAACCGCAGTGCCTTCACGAGCACGAGGTAGCCCACGCCAATAGAAATGGCGGTAGTCTTCCACGAGCCATCGCCCGCCGCCGTCGTGATTTTGGACATCAGGGTACTGATGCCCGTCTGCACGGAGCTCGGAAAGTGGGCTAGCAAGGCTGCCGGCGTAGGAAGCGAAGGTATGTTGGAAGTAATATTGGAAGCCATGATTGTTGCAACGGATGTGAGTGCGTGTGACTTGACCACTTCAAGTGCGAGAGATGATGTGAAGGCTCATAAAACGTACGGAAAGCCTTGCATTTATTACAGTAAAAGGGGGAATACCTGCTCGTACGGGATATGCTAGTAGGGGATACTCGAGAGGCTAGTGACGAGACGAGTATGTTATTACTAAAAGTATACGAGCTTAGGTAGGCATAAACTCAAATAATAGGGATAGCAAGACCACGAGGCGAGACAAGAACCCGTTGAGAAGCGGGGGTAGTATGGGGTAATTCAAAATGATCGTCTGATAACAAAGACCAAATCCCCGGATCGACAAGAATGCCAAACTTGGCGGTGGTGAGGGGGTTCAAGTTGGAATGAGTTGGGGCGGATATCGCGAAGAGAGAGAGACTGGAGCCAGAACGAACAGACAAATAAGAACAAAGCGAATGGAAAAGCCAAAGTTCTCGGAAGGTCTGAGAAATGTCCCGGGAATATGGGGCGATGGGGAAGACAACTCTGACTGGGGATGATCTGATATATTCCCTGATTGCTCCGCAGGTGTTCATTCGTCGCTAGGTGATACCCTTGGGGTTTTTCGACATGCCAAGGTCCGTCTGTGGAGGGAAAGAATGTAGGTGGGTGGAGCAGATGAAAGTGAAAAAGGCTATAACACCTGCATCTCAGGGATGGTCCACCGTAGTTTGTGGTAGGTAGGTACGGAATAATATCAAAGAATCAGGCGCCCTGCTTCGGCTTGCTGTAAGCTAGACACAACGAATGTCATCGGTCATGTCTAGCGTGAGACCATGGCGGCGTTGGCGTACAAGACATCCAACAGATCCAACAGATCAGGCAAGTCCGCGCCACCTGGCTTCAGAACGCGGATAGATCTAATGTTGTGAAATGCGACCGTCCCAACGCCGATAGACTGTCGCTGTAATCTGGCATGTACAGCTTATTATTAGGGGACCCGGCGCTGAAGGTATTACACAGTACTATTCCAGGGGTGTTGGTCTCCAAGGTTGCATTGGCATGTGGACTGGTCATCTCGCTGAGTGCGGCCGAGTCCCACAGAAAGAGGGAACCTCGGCCGATTTACACACAGGCGGGGCCGGGTGTGCTTAGAGTCCGATCGGGTGGCTGCCGGAAATGGAGCACTCGTCGGTAGTTGTTATAGACTTGTCGAATATACTACTATCGCCTTGTAATGACAATAGCTAAAGTATTCAAGTTCCACACCAATGAGCCACTCACTAGCCGGTTCCTTGCTATTCTACAGCATCTCCAACACCAACAAACACGTTGTGTGATGTTGGAATCAGGAGAGTTGTCACGTTTGTCCGAGTCATCCGCCCACGTGTACCAACGCGCATACGAGTTATCTTGCAGGTAATGGCAAAACGCGCTTTCTACAACTCATTCATACTTGTATCTTTCAAGTTTAGGTCTTCACTATTTAGATACTACATGGACTTGGCTTTTTGCCTACGCCTGTTTCTCCAGGCCTTAAACTCATTTAGCAAACCCATGACGAGGGGCACGCCTACTGGACCCAATAGCGGCAGGTAGACTGCAACCTTATGTTCATCTGGGAAATAGAGCTGACCAACCATGCTCTTCTCAAAGAACGCGCGTTCTGCCTCTGCCTCGGCAATGCGTGCGTGCTCCAGGCCTTTTGGGTTCCCAAGACTCGCGCAAGCCAGCTCTAGGTGATGCATGGACTTGGCAACACCATCTGCAACCCGAGATGGAATGGATATGCTGGGCAGGGCGAGCGACAAGCGTGCTAATGACCCCAAAGAGGACGAAGCGCGCAGTAATAGGTCGGCTGACCTGACCCGATTCAAAGTTGACAGACGCAGGGGTAATGAACTTGATTGCGGGGTACCGAGGAGCGAAAGCAAGTGCGAGGTAAAGGTCAAGATCGGCTGCTTCAAAGTCTCCGTAGACACGTGGGGGGTCGAGGGGGGAGAAAGCAGATAGACCGTGCCCCATTGGGGAATCAACCACGACTGTGATGTCTCCGACGCTTCCGTTCCTATTGTCTGGTTTCCAATGTATACAACAAAGTTGAGTGTAGGCGCTCCACCAATGGACGGTGACAGTGGCCACTCTGCTGCATTAATGAAGGATGACAAGTCCTCTTTGCTAAGTACCTGAGACTGTACGCCAGGTGCAGCATATAGCTGAACTTGGGTGTCAATGGTGAAATTGTGTATAGGAGCCAACATATCAAGCACTGGCTTCATATATTCGTCGATTGCTGCCTCAATCTCCCAGCTGCTTGGCGCAGGACCACTTGTGAACAAAGAGAAAGTGAGATGATACGTCCTCGAGTACTTCATCGATCTCGTCATGCGCTTGGACAGAGAGTCTGCCACTTCCTGAGAAAGGGCCTTGGGCTGCTGCTCCGTATGTACCGACGATGTCTCGAGCAAGTACGATATGATGTTCTGTTCCTCGGAAAACGTGGACCGTAGCTGTGTAGCCAGGTATGTCGCTAAGCCCGAGGACGGCGAGTTGGCTGTCGGAATCGAGTTCGGCGGATAAGATACATCGAGGATCGGGTAGTGCGGGTGAAGCGAGGATGTTGCTGTATGTGTTGACTCTGCAGGCGTGAGTCTTATGGTGAGAGCGACATCAGAATCTTGCTGGGCCTCCTTGGAAGCCAATTGCAGTCTCAAGTGATGTGCTGAGAAGTCATTAAGGTCGTCGAGCGCATGTTGTGTGAGACGCAACAGGTTCTCTGCTTCCTGTTCTTGTAGACTGCCAGGGTCAATCGAGATACGGAGCGGGAATACAGGTCGACAAGCCTGAAAGAGGTAACATGATTAGCCAGACTGATGGTATAGAGTAGTAGAGTGCCAACACACACCTTGCCATCAGACCACTCCAACATCTGTTCCACAGGTAGATTTGCCCGGTATATGCTAGTTGTTTGCCACCATATTGGCAGGCCGAGAAAGATTACGATGGCCCAAAACGAAGCCACAACCCAGGAGCGTCGTCGCGTATCGGAGGCCTTCTCAGGGGGCGGCTCCTTTTTGGACACAGTCGTAGGTTCCTCGGGAGATGGAGGAACGACAGCTCCAGTCGGTGCTGCAGACTTTCTAAAGGTCAAGTCGGAGCTGGCGCCATTTTCAACGGCAGACGACATGTCGATTGTGGTTGACAATGCCAGAAAGTAGCATTGTCGAGCTGCTTAGATGAGTTTCAATGTTTGAGGCACAGCGACCACTTCGCGACAACTAGTAGCGACGTACCTATCAATGGTGAGTTGGCAGCTTTCCCCAGTGATGTAAACGCGATAGGTTAGCATTCACGTGGTGATAAGACGGTGCAGAAGTCCACTGAGTGTGCACTGTCAGGTCCAGATGTCTTCCTGGTTAGTGCAAGAAAATGCTTAAATTAGCGGGCACTTGGTTCACCTACGGCAGACGCAGTCGCGGCGCAGTAGCAGGAGAACCCATCTGCTCGGGTTCTGCCGCCCTACCTAGCATGTTTCTAGAAACGGTGAAATGGACAACCAGTGCCTTGCATTTCTACTCCTACCAAGTACTAGGCAGGTACCACAATGATTCCAATACCAGACAACTGAATTTGAGTCTCTAACACCAACTTTGGAAAAAAAAAAAAAAAAAAAAAAAAACCTACAATTGTCTGCCTTTCCCCCACCACATCACGAAGCAGAAGTCAAAAGGCAGTCTTGGGGCGATTTATTCAAAGATCCGGGGTTCAAACGCAGAGGCGAGACAGGAATAATGGCATTACGTATTCGGATATATAGCAACAGAGCTTATAGATGTCTTTGCCACCACATACCGTCTGATCAAAGCACACCAAAGATTGAACGGTGCAACGGAAAAGCAGCCTCAAACCCTCTGGGAAAGGCTTGGGGGCGGCGATCTCAACTCATAATACCGAGCAGTTATGGAAAGCCATATATGCAAGTAGCTACGTAATCAACAAGCCTGGAGCGTCTGCAGGCTTTCGGGAAGATATGGGTGTTGGTCATGAGGGAAAAGCGCTCTTACAGACAATCGCCGGCCTACCCTTACCATTCAAGTAGCCCATGTCGGAGAATGTCGCAGTGCCTCGTCCATTTCCCAGCCGACTTGGGCACTTACGGCCCCAGGGATTCTTCCAGTCTAGCAGGCTATATAGCCAGTAGCTTTGTTGCTTTCAACGGAACCATGTGCAACTCAACGAGTTGATTGGTTAAGGCTCACATCACCACTCGCTTTTCATCTGTACATAACATGTGATATGTCTTATCTGCAAGATTCTCTATTATTCCTCTTCCCCGAGCGGCTCAAAATGGAGGGATGGAGAACCCCGTGACAGTTCGACCTATGGCCCAACATCGTCGCTACACGATAGCGAATCGGTTGAGGTGCAGGAGGCTTGGTCCTTTTCAGCAATATTGGCCTCGTCCAGGCCGTCAGAATTCTGTGTATTGCGATCGCCTTCGTTAATATAGCACATGCCCGAACCTCCGTCGTCGAAGAGCGCCGACATGCAGTATTTGTCCTGGTTGCATTCGTCGATGCATGTCAGATAATTGCCTGTCTCTACGGAGAACGCGAAAGGGAACGGGTTGGCTGAGACTCCGCAAGCCACACGAAAGGAACACCCGCAGCCGTCGCCTCCCTTGCGATTTCATATCTGGTCAGCATGGGGATAAAAAATATCTATTTTCTCGAGCACCATTCTAGGACCTCATTGTCTTCTCTGTCACGCATGTGTATGAAGAATGATGCAAACAAGACTCACCGGCGCAGCCCCAGTGTACCCCTCACCGTCAGCAACAGTACTTGTGGCAATAGCTACTGATGTGGTCGTAGCCGTTTCAGTACTCGTGGACGTTGTGGTCGTGATTGTTGTGTCAAAGGACGTTGTAGTCTCATACTCGGTCGTTGTACTTAATGGTCCCGTCGTCGTGCTCGTCACTGTTGTCGTGGTAGTATCCATAGAGACGTCGGCCGTGTCCGTCTCAGTGCTCGTGATTATTTCTGTCGAGGTAGGGCCAGTCTCTGTCGCGGTCTCGGTGATTGTCGATGCAATGCAACTGCATATAATTGAGTCCAAGGTTGGTTCATTAGAGTTAGTTCCAGTGTTGTCAGACCCAGTGCCGGTAGACCTGGTGCTGGTAGACTCGGTGCTGGTAGACTCGGTGCTGGTAGACTCGGTGCTGGGAGACTCGGTGTTGGTAGACCCAGTGCTGATGGGATTGGTCGTCCACTGGAATGTTGGCTCGTTTGTAGCCGTACCAGTATTGGTAGACTCAAAAGTCCCCGTAGTCGCGGTGCTATACCATGGTTCGTAAGAGGTTAGGCCACCAGCGTCAGTGTATGAAGAGTCATAGTCAGGCTCCTGCCTATCATCTCCATAGTATGAAGTCTGGCCAGGGACCTGGCCTTTGCTATTTCCGCCACCATAGTTCGAGCGGCTACCATCACCACCATAGCCGCCGATGCCATAGTCCCCATCGCTATCACCACTATAGCCCCCATCGCCATCGTTGTCGCCAGTGCCACTATAGATGCCTTTATTGTTGTGGCCATTATAACCGTTACTGCTGCCGCCACTGCCGCCGTGGTAGCTGCCGTCTCCATTGTTACTGTCGACGCCGTGATAGCCAGCATTGCTGCCGTGACTACTATCATCGCTATAGCCGCCATTTCCATCGTCGTTGTATTCACCACTCGAGCCTCCATATACACCACGATCCGGGCCAGAGCCACTGCGATAAGAACCGTGGTCTAGTCCATGGCCCCCACCATATGCAGGCTGGCCACCATGACCGAATGGTTCACGACCACCGCCATTGCCGTACGAAGGATAAGAACCAGGACCAGCGCCTTGACCGTACGCGGTCGCTCCTAACCGAGATGGGCGATTGCCCGAAGCCGCGCCGCCATTACAATCAGGATTGCCGTCGAGGTGTCGCTTCTTCCGGGCAGGTTGTGTAGGCTGTCCCAGGCGACAGACAGTTGTTGTGGACGCGCTTGTTACGGTTGATGTCGATGTCGTCGTCGTTTGGTCAATCTCCACATCCTGTTTCATGGAGTAGAAGTTAGTATTCTTGGCCACGTTTTCTGAGCACATATACAACGAAGCTCAGCGCTTGTTGACGGCTTTGTCAGTCCTTTTTGTCTCAGAGCACTATGGATTTGCTTGTATGTTTCACGCTCATGGAAGGCGGTCTCGGAAGGGCCAGATTGATAATGCCAGTCGCTTACCGTCTCAAGGTAGACAGTTGTAGTCGAAGTCTCAGTGGTAGTCCCACCGTCGTCGGTCATGAAGGTGGTGGTCTCATCTAATAGTACTCAGACCAATTAGCATATGTAGTTAGAGAATACGAAAATTACCATATATCTAGATTGTGAACGCGACAGTCCAGACACAGAGGGGCGAGTACTAACCGGTAGTAATGACCACAGGCGTAGTCGTCGTTGTCGTAGTCGTAGTTACAGTAATGGTAGCCGTAGCTCTAGGAACAATGGCTAGATAATTCTAAATGTCGGCATTTGTATGATTTATAGATGGTGATGATAGAACACAAATATTCAACGGCATTGCCTACTGGTTGTCGTAGTTGGTGCACTAAAGTCGAATTGCTGGGTACACAAATACTGGGAAATAGGATCTGTGGCGATCAAGGAGCTGAGGCTCGAGTAATAAGGAAGGGTGCATGGATTAATAGTTGTGACAGTCGTGAACTCAGTCGGACTTGGCTCAAAACTGGCCAGAGCCGCCATCTTGACCAGGCACAGGAAAGAGAAAATGAGTGAGAGCTGGTCCAACGAACGAATGGAAGAGACGATGAATGGAACACATGCATTCGAGTCAGACTATGGACAACCATATGTATCGTAGAATACCACGAGCTAAAAATTTCTACGTGAGCACGTTCGGGCTTGCGCGTCGCGGTACAAGTGTATGACAATTTCCCACCCGTTCTTTACAAGCCATATATGTGAATAATATACAGCCGAACCCTTTTTGAGACCAACCAAACTACGGAGTAGAGACTAGACGGCTGGTCGGCTTCTGGCCTCATCTTGAGGCGGGATTACAAAGAAAATAGTATTAATAGTAGAAGTCGTAGGAGTAGTAGCTTCGGAAGAAGCAACGGTGCGGTTCGCTGCTTTTATGACCAGGAGCCGATAAATTTGATTCTTGTCCGTGAGTCAAAACGGGGGGAAAATGTCGATGAGATTAGTAACTGGGTGGGGTATAGGACAAGGGCTGTAGGTCCCGTACATGACTTTGTCGTGCCCCGTGCCTGAACGCCACGTTGCCTCGACCCCAGTCGCAATGATGAGATGCGATTGGCGCCGTTTCCACATCTTAGGCTACTTGGACTGGGAGCTACCTAGAGGTCCATCAAACATCACTCAAATCTAGCTTCAAGGCGCTACGAAATCCGTGTCATCAAACGAATGTCCCGAGGAATGACATTCTTCAATACTGGCAACGTCGGACCATAACAACGTGATGTGCGGATAGGAATCTCACGACAGGCCAAGATCATTTTGCAGAAGCTCTAGAGCCGCCAAGTCACACAACATGTCGTGCTGAAAAAAGTGCGCAGACCGAGCTGAACTGTCGGCATTTGAGCTAGCTCCGAGAGCAGAACTTCCCAGAAGAATTACCTATCCTTGACTGTATATGGCTGTTCCCTTCCGCTCTAGTCAATTAGGTAGGTAGCTCGCAGTTCCTCGTGCTGGCTACTATGTACAGCCTGCTCATGCCAGCCGAGGCACAATTGCGACGCCAATGCCCCCTCCCGACTGAGCGTCGCACCTCATCAGAGCCAGCCAGAGTTCACTGATACCACGCTAATTCACTATCAATGTATGATGATGGAGGGGGACATTTGTAACCTCGACGCGGTTACGCCTTTTGTCGTACCTCGTTTCCATGTCCCAAAGAGGACCATTACTTTGGTTTCGAGAATTGTTGGTCTTCAGGGATGAGCCCCGCAAACCTTGACCAAAGTTACAAGGTCTCTTCCACCAGCATGACCAGGGCCGACGGACATCATAACCCACCGACGATCCGTCCATCGTCTCCATCATTCACATCCTGTCACTAATAGTCCGCCGATTTTTGGGTGCTGGGCTCTAGCCTTTGGCGTGCTTCCTTTTTTTTTTCTTCGATGTACTGTTCATTGTAGCAAAATTCTCTTCACACATTACGCATTAGTTCCCTTGTATAACTTCACCAACCGCCATCCAGACATTTTCAAAACTGCCTCTTATCGGGGAACCTTACTGTTATACAAGCCGTCTCACACTGCTACTGCCCTGAGCACCGTGGGATTATACTGCAAGCCTTGACACCTACCTACCTAGCCTATAGCAGCCTCGCCCACCTAGTCCACGTCGCACGGCTGGGATGCCAGGTTAGTTGTCTGATCTTATATTTTGATAAGATTGATATATAGACACCACTGTTTCTGTTGCTAACGACCTTCACTGAGGTCAGGCCCTCTTGCGTTGGCCGTACCGGCAGTTGCCGCAGGCCTCGCATATCTCAATGCAAAGTCTGGGCTATGGTACGATTACACCCTCTTTCGCGGCGCCCTGCTGGCCGGATCGCACAGCTCCCAACGTGAAAAGCACGACACGGTCAACACTTTTTACGTACTAGAGGATCGAGCCACCAGCAAGGCAACAGCTGATCGGATCTATCTCATGTTTGAAGATAGAACATGGACATATGCCCAATCCTACGAAATGGTTCTCAGATATGGTAATTGGTTCAAGACAAAATACGGTGTCAAGAAAGGGGATGTCGTGGCTATGAATTTTCAGAACTCAGACCACTATATTCTGATTTGCTTCGGACTATGGTCAATTGGAGCGAAGCCTGCTTTCATCAATTACAACTTGACTGGCAAAGCATTGACGCATTGCGTGAAGGCTGTAGATGCTGTTCTACTTCTAGTCGACCCTGAACTAGAACGGAACCTGGACGAAGACGTTCGTGCATCACTGGCGGGGCTTCCTATCGACTTTTTGACAGAGCAAGTCATTGCCGAGGTTCATGCAACAAGCGCTGAGCGTCCCCCTGATTCTCTGCGCTGCGGCGAGGCTCACCGAGATACCGCCGTTCTGATCTTCACTTCCGGCACAACTGGTTTACCCAAGGCTGCCATTGTTTCGTGGCTGAAGCTCATAGTAGCTGGGAGCTTTGCTACGGGCTGGCTAGCTACAAAGCCACAAGACATTTTCTATACCTGCATGCCGCTGTACCACAGCTCAGCGTTCATTATGGGGGCCATGCACATCCTCGAGGCTGGGGCTACAATCGCCCTGGGAAAGAAGTTTTCGACCAAGACTTTTTGGAAAGACGTACGGCGCTTTGATGCGACGATAATCCAGTACGTTGGCGAATCTATGCGATACCTTCTAGCTGCTCCTCCCCAAGTAGACCCAGTCACAGGAGAGAATTTGGACAAGAAGCACAGAGTCCAATTGGCATTCGGCAATGGGCTGAGGCCTGATGTCTGGGAAAGGGCACGTGAGCGCTTTGGTCTTAGGAGGATTGCCGAGTTCTACAGCGCCACTGAAGGCTTCTATGCAACTTGGAACGCTACATGGAATAGCTTTTCCGCAGGTGCCATTGGCCGAAACGGATGGCTCTTTGAGAAGGTCATCAAATCACGAGTCGCCATCATCGACGTTGATCCCGATACAGCAACTGTGAGGAGGGACGAGAAAACTGGGCTGGGTCGAGAGGTTCGACGCGGAGAAGTTGGTGAACTGGTCGTGTTCATTCAAGATATGAAGGATTATGAAGCACAATTCCAGGGATACTATAACAACAAGAAAGCCACGGAGAGCAAGATTATTCGTGATGTGCTCAAGAAGGGGGATGGATTCTTCCGGACTGGCGATCTCGTCAGCTGGGACAAGGACGGGCGGATGTACTTCCATGACCGGATTGGCGACACGTTCCGGTGGAAGAGCGAAAACGTAGCTACGACGGAAGTGTCGCAGATGTTGGGCCTACACCCGAGCGTGCAAGAGGCTAATGTCTATGGCGTACAACTGCCCAATCACGATGGTCGGGCTGGATGCGTGGCACTTGTGCTGAAGGACCAGCCAAGCGAAGTTGTCATGAGAAGCCTTGCACAGCATGGCAAGAAGATGCTGCCCAAATACGCAGTTCCCATATTCCTTAGAGTGGTCAAGGATGGTGGACTCGTGGTCACGGGTACCAACAAGCATCAAAAGCAGGAACTCAGACAACAAGGAGTGGAGCCTAGCAAGATGGGTGACGATGAGTTGTGGTGGTTGAAGGGCGACACCTATGTCCGCTTCGGTCAACAGGACTGGCAAGAGTTGAATGGAGGAAGAGTCAAACTATAGGCTTTCGTACATAGCGCGTTTCCGCATAGCATTTGATCTCTACATATTAATCGAGAAGGGTTCAAAGTCATTGTCTAGGTAGAAACACTGAAGACTGCTAGGATATGTTGTTACAAGCTGCTCTCCGAGTAGTCTCTGACCATGAAGCAAAGGCACAGACACAACACAACGGTTAGAGTGAGTTGAGCAGTGGAAACAGCAAAATACACATAATTCGCATTGGTAAATGTGCAGGCAATAATTGGATCTGTATTACCCCCAAGAATCTGCCCCAGCTTTCAAAGCATGAATGCGTGGCTTCATATCAATCAAGGAGGTACTGAAAGCCATGCTGACGTTCTGGTTATAAACCATTCGCTGCATGTGTGACTAGCATGTCTTGCAGCAGCCCCACAGGTGCCAGCCCATACCATGGTCCCCTAACCAGACAATCGTTCGACGTCAAAAATTCTCTGCCCCGCCCCCACCATCATTTGCAATTGCCCCTCCAAAAAAGTTCCCATCGATGCGCTGAGAATTTCAAATTGGGTTTTCTTGTGAATTTCTTAGTTTCCTTTGCGCGCACCTGAAGGAACACGACACTGAAATATTCTAGCCGAGAGTCGGTTCTTTAGATTGTGTCGCCCTTTAGTCTTGGGCCCTCAAGTCTGCTAGCCATGGCGTCCGACCTGACTTCTGCGCCCGTCCTCTCGACGCCCGCGGAGCACACCTTTTCCGACGATCCCACGCCGAATGCTGTCTTGGATGCTGCAAGATCCAAGAGAAGCGACGATGAGCTCCGACGCGTCTACGAAATCGAACGAACTGTCTCCGAGATTGCCCAAAAAGGATGGCGACGCGTGGCGTTGCAGTTTCCAGACGCTATGTTGAGGGACGCCGGATGGGTCGTCGAAGCATTGAGTCAAGAGTTGAGGAGGGTTCCCTTGAGCCCACCGTCTGCTGAAATAAAGAATGGCTCGAGCGACTTGGAAACCGACATGAATGCTTCGAACACGGCTACGAATGGCGAGACGGCAGAAATTGCACAACCAAACGGACAAGACGCGGAGAAGAGCATACCAAGGTTATACGTCTTGGCCGATACATCGTATAGTTCGTGCTGCGTAGACGAGATCGCTGCTGAACATGCGGACGCAGAAGCAGTGGTACATTATGGTCGGGCATGTTTGAGTCCAACTGCGAGGTTACCTGTTTTACACATCTTTACAAAGCAGGAACTGGACTATGATGCTGTATGCGACGCCTTTGAGAAGGAATTTGACAACAAGAAGGATGAAAAGGTGGTGATCATGGCAGATGTCATGTTCCAGGATCATGTCAAGCCAATTTGTGCCAAGTTGACCGACAAGGGCTGGACAAATGTCAAAGCAACGGAAATCGTCCGAGATCCAAGTGCGACGATACCGAATCGAAAGCTCGTCGAGTCTGAAGATAACTCGTCAGATTCAGCATCTACAATCACTGACCTGAAAGACCACCACATGTTTCATATTTCAACGCCACCGACGGCCCTGCTTCTCACGCTTTCCTCCCGACTCTCGTCTTTGCGTATATATGACACCCCAGTGTCGCCATACACGACGGCAACAGACTCGAAACCTGATCCATCCATCACGGCAAATATGCTCAGCCGAAGGTACGGCCTTGTGATTAGACTGGCTACGGCCTCCATTTTTGGAATTCTAGTCAATACGCTCTCGGTAGCCAATTATCTGCCTACTATTACCAAGCTCAAGGAGCAAATTGCTGCGGCTGGCAAGAAGAGCTACACGATCGTAGTCGGCAAATTGAACGCTGCAAAGCTGGCCAATTTCGCAGAGGTTGACGGGTGGGTTGTGGTTGGCTGCTGGGAAAGTGGTCTAGTAGAGCAGGATGGCATGTGGAAGCCCGTTCTGACCCCATTCGAGTTGGAACTGGCCCTGGCAGGTGACGACAAACGAATTTGGGATGGAAGCTGGTGGGGTGGAATTGAGGGAGTTGGAAAGGATTCTGAGGAGGACGTCGAGGACGAAAACAATGAAGAAACGGAGGAAAGCAACACTTTTGCACAAGATGTGGATGGCGGGGTGGATGATGAGGAATCAGAGCCTCCCGAGTTTGACCTTCGTACTGGAAAGCTCATCAGCAACAGCCGTCCCATGCGCATGGCAATCCGGAGTCAGCAAGCCGCCAAGAATGACTCGGCGTCGACACAGACATCGGCAACCAAAGCCAAGGACCCCTCAAATGCCCTGGTCCAACACAAGTTTGGTGAACTAGCCATGGTCAATGGAGTTGTCAGTCCTGGTGCCCAATATCTGCGGTCTCAAAGGACGTGGCAAGGCCTTGGAAGCGACTTCAGAGATGTTGACGACGACGAGAAAGAGTATGAGGACAGCACTCTGGTGCAAGAAGGACGCAGTGGAGTGGCACGTGGATATACAGTCGGAGAAGACAGCGAGAGAAACTGAGCATGCCTCTACGGGGCAAACCATATTTGAGTCTATATTGCTTGGCACGGTCAGCAGCTGACTAGACATCTACCAAGCACACGCTGTCAAGCGAACCAAAGCCTGCCGCGACTCCACCCTCTTCGCTCTGGTCACTCTTGGTTCGCAAAAGGTAGCCTGCCTCGTCATTCTTCAGCACTTCGATTCCCTGGTCTGTCCTTCTCCATAGGACCGTTCCCCAGACTCCAAGTTCACAAATCACACCACCGGACTGCAGTTCTCCATCTCTGAGGATTGCATTTCGTTGAGCTGGAGGCTCAATCATCTCCATCAGCACGTATCCTGGCCACTGGCTCTCAGGAACGTTCTGTAAGAATGCGGGGATGGCGCCGCGGTAAATATTGTTTCCACCGGCCTCTCGCTGTGGTTTAAGAACGAATCTCTTGGCGATTTCTGGATTGGTTGCCATCTCGCGACCCTTCAGACCGTCTAGGGACATGTCCATGGGGTACATGGGTGCAAATGTAGCTCGGACACGCTCGCACTCTCGTTCTGCCGCTAGGAAACGAGCCAAGTGTGGTGAGTCTGGCGTTGCAAGAATCTGCTGGACCTTTTTGAAGCCCGCCAGATGAAGCAGCACAGATGGGCACTTGATTGCCCGGGATCGTTCAAGATGGGTGCGCGCCTCCCATGTCACTTCATTGTACTCATCAGGCGATTGACCGGCACGAAAGTATACGGTCGAAACCTCGTAGATACGATCGGGAAAAGCAGGTGGCGAGTAAAGCAGCCTGCGCTCCGTGTCAAGTCGAGTATGTTGGAGGACCTGTGTGAAGGGAAGTCGAAAAACATTGGCCTTTGTCTCAGAAAAGAGGGAGAGTTCAAGGTGTTTTTGGTCAAACACATTGCGCTCGATATCTTGGACGATGAGGACGATGCATAGTGGATGGTTAGATGGCGACGGACCATAGGCAGCATGAGTTGCCGCAAGACCAGCTACGATGCGTTCAGTGGACGGGTTTGGCGGAAGGCTGCCAGCACGAATCGTGGATGAAGCTGACTCTGGGTATGCGTTCACGGAATTCAGGTAGCGATGAAGAGAAGTGACTTGCGGGGCCAGTCCGCCAAATGCTGCAGAGTTGACATTGATTTCGACCTGTTTGATAGTTGGTCGTTCCTGAGTCTCGGGGTAGTGGACCATGTAGTCTGAGCGAAAGAGGCCAAACGAAAGATCCTAAGTCGCCAAGGTGTTAGACTGAATGACGGTACTCTTTACATCATGCCATGATGCGTACCTGGACGTAGCCTTCCGCCTTGACGGTTTCATGAATCTCCCATAGCTTAGCAATGAATGAATCTATGGGAGCCAATCTAAAGCCGTTGTTAGCAATCCAATATCACTGATACCGACAGAACATGTGTGAGGGCTCTCTTTTACTTACTCTTGCACCACCCGTCCTAGCCATTCTTCGTCGCTAGCCACGGCCGCATAAAGCCTGTTGTACGCAGTCTGGATTTCCAATGCTTCAAGGAAACAATCCGCAGGAAACCGACTGGGAAACAAGGTGATTGGGATCGTACCCGCATGACTTGTCTCTGAATCCTCAGCGGCCCCATTGGCGGAGCGCAAACGCACCACCAGACCATTGGTAATGGTCCATTCGTGAACAGTAGTGGCCAGATATTCTTGCTGCTCTGGCGTCAACTGCGGAGGGTAGGAAGACTGGTAGAGTGATGTAGCAGCCATGGTTTGTGTGCTTTGGGGCTAATCTTGCCAAAGAAGATCTCGTGCGGAAAGTGGTGCCAACAGAGGAAGGGCAGCCGGCTTACCGGAAGACGGCGTGGGTTTCACCCCAATGTTATATACTTGCTTCTTGTCTTTCTCCCATGGCAACTGGAACCCGGTGAGACCTCTTTTCCACGGCTAAAAATAGCTGTGATCAAGCGGTCAGGCCTCTTCCATCCCATGGTCATACGGGCGTTAATGGTTGGAGCCTGCAGGAGTTGAAAACCTATCCTGTTCGGAAATAATTATCAAAGTATGGGCGATGATGTCTATCCCTCCTCATACGCACATTACTCCGGATCATGAGGTTGACCTGGCAGTAGGTTCACACGCTGTGTGAGGCAAAAGCAGCAATCGGATCCTCTCTTGTGATAGCAAAGCTTTGGTGGCTTTTGCACCGTTTGAGAATTTGAGCAAGTTTATGCTTGCGGCACATTTATTCACTGGTTCAATATTGGCACTACAAAAACTAAGATGAACAAGATTTTATCGGCTACTTCATTTCACCAATCTGTAGAAGCATACACACGCCTCCACTTTCAATTTCCCAAGAATTGCTATAGGTTTCTACTCATTCATAAAATACCAAACATCGCACCTCGATGCTCTGCCGAGCAGGCGCATCCTTGGGCGCATTGGGGTCATGGAACGCGCTATGGGGAGTCCGCACCGCCAACCCCGGGATGCCGCCCGGCTCCCCTTCGCCAAACGAGTCGTAGCACTTGAGCAGCAGGACTTCGTCTGGGTTCATGTCCTTTTGGAAATAGAACCGGTGATTTGGATTTGGGGCCACCTGGATATGCTCCCCACGGGGCTCGTATCCTTCGACGGAGCCAGTTGTCAAGGGATCAGGAAGCTTCTCCTTGCCACGGTCATCGTCGTCGTCATCATCGACCTCGCAGTCGCCGAGGCCCGAGTCGGCGCGGCGCTTGGGGTACATGAGGTCCACGGCGACAAAGTCACGGGCCTCGGTGGTGCGCCAGTCGACCACGGCCAGCGGGAAGTCGAGGGCGGCGTGCTCAATGGGACGCCACGCGTTGATGATGGCGTAGCGGCCGCGGAGCAGCTCGTCGGCTTCCGCGGCGGGCAGGTGGCGCCGGACGCGCGCCTCGGCCGCCGCGGCCGTCTGGTCGACGTGGACCTGCTGCACGGGCTGGCGCGGCGCGTCGGCCTGGCGCCGGCGCACCGTGTGGTCAAAAATGTGCACCTTTCTGATGGGAGTACCGCCAGCGGGCAAGACGCGGCGCAGCAGCGCCTCGACCTCGGCGTAGTAGGCCCCGCGCACGGCGTCGTTGCTCGCAAAGAGCTTCTCCTGGGCGGGCGCGTGCACAACGGCAAAGCCGCTGTTGTCCGTGGTGAACTCGTGCTCGCGCCCACGGAGGTTGTGGACGTTCCATTCGTGACCTTGGTCGCGGTAGGACTTGTCCGGGCCATCGGCCTTGGACCACGGTTTGCCCGTGAAGGAGTCTGGGACAATGTGATGAAAGACTCCCGTCGTCATTTTCGGAACTTGATGATAGTGGTAGCAGAGACAAGGTAAGGATAGAAGTGAGCTGAGGAATTGTCGAGAAGGACTGGAGGGTTCGCGAGGAAATTATTACGCGTCGTTGTTATGGCCGAGGACAATGGACCTAGTAAGAGGCGAAGCGAGACGCATAGGCGCCGCCATCGCGGGATACAGTGAGACATGTACATCGGTGAAGAAGTTAGGCGAGTATAACCATTATGATGTATGACTATACGACGATCTTTTCTTGGCACATTGAAAGACTCTGCTTGCGGTGAGGGAGGTGGCATTTGGGTTGAGATCTCGCACCCGTGGACGGGCCGCAAAGCTGCGAGATTAAACGCATCTCATGTCGTACGAACATCATGCATTGTGCTTAGGCGATGCCGCAAGGTGGGAAATTCAGAATTCAAAAATTGGCGCTGGCGGTGTCGTGATATGTGCTTGGTGTAGTCAACAAATCATTGCTATGGTTACATCCGGGTTTGTGACGCTTCTACGCCCTGGACCGCAGCAGGAAAGAGAATCACGAAAACAGTGCATTTTTTGGTGGCTTGGAGATCCAGTGGTGGCGCTCTATAATGATGCTTTGACTCTATGTAGCTTTCTTGAACCGCAACTGTGTTACACTGCTTCGTCTGCGGTGACTGTGCAGCAACCATTGCAAGGTTCATTGATTAGTTATTAGGTAATACAATCTCGTGCAGACGGTAAAATCCGTCTCGTGAAAACCCCTGCTTGTGTATAGTCCCCAAGCCTCAGGTTTGTAGGATGGTCACTTCGGAAAGTTTATTTTTCGTGGTTTACTCATCATACGATTCTGTGCAAGCGAATTACTTGTCCTGTGGCGACCCTTGTTTGTGTATACCAACCTGCCTGCGTCCGCCATTCCTCTCGGGGGTTCTAATTTGGTAGAACATTAGATCGTCCTATTGAGGCTGCCAAGCTGCGCAGACTAAGCATTGCGCAATTCGTTCGACCAATTGGCGTCGCTCAATGGCTCATTTTGCGTCCTACTCCTCGATGTTGTATACAAGCCTCTGTTTACACTCTGGGAACCGCTTAACTCGGCCACGGAGAAGTGACATATCACCAACATGTCACAATAAGATTGCACTTGATGTCACTACTTCCTGCAAAATGTGATCGCAGAGTAATGATAGATTCGTATAGAAAGTACTATGGAAATGAGAGGAATCACCTATGGAGTAGTACCAGGTGTAAGCGGCAACGAAGCCATATTGCTGTCAAACTCTGTTGCCAATGTATGGCTACGGTCAAGGAAATTCATCGCTCGGTCGGGATGGTAGTACTTGTGCATATTGTGGGTCTTTCCCTCCAGACCGGCAACAACAGCATCTGCAATAACCGGTGACTGGGCAAAGCCACCAGTATTATGTCCTCCTGTGATGATGAATCTGCCCCCAATAGCGGTAGACCGCATCTCGAACAAACCTAGACCGTTCGATGTCCAGGGGCGCACGCAATACTTGAGGCTGGCTGCCAGGGTCCCAGTGGCGTCGCTTGCTTCATACGACCGCGGGAAGAATTTTTGGGCCGTATCAATCAAGCCATCGTAGATCTTCTGCAGTAGAACTTCGTCCACATTGAAAGGATCGACGCCTGTGTAACCGTATCCAGAACCGAGGATCAAGATCGGCGCGCCGTTGAGATCGGTTGTGACCGTCACGTTGGCGTCTTCTGTCACATGTCCCTTCCTGGCAAGCTTCAAGGAATGCTCAAGTTGAGGTTCAAGGTTTGGGAGCCGCAGCCAAGCGCCCAGGACACCATGAATCCGTGCCTCGCATCGTGTGCCCTCGAGAAGGTTGCGGCCGTACGCGCCAGGAGAAATGACATAGTTCTCCGCCTGGACGACTTGATCCGCACAGACCAAACCTTCAACATTTCCACTCTGGTCAAACAATATACGATCAAAGCGGGTGTCCCACTCAAAAGTCACACCTTGCGCCACCATGCGGCCTATCAGCTGAAGCATGAATTTGTGGGCGTTGACGGTGAACCCAAGGACAATGATGCCTCCAGCAATGGCTCCGGAAAGAACGGCATCGCTCAGAGCTGGCTCGTAAGTGCAGATCTCCTGAGGCGAAAGTACCCGTATCGTGGCGCCAATACGGTTTTGGCGCTCAATGGCTTCGCGTAGGTGCTGAGGATCAGAGTATAGCCGCAGAATGTCTCGGCGCGTCTCGCAAGCGGAGAATAAGTCGGGTTCGCGTTCTTGCCACTGTTCCCAGCTCACCCTGCTATCCCGGCTTAGCGAGAAGATATCCTCGTTGTAGCGATTGGCAAGCCACGGAGGTACAACTTCGTAGTCCGATATCCAGGACTGCTCCTCTGGCGTCAGTGAATCCAGCTTGCAAGCTCTCCAGCCCAGGGAAGCGACATCGCTGTTAAACCAGCCATTCATCGTAGTAGAGAGTGTGCGGTCGTTGTAGTTATCCATCTCTGACAGCGTAAACATTCGTGCAGCGTCGCCGCCATGACTGCACCCGAAAGACATCCACGGAGCTTGAGACGACGGATCAGGAGCAGCGTCCACAACACGAACTTTCCAGCCCTGCTCAGTGAGCCAGTAAGCTGTAACAAGGTTGACCATGCCGGCGCCGACCACAAGCACTTCACGCTGGAGTGCCAGCCCCAATGGGCGGTAAAACCCAGTGTTTAGAGCGAGTTGATCTACTGACAATCGCTCCAAAACCTCAAGGGCGGAAACATAGGCCTTGAGCTGATTCGAGGCAGTAATAGATGCGACAATAAACCCATCCCCAAGGCTTTCGGTAAAGGTCTGTGGCTGACTGGGGTCCGAAGAAACGCGGACATGGACCATGTACTTGGTCAGTCCCGACCTCCACTGTGAGAAATGATTTCGATTGAATTCCGTGCTGGATATGAGAGCATCAGAGGAAGATCTTTGCAGGACACCAAGGACAACCGATGGACTGCGTAGCTTCATATCAGGCCTGTACACGATGTTGTCCGAAACGACGCCCGACAAAACGTCGTCAGACAAGAAATCAACGATTGTAATTTTCATGTTGAACAAAGTATACGTGGTTTGAGAAAGACTGGTAGCGTATTCGGGTTCTTGACTGTTTCTCGTCGATATGAAAGGAGTATTGACTACTTTTATGGTCAGCTGACCTTGGGAGCAATACCAAATCCTGTAAACTTTTGTTTGTTTCCTGACGTGCCGATTGCAGTAAAATGAACATATTCCCTGCAATCGTTCGATATTTTCAAGATACAGAAACGATTCGTGTTGCTCTTCTAGCCGATCACCTCTTGAGGCCAAACGTGGGTAGTACTGCATGCCTTATTGGCGCCAGGACTACGCCACTAATAAAAAGGTGTATGACGACAATAAGGTACGAAATAGTCGGGTAAAGTCTCAGTCACACGGATCTTCCAATTTCGACATACGGCGCATCGTAGTTTCAAGAAGTCTGTTTCACCGCTTCTTTCTCCTCGGCCGATATAACCTCGTGCGTCAATCTGCCAAGCCATGTTTGTCACTGAAGATACGTACCAGAGAATATACTCTTCGGATCACCATAAAGCTTACACAAACTTTGCCTTCTATCTCTTCAAAGCAGATTCGAGCAACTGATCACGCCAAGTCGGTGTGGAGAAAGCACAGACATGTCGAATTTCCGCGCATTGCTAGAAGCCGTAGACCCTGGACGGCTGGCACCCATGCCCGAGGTCTCTGTTGTCATTGTGGGAGCAGGTCAGCGTGGTCTATCCACCCTTGAACGGCTCTGCGCTCTCTACCCAGCGTACAGTGATGCCCCAAGGCTTCGAGTCCACATCGTTGACCCAGGGCTGCCCGGGCAAGGCTCCCACAGCGAGACGCAACCATCTCACCTTCTGACCAACACCTCGACGGCCCAAATCACTATTTTTGTCGACTCTTCGGTGCAGGGCGCTGGTCCGACCAGGTCAGGGCCGAGTTATGCGGAATGGCTATGGCTGTCAGGTTATCGCTGGAAGGACGGCATCGTGCGTGGTGATGGCGATCCCATCCCTGACGACACGTTTACGTCGCGAGCACTTCTGGGGCACTATCTGCGATGGTGCTTCGATCACATTCGCGATAGTGCTCCAGTGGGCATCACCGTACAAGAGCACTGCACCGAGGCTGTCGGTATAGAACGCCGAGGCGAAGGCTTCGTGGTCGGTCTGCACGATGAGGATCATGTTTTTGCCGATTACATCTTTGTGACAACAGGGCACATGAGCGGCCGCGTATCTGTGGCAGACGAGCTAGCCTTAGTCAATATCGAGAGACACAAGTCCCACAATCCGCACATTGACTTCTTCCCGTCTGCGGCAGCCTTTTCGAGACTAGACACGATTGAGCCTGAAGCCAAGGTGCTGATCTGTGGGACGGGTCTGTCCGCAGCTGATGCCGTGTCGATGCTGACGGCAGGGAGAGGTGGTCGCTTTGAAGCTTCGGGCCACCAGCGCTTTCGCTATGTCCCGAGTGGGCGGGAACCTAAGGTTACCTTATACTCTCGGCAGGGCCTTCCCGCCGGTGCCAAAGGTGTCAATCAGAGAGCCCTTGGCGAAGACTACGAACCAAGCTATTTTACCAACGGCTTCATCCACGCAAAAAGACGGGAGAGCGGCCAACTGAATTGGAATCAGGACATTCTTCCATGTCTCATCCGTGAAATTGAAACTTGCTGGGCGTCTACTGCCAGGAAAGAGGCTGGCCCCGGTGCTTTGGGGTTTGATGCTCAGCAAGTTTGCGACATTGTCCATAAGTTGTTGTATCCATGGGACGGCGAAGTGATAAACTCCCCCGAGGAACACCGCAGCTTTGTGCTGTCCCATATCGCGAACGACATTGATTCCGCATTTTGCGGAAACGTGCGTCATCCGGCAAAAGCTGTGGCTGAAATGCTCCGGGATCTGAATGATGTCGTGAGAGACGCGGTAAACTATGGCGGTCTCGACGAGCAGTCGCATCGCAGCTTCATACGTGACTGGGCGTCGATCAACAACAGGCTAGCAGCCGGTCCGCCAAAAGAACGCAGCATGCAGCTACTAGCCCTGGTAGAGGCTGGAGTTGTCGAGATCTTTGAGCCAGACCCCAAAGTCGTGCTTGATGAGGAGCAAGCTTGCTACACGATCTCCACCAACCGTTTCGGGTATCTCCACAAAGAACGCTTTGATGTCCTGGTGCGGGCAAGGGTCGCCCCATTCAACCTGGACTTGTCGCCGAGTCCCCTCTTCTCATCAGGAAAGCAGAATGGTATCTTTGTGCCTTTTCGCAACGGATCCTTCGGACCTGGAGGTATCGCGATAGACCGGTCGCTGAATGTCCTGGGTGCGCAAGGAACACCAATCAAGACCATGTGGGCAATGGGGTATGTCGTCGAAGGGGCCAATTATTACACCAATGTACTGCCTTGCCCGTTGTCAAACTCGGTGTCCCTTCGGGATGCGGCCACAGCTGCCCAGGGAATGTTGGCCCATCTCTCTTCCAAAGTTGGCGCCATCATGAAGGAGAAAGAGATCATTGTGGAAAAGGACATTGCCGTCGCAAGCATTAGTCTCAAGGTGCGTAATTGAGTCATTGTACGACGCAAGGATATACAAGATCAGTGCAAAGGTCAGTCCATTTTATAAAGTTTGTGAAGAGGGAAGAAGGAGAAGGTGTAAGAAGCTCTGCTACAAGTGGCTTATCTTCAATGTTCCGTTAGCGGCTGCTACAGAGTACTAGGTACCTAGGTGGGAGTGGGGGCGCGGGGGGCACCTTCTCTAGCAGGGAACTCGGGAATTATCTTCAGGCATGATTATTAAAACTTAAAACTTCGCAACCTCCATCAAGACCATCGCATCGTATTACCCTCAGTGTGCTCCCTTCAATCGTCTTTTTATTCATCATAATGACAATAGCGTTTCTTAGTCTGACGATGGTGCTCTCGCCTTCAGCATGACGGGAACGCTTCCATCCTCAGCATCTCCGTCCACGTTCCAAGTAACATTCCAGAGCCCAGTGGTCGAGGTGTTCGTCGCCCAGAACTGGTATAGATACGTATCGCCAGACGCAAACATGATATCAGAGCCATAGAGCACGAAACCGACTGTCGCGGCGCCATCTGGAGCCGTGTCGTTGATGGTGAAGCCCGCCTGAACGTAGCCATCACCATCTGGCACAATGTAGAAACTCGCATCGTCTTCGGTAGAATTGAGGGAGACATTCCAGGCCGATGCACCAGTGGTATCGATGGTCCCTAGGATGAGAAGAACTGGTCAGACCACTTCAAAGAGAAATCAAGTGTGTCAAATTCGAAGACTTACATTTCACGTCAAACAATGCCGAGGTGTCGGTATAGTTGGCAGCAATAACCGCAAGTCCTGAAATACTTTAGCTGTCAAAGGCTAAAGAGGTTTGGGTTCAAGTTCAATACCATTCTCATCCGAGTACACGGGATACCCTTCTATGCCGTTCATACCATAAGCGTAGATGGTCTTGTTGTATTTGGTGCTGCGTTGCTCGTGCAGCGTCGCAAGTCCGCCTACAGCAAGGGCTGCAAAGGCGAATAGATGGCTTTGTCTGACCATCTTGACCGAGGGTAAAGACAAATTGAGCAGATTGAGTGCCGTAAAAACTCAGTGTTGGAGTCGTCGAAACATGAAACGAAACAATTATGGCTGCTCAAATAATACGACATGGCATCGGCTGGGTGGCCTTCTCATAATATGGTAGGATCTCCTCGGCGATCGACGATATAGAGGATACACGGACTGACCTCAACTCCCGAAATGGAATAATTCGCCTTCTAAGTCGTTATATGCGGACTTACGCGTCCTCTCCAATAAGATGGTGGATACCGACCGGGCACCAACCCCGGTTGCATGGACGGATGTGGTATTCTTAGCATGCATGGGTCGGCGGAGGCTCGGGACTCGGAGCTGTCGATATACCACCACGGTCGAGTCGAAACAGAAGTGGACCCCAGTCGCTGTTTATGGAGTGCAAGGCTTGATTGCCTTATGCATACCTAGGTGTAGAGGAGATTCCCCTGACTAGGCACATTGAAAGGTAAGCTTACGTATATTCGAGCTTATACTTAAGCGCTAAGCGACGGATAATGTTCCGAAATGGGCGTCATGAGGCTCAAGGACCCCCGCCTAGTCAAGCAATAAACTGCCTTCGACTCGTATAGACTTGCGTAAGGTCAGCTCAAGCTTTCATCTGCCCAATCACCGACATCTCCGAGCTTCTTTCGCTCAAGATAGGAGTACGCATATGGTCATTGACGCTTGGGAACTCGAGCCTTGGTAGAAAAGCTTGGCAAAAAGTCTAAGTCCAACAATAATCCAACAATAATCGCCAACGGTACGGATCCGAAAGAAGTGCTCCACCTTTTCCCGAATCATCACCTGAGGCTTATCATTCGTGGCTAATGCAGGCACAACACCTCCTCCACATCACTTTCGGGAATCTTATTCGCGATGATACTCTGTGACGCATGCACCATGGTCAAGAATTACGAAAGCGAGCGACCATGAGATCCATCTGACAGGTCCTGTCCTCATTTCATCCCCAGAGGACCGAGCGCATTGAGCCTCGTAACTCCGAATATCCATCATGGGCGCTTCGAATCTCAACAACACTGGTGCAACAGCGTCCTTGTAGTTCTCACGATGCTAGTGAAAGAGACGCGTGTCGATATACCAAAGATAGCAGAGGTGGCTTACTGTCAGTGCAGTTTGTATTCAAGACTATTGGGCAATATTGATGCAAGAGCGGCTTACATCCATTTTTGATCCTACGATGATCAGGTGAAGCCAAGAATAGTGGTTCCTGATGCTCAAGAGCATGGTCAACATCACGATGTTCGCCTATGCTTCTTGGCTCTTTGACGATAGTAAATCCACCCCATGAACAACGTTCCAGCTTCGTATACATTATAAAGATGGCTCAAGTTTTGCTTCAAACCATGATCAACAACTCCTCATCCAGCCCTTCATTGCAGCTCGGGAGACTACTGGGTTTTGCTATAATCTACCTCTGTCATTCGTTCGTTCAATCTCTAACTGACTGCAATGTTTCTCAAAAGTCTTATTTGTTCCCTGCTCGTAGCTACCAAGGTAGCAGCAGCACCGCAGTCATCTGCTCCTTCATTGTCCAAGAGATGTACAAACTCTGCCGAGGATCGCAGCTGCTGGGGTGATTATGATATCTCTACCAACTACTACGATGAGGCCCCTGATACCGGCGTCGTTCGTGAATACTGGTTCAACATTGTGAACACAACTGCCGCCCCAGATGGCGTTGAGCGAGTGGTTCTCAGTGTCAATGGCTCAATTCCTGGCCCAACCATTATCGCAGACTGGGGTGATACTGTTGGTGAGTACAGGCAGCATCAAAACAAGAGTCATCTTCAAGCACTAACCATCTCAAAGTTGTTCATGTAACCAATTCCATGGAGAACAATGGCTCGAGCATCCATTTCCACGGAATCCGACAGAACTACACCAACCAGAACGATGGAGTGCCAAGTGTCACCCAGTGCCCCATTGCACCGGGTGATTCGTATACATACACATGGAAAGCTTCGCAGTACGGATCCAGTTGGTAGTAAGTGAACCCCGAGACTAAACGAACGAGTACTCTTCATTAACCATGTATGCAACACAGCCACTCGCACTTCTATCTTCAAGCTTGGGACGGCATCTTCGGTGGCATTGTCATCAACGGCCCAGCTACTGCAAACTATGATGAAGATCTTGGTAACCTCTTCCTGAATGATTGGTCCCATCTGACCGCGGACGTGGAGGCTTTGGCCGCCCTGGCCACTGGACCCCCTACGCTTGACAATGGACTCATCAACGGTACCAACGTTTATGAAGACGGCGGCTCACGATACGAAACTACCTTTGAAGCTGGAAAGCGCTACTTGCTTCGTCTTGTCAACGGTGCCGCGGACACTGTCTTTCATTTCTCTATTGACAACCACACGTTGGAAGTTATTGCTGCCGATTTCGTGCCCATTGTTCCCTATACAACGGACTTTGTATCCATCACCATGGGCCAACGTTACGACGTCATCGTCACTGCCGACGCGGTAGCAGACAACTACTGGATGCGCGCCCTAATTCAGACGGCCTGCAGTGACAATGCCAACCCCGACAACGTACGGGGCATCATTCGCTACGACAGCACATCTACCGACGACCCGACCTCGACGGCCTGGGCCGACGCCACCACGGACGGGACATGCTACGATGAGGACATGTCGCAGCTTGTTCCCTACGTGCCCATTACCGCCTCCAGCGATCCCGACTTTACCGACGACTTTAATGTCAAGATCGTCATTGGAGACAATGGCGTGCTCTGGGAGATGGGCTCCTCGTCCTTTGTGAGCCAGTGGGACAACCCGACGCTACTCCAGGTCGAGGAGGGCAATGATACCTTCTCCGACGCCCAACAGGTCTATGCTTTCCCCGATGCGAATCAGTGGGTTTACTGGGTGATCCAGACCACCAACAATGCAGTGCACCCTATGCATCTACGTGAGTCGACATGATTCTTCCCCATGCATCTCTTGATCTGCTAACACTAAATTCGCAGACGGCCATGACTTCTGGATTCTCGGCCAAGGACTTGGAACTTACGATGCGGAGACCGCCAACCTGACCTATGCCAACCCGCCTCGAAGAGACGTGGTCCAGCTCCCTGGAGCCGGCTACGTGGTCATCGCCTTTTACACTGACAACCCTGGAGTAAGTAGACACTTCCAAAGACGCTTTGCATCAAGACGGCAGCTAATCAATATTGAATAGGTCTGGCTCATGCACTGCCACATTGCCTGGCACACCTCTGAAGGTCTCGCGGTACAGGTTCTAGAGCGAGAGTCGGAGATCGGTGCCTTGATCGACGCAGACGTGATGAGTTCGACGTGCTCTGCCTGGGATGACTATACTTCAGAGGACGATGTCATTCAGGACGATTCCGGAATATAATGGATTTACTTGAACGGCTTGAACACTAGGGAGGGGTAAAGGAGGAGAATATGCTTACAGCAATCTAGAAATGTGTAATATCTTAGTATATATAATTGAGACGACAGACATGACCGAAGTTTGAAAATTTCATTTGTCCACTACTACTCCATCTTTTGTTCCATACTTTGTATAACCACTGTCACCAATGTTTACCTAGTGATTAATACCGAGGCCAACGCCAGGTATGAATATGAGCCCATATCATCCTCTTGGCTTGCGTAATCATGTATCGAGACGTCGCTGCACTCTGTGGCAACCTCGGGATTGCGCAGTCCTTAGGCGCGCCCGAGACCGCGGAAAAATACCAAGGTACAGACCAAGCTCAGGGCCGCCATGCCAACATTGGTCCACTGCGCAGCCTGAATGCCACGAAGCAGAGACGCAACAGTCCCAGGATTCGAGGACGAACACGCGACGACCTGCGCAGCCGTGGCCAGGGCTATTCCTAGGCCCCGACCGACATGGTTGGCCGCCTGCAGAATGGCGCCCGCAAGGGACTGGTCGGACTCGGTGACATTACGGGCAACGTATAGACCGATAACCGGCCATACAATCTCGGGGCTGATGCACAGACACATGGCGGGGAATCCCCTTGCCCAGTAGGAGTAGGATGTGGCTTCTGGAGACATTGGCAAAGCAAAGAGGAGCGGCGAGATGATACCGCAAATGAGGCCAAAGATTAGCATGTGGAAACCGCGGAAAATGGATAGTGCTGGTGCCACAGTGAAGCAAGCAAGGCCTATAGATATTGTGAGCTTAGTTCAGCCATTGTGCAGTCAAAGATGTTGAGAATTACCTCCAATGATGCCGCCGGGTAAGAAACGCAGCGTCGTCTGGAGCATGTCGAGTTTTAGGATATCTTGGAAGCTAGGAAAGACGTTAGCCATTTCTTGCAATGATAGAAAGTATCCTTTTGTGGCAGGTACTCACAACATGGAAACAAATACGAGGAAGCTGTTGAACGACCCAAAGAAACATGCGACCACTACAAAAGCAGCCGAGAAGCCCACGTTTCTAAACATTGAAAGCCTCACCAGAGGAAACTGATCATTCCTCTCCATGCGCAGTTGTAAGACCACAAAGATATAGCCTATAAAGACCGAAGCGACAACGAGCCCGGGGACATAAGGGTTGGCCCAGCCGTCGACATTCCCTTGCGATAGACCAATCTGGAGAAGGGCCAAACTGGCAGAAATCAGGAACCCACCAAAATAATCTACAGATTGGGTCGATTGGAGCTTTTTGTTGTTGCAGTCGCTATTATCCTCATGGTTGTCCTCTGCCTCAGAATCAGAATGCTGCAGCGAGAACACGGCGGGCTTGGCCGGATACAAGACCCAAGCCGCAGCCGCGACAATGGCGGCCAAGGCAGCAGAGATCCAAAACACCCATTCCCACGAGAGCAATCCGCCAATGGCACCACCAGCAATATTCCCCAGTACGGAGCCCAAGCTCGTCGAGGCGCTGGCAGCGACAAAGGCGACATTTCTCTCGCGGCCCGGCGGGAACGTCGAGGCCAGGATGCCGATACCAGACGGCACCGTCGCGGCGCTGCTAAAGCCCTGCAGCGCCTGCAAAAGGTACAGAAACGTTTCCGACCGGGCAAAGGGGAGGAGCAAGGCAAAGAGGGAAAAGGTCGTGGCCCCGGCCAGAAACACGCCCCAGCGGCCCCGGACGTCGGCTAGGCGGCCCATGAGCAGCATGGACGAGCCCGAGGCCACGCTGTACATGGAGATGATCATCTGCTGACGGCTGGTGGGGATCGAAAACGCCTTGCCGATTGAGGGCAGCATGATGACAGTAGCCTGTACCGAGTATCTCTGGATGTCATGTGTAGTTAGAAACCTGAAAGTTGGAATAGCTAACCAGAATGCTTGAGGGAAAGAAATAGCAGCTCACATTCAGCAGTCCAGCACTCGCCATGGTAGCTATCAAGAGCACACGTCGTGCCGTTGACATCCGCAGTGCTTTGGGCTCAACGGGTGTATCTGCAGCGGCTGCAAGCAGAGGGCTGGTTTCCGTGGCTGACATCTTGACTACCTTGTCCTCGTGAGGAATGGAAATGGACGATGACGATGATGATGGTAATGACGACGATGACGAGAATGAATCCGGAGGCTCCATATCTCGTCGGATCGGTTCAATTTCGTTTTCATGGATTGCTGACATTGTCACTTTTGCCCGAGAGAAACCAAAAGTTTCGATTTAACAAGTGAGTATAGTTCAGGATTGATTTGGGTCTGGTCTTAGTTTTCATGGCACTAGAAGTGAGAGAAAACAGTCTGACACGGCTCTTTCAACTTGCACTACCCTGGTGTCGGACTTCGGTGATTCAATTGCACGAGATCCGTAAACAGCTGCAATAAGATAAATTGCCTGAATCTTGATGTCATACGTTGCCGTTCAGCGTCGGACTGCAACGGTTCAATAAGAATCTCACAGCCTGTCATTGTGGCCTCTCGACGTAAAACATAGTTTCGGGCTTTTTAATGATCTGCATTGATTCGTCTTCCTATAAGCCTCTGTTGTAAGGATTCGGATATGATCCCCACGGTAAACATATGCAAGCAACAGCGCCCTTTTCACATCGAGGCACGCTGCACGTCTCGACAGAACCATTTTGCGGTGACAAAAGTACTGCCATCACACTGGTTGGTTGTACAATGGCTACCTTGAGGATAGAACTGATGAGTCGGATAGTTGTCACGTCTGTAGAACTCTTGTCATCCCAGTGGAAGGCTTTGAATTGGTCTTTGAGAGCCAATGAAGGATAGTGGCGTATATGTAGCTGCAGTCGCTTATAGGACGGACCTAACGATTTTGCTGCAATTAGGTTTGGTCCAGCTGCTGCCGCAAGATTGTTAATCAACGCATTGATGCCAGTAGTAGTGATTTTTTGCTTGTAAGTGAATTGATATTAGTAATGATATTTATCCCTCTCTTACTACTAATGCACTTTTTTCTGTTTCGAGATTAGTTGTCTCAGCCAGATCGGCAAATGTATTGTTATGACTGGATACCAATGCGTGATTGTGCGACGAGTTTGCACCCGAGTGGTGGCGCCAAGCTCAAGCCGCTTCGCTTGCACTCGTGGACTAGAAAATTCAAAGTTGCAGCTCTATAAGTTCTATGCAATGCAGCAGAATCCTGTGCTACAATGACGGTGTGTTACAATCATGCATCCATTTGCTGAAGCAAACAATGTTGGCGCGTAAGCAATGCATAGCAGTGAGCCACAAGCAGGCCTCAGAGCAACCCCACTGCTCGGCACGTGTTCCGAGCTGCGAACGCATGTCGAGTCTTGGCAGGATCATGATTCTGCAAACGATCTAAGAGAACGGATCCAGCTGTGGATCATATTGCAGATGGTGTTTAGTATAATACGTGGGAAACAAATGGAGCCTAAAGATGAACATAAGGTAACTGATCATTTCCATCAATGAAGCATTCAAAATAGTCTGGCCAATACGGCATGTACGGCATGTTTGGTTTTAGCTAAGCCAATGGAAATGCAAAAGTTAGAAACTCAACGAGCCGGAAGAACTTTGCACTGTCAAGAGGATAGAAGTACCACCTTGCGGACCCGGGGTCTAAATGTGCTGTACAAGTGTGTTACGGGAAAACGGGAATTGTGATAATCAGTCCAATGAAGTCAGCAGGTTGTTGACATTACAAAACCTTTTGCCTATATGGCTATGTACTTTGTTCTGTAATATTCACATATGAGATTAAGGAGTGGAGATTACACAGCTTTGATCGGGTCCTTGCAGACACTGAGATCGTTGTGCTGCTCATCTCGGTGAGATACACCACAGCAAGTATCAAACACAAAAGTGACCAGCAGAAGAGGATTGTTGTTATCAAATGTGCAACCCCCAATCGACCTACAGATAAATTCTGGGCATTCTTGATACACCTTCCAGCCTCTTGCCAACTCACCATGTGGCAAAATGGGGGAGACAGCCGGTTGGTGGTGCCTGTCCAACATTATTTTGGAGGGGTTGAGAGCCGTCCTAACCTTGTGTAATAGACAAGGTGAAATGATAGGCATCTTTTCCTTTAATATTTCGAGGTGGTGTTGCTATGAAAATAAATGCAAAGTGGGCGACCTATGCCTGCAAGACTCTTGCGGAACCACGAGGAAAATGAGGTCAAAATTCATTATGCCTTGTGTAACACACTTAAAGGGCGAGCGCATCCTCAGCTTGAGGCTGTATTTCCCCGCTCCAATGGTTTATATACGTTCAACGTATCACGTTCCTGATGAGGCTAATTATCATTGGCTGTCATTGTCATCACTGGCCATGGTACGGATCTTTTCAACCACCAATGCTTGATTGAATCCATCTGTGACGAGCGTTGCGGCGATTCTTGTTGGTATCGTTGATCTCAACGAGCCATAGTGTTCTAGTCTCTATGGTCCAAATTCCCTACATGAAAATGCTGCAAAGCTTTGTGAGTTATAACCATGATCATATACATGATCCTGTCACTCGAGCCCGAGATGACAAATTCTTGCACACATCGTGTCTCTAGAGCAGTGCGGTATGCATTTGGGAACGTTTTCTTACGTATTTGGAGCATGTGTTTCAGCGATTATTGTTATTTATTCATTAATAAATTTTATCGTCCAAAATAATTGGCACGGAAATGAGAGGTTTTGCTTTACATTTCGTGTTTGTATATCATGAGAAATTTGCATCCTACTCTATTTCAGTGCCGTAGCATAAAATTCGATGAAAGCTACTGTTTTCACCTTGACCTGGATTGTCATCTCCAACTTTAGGACTGAATACCAAATGTTCCAGGAACAAACTGCGGTCCAAAACCTCCCCTGCCTCGATTATTGAAGTTAAATGCAAATCGGTGACCGTAAAACGAAATATAGAGCCATGCCGCTAGGATTGAGAGGACCTTAATCAGGCCAAAAATCACGTCGAATCGACTTGAACACCCGGTGATTAGGCACCGAGTGAGTACAGTGACTGAAGCTTCACGGAGTATTTGATTAGTTCTGAAGACACAATATCATGTTTCAGATGGGTATGTCAAAAAGGGATTGTTTGAAATGATAGAGAGGATCGACTTACCTGTCGTGAGGGGTTCCAAGCCGACACTCTTGAGAATCAATGGCAGGATGACTGAGAACAACATGGTTGTATCGGTTATGTTGCTCAAATGTTTTAAGGGTAATAGAAGAGCGAGATATTTTGAATTGTTGTGAAGCGATATTGAATAGTATTGTATACCAGAAAATTCAAAGGACGGGTGAATTGGGCTTGTTATATGGGGAGGACTACAAGAAAGCGCCGTTCTGAAATGCCTCCTCTCAAGCTGCATGTTTCGTACTCGAAGCTGATGACCTGAGGATATCCCTAGCCCTTCTAGAACAACCTCACTTGGTCTCAATTTGACACCTTGGTTCCATGCTTTGCTGATTTCTTTGTCTGAAATGATCCCTTCTAGCAACACGGCTGTGCGATTTGCATTTCTACAAGCTCTTGAAACTTGAACAAAGCATGAAACTCTTCAACACTGGTGCTAGCGCACCGTCACGAATTGTCTAGCAGACAAGTGCGCTTCGCAATTCTCAAATCATTCAATGCCGGAGACTGTCTTCTGGGCGCTATGATTCAGAAGGCCGATAAGACTCTGCAAGCTGGTCCGATACCCACTGAGCTTGCATACCTTGTATCTGACTAGCAAAATCTGCATACGCTTCGCGCTTTGCAGACATGTAAGACTGACCTTTTGGTCTTGACTCTTTTTGGGGCGGCTGGGTACCGAGGACCGAAATGTACGCGAGCTTTTTGGGGTCTGGAATCTGGACAATCTGGCATTCAAACCGTGTCTGGTAGGCCATGGCAGGGAATCTCGACAGTGTCCACTGACTCGCTGCGCCCGCAAGAGCGTCAGCTCGGCAGTTGCCCTCGACGCTCGTGTGCGAAGGGACCCAGTGGAAGTCCAGTGGGACATTGAGCTCTTGCATTCGGGTGATGGGAAGCATTAATCGGTCAAAGGTGTCCCGTGAGAACATGGACGGGATGGTTCCCTTCCAGATATAGTCGTGAATGTAGTACATTGCAGCATGCGAGTCGGTCATTACCATGATCGGGGTCGGCGGACTGTCCTTGCATATTTCTTCCACCTCGGTGGCTGCAATCTCCAACGCCAGGCCGACGGCATATAGCTCAGATTTGTCGGGTCGGTTTGTCCCAACGATACCGTATGATGAATCGATCCAGTCCGATACATCATCTCCTAGAATGCGCTTGTAGGTAACGCCGGCACCCGCAATACTTGGGTCGTTTCCAGACCCACTGATGGCTGCCATGTCGGTGTAAAAGACCAGGCGGCGTTGCCCGGGCCTCCAGCTAGGATTCCCGGCCTCGGCGGCAAAGAAGGTTGCCTCAAGGTGGTCCTCTATAATGACCCGAGGATTCGCTCCAGGAAGTGATACCTGTGGACAGATTTGGAACTGCCCACGCCTAGCACATACCCAGCATGAGTTCTCATGATCACGGCCTCGCGATTCGAGCGTCGTATGCAGCTCGCCGCTCGCCCTTGCGCTGACGAGTTGGTCTCGTAACCATTCCCGCTTTTGTCGGCGAAGTGCGTATTTATTTAGGTAAACTCCATCCCTCGCCTCTTCGCTAGGAAGTGGATGAGTCGGGGATGGTGGCCTTTGGGAGCAGAGCTCTTTCTTTGGCTCCTCATTCTGCGTCTCAGCGTCCTCTACTGGACGCTGTACCTTGATCTCAGCATTTACGAGGCCAGCGATGGTAAGACTCGCCAACTGTTCCGAGAGTCTGTTGGAGGATTTACTTGTCTGTTGAGATCCGTCGATAGGCATTTCTCCACCTGGCAATGATGGGTCTGTGATGGTTGCATACCTGTAGAAGTAAGATCTGTTGTAACGTAATCTGATCAAGGGTTTACAGAGCTGGAAATGAACCGGTGCAGTGTACCGACATCCAGCCGTGTGTAAGGGAATCAGCTAAATAAGAGCACGGATGAAGGGAAAGTTGAGCGATTAATCAAGATATCATGCCTGTGATCAAGAGATCCTGAAGGTGATGTTCATCTAAAATCACTGGCATTCTGAACCGACAAAACTCAGTGAGTGGCCTTTGCTAGGGCGAATACTTTTATCTCGCAACCCCAGCCCCATATGGCTTTTTAGCATTGACGCTCGAGTCGTCCAAGGTTCTGAGCTAAGATCTAGGCTGCACTGTCCTGCTACCTTAAGAGTTGGCCTGTACAACTTGAAATGCCCCAGTGTCACCCAGGTTACATTCCTTGATATACGAGTTAAGCAACCTCAATTCACCCTTTTGCCAACCTCGTGGCACCCTCGCAGCGGCACCATTCCATCCACCTGCCATGAGCCAGACATCGCGGCTCTTTACTGCGCTGATACGGACGCACCACATCACGTCACGCAAGAAGCTTCAGCGCGTAAAGAAGGCTGCCGCGCTCCGCGATATCCCCTTCGTTTTGGTCCGGTGTAAGTACACAACAGTCAGTCTTTTACTTCCCCCACCCAAGACACAAATAGAATAACGGATAAAGTCGAGATATAATCCGAATCTACATATGTTTTTTCTTTAATGTACGTGTGAAAAGGAAATTAACTTGTTCTGACCAACAGACGGTGGATCTCCGGGAATAATGTACGCCGAGGCACTGGACCAGACCTCACTGGGGGACTGGGTCAGTGCCGTGCATGACCTCCGCTACAAAGACTTTCAGTGCGTACAGAAGCCCGTCGTGGCTCAAGACGTCATCAGCCGCACTGGAAGCGGAGGAAGCGCGATGCCGTCGTCGCCATTTAACGAGGTCGATTCCGTCGCCGATTTTGGTGCGATTATGGAACGAAAGGGCCTTACAAAGTGGTAGGTTGAAATTATTCACAATGCATACTTTCCTCGCCATGGCCACTTTGATGCTTGGACAGAACGGATCTGATTTTCTGAAATGCACAGGTTTGAGATTGGCATGGGATATCAGAGTTCGGATTGAACAGGACCATGTTTTTGAAGCCAAGTCTAGGCAAATCACACCATGCAAGCGCACCTGTCTCATTCATGGCATACTTGAGAAGAAACGGGGTTTTGCATGATAGGCTTGCTGGTATAGACTCCGATTGATTGGTTAAAACGGTGAGTACCTATGTATCTCTATCATTCATCATTCCCAGGCCAAACGCCACGCTTGATACCATGATATTCCGACTGACAGCTTCCTAGCATATTGAAGCTTATCTTCGAGTCGGAGCATACCCATTCTCGTAGCCGCATTCCTATAGCTTCTATTCGTGTGCTTGTATAGTAGTGTATATGTCGGCGGACATTGTAAAGTGGACGGAGGCAGACTGTCAAAAGAGAATGCTTCTAACCAGTGAGCATCTCGTTGCTCCAGCCAGTTGAGTTCAGACAGTTCTCGCAGACATAATTCTCAACGTTGAGAGACTCGTGTGTGTAATCTGGGCAGTCTGTGGGGCTGGCAAAGTTCTGCTCCCGTGCCACGGGACAGGAGATCTCGAGGTGTTGCTGAGTGTCGACCTGTTTGCAGCCCTGACAAACCGTCTTGACTTCCTTTGAAGGACACATTGTTGTTTATGGATTTTGGTGGGGGAATGGCCCAAGTGCTGAAACGCCTGTCGCTATGCGGTATATGCAAGAAGGTTTGTCCGAGTATTGGGATATCTCAAAAATGAAAATAAGAAATGAATAGATCGATCTATCTCGTGATCTATGAGCTATACTCTGAGTCGCTACGGATATGCATAAGAACAACAAGAAATCCAGCCCCTGACGTCCTAGTATGCTGAATATATATATATATATATATATATGCTAAGAAGGAGAGTCTCACAATATTGCTCAACTCCACGTATGATCGTGGGTGGATCGGGAGCACGTATCTGCGCTACATTGGCACGAACAGCGGAGTTCACGTCCGGAGCCTTGCGTTCATGAATCCATACCTCCTTGGACCTGATATCTTAATTGATGACAGAGTTCCCCATAGAAAAGGGAGTTTTCTGGCGAATGTTTCCTTACTATCAGGACCTTGATGTCAAGGTGCAGATCGGTATTGTGGGGGCTCTGGACTGTGGACTCCCGCTCAATGGTCTGGATCGATCGCATCGTGATTTGACGAGCATCGTCGCATCTAGGAACGTTCTTTTCCATGGCGTAGTAGTAGTTTGCTATCGTGCTTAGGCCGAGTCAAACGGTGTGGCCCAGACATACAATTTCAGTCAAAGCTCATATATCATATTGAGAATGGCATCAAGAATGGTAAAGCCTTTCCAGCAACGCTCTTGAGTCTTGACCATGTCTTGCATGCCAATGTTGATCGACGGCGCAGCATGCACCCGCTTGTGTCCTACCATGAGTCGTCCCTCGCATCAAAGCTGTGCGCATTGCATGCTGCCAACCACAATCAGAGCTCATATCTCTTCGTTGCTCGTCACTGATGTTCTCAGCAAAAAAAGTGGATGCCCAGAAGCGTGAAATAATGATCACATGACGTCATGCCGGTCGGTGGCTTTCGTCCGTCTTTCCACCAGCGCGGGAATGCTCTAGCAAATGACTTCATCCTAGCCCCCAGCTCCAGTCAGGACAAAAGTCTAGACTTTGGATAGGCAAAATAGAGTTGTTTCTGAAGGGGACACAAGTTGATTGGTGGTTGCGGTAATATGCCGCGCTCGAAAGCTGAATGGAGCTCGGCCCCATGAAACAACAAATCACAAGCTGCTTCACCAGCTGCCAGGTTTTGTGATTCCGCAGTATTCAGCCGCTGCACCAATGTCTATCGTGCATTTCAGCTGCTTTGCACTATAAACACAGCTTGTGCTTGAGCTGTGCGATGCAATGGACCTTGAGCCAATTATTTGACGCCGAAAGTACCATGATATATGTTTGGGGCGCCTGGAGGCTTGAGGGCTGTCATGTATAGTTGCGCCATGGTTGGCGGTGAGATACGAATGACGGAAACCGTGCCGGTCATATCAGTCTGTTTTTCCCTTTTTGTTCTGTGCAAGTGTCGGTAGGTGTCAAATGCAGGCGCGCATGCCCATATGTCGGGTGCCGGTGCCTGAAACAGGCAATGAGGGAAACAATGTCTCAACTCGTGAGGCTGATGCCGATTCCGAAAGGTCATTCAGTCATCCATCCGGCCAGCAAAACAAGCTGGGGAATTAATTGAATGGTTCCGCACAATCAGCTGTGCAAAAGCTGTGCTGCAACTCATGCTAAGAATAGAATTTGGAATTGGGGACGCGGCCGATTGGACCGAGTTTGAGTAGCCGCTCTAGTGATACCAAAGCGATCTTTGGTGATTGATATCCAGTCTACTTACCGTACTACCTACCATTCACCATAACTGTCATGCTGTCTGGTCTCTTTGTGGCAAAGGCTCTAAAGATGTTTTAGGCATCACCAACAGGACGATTTTTTCAAAGTCATCCCGGATGCTTGCAGGCAGCGTGCACACATGGAGCAAGCACGAAATAGCAAGTGTTGGCACTGGATGCTGTCAAGCTGTGGCGGTGTTTTGACCCTTACGCTGGACTGAGCCACTCAGGATTGCCGGAAGAGCCGACCGAATAGCTGGGGGCCAACAATAACGCTAGGTCAATCCTTCGCTGCAGGATTCTACTAGGTAAGGTAGCTTAAATGGATCTCGCGCTAACAGAGCTGGCAAGCCCTGTGCTGCCGCATCCGCCCGACTGGGCAGATGTGGTTTTGCCCCTCCAAGGTGACGACGACTGTCAGCAATGCAGCCACTTGTTGCTTGCATAGCGGCCACGGAGTACGTAAGGCAATATAGCCTAGGTATCAAGAGCCGAACATGGTGTGCACAATTGAAGATGCCTTGTTTGTTCCAACAGATACACAAACCGGCCAGCAGCAGGCAGGTATTGTATCAATGATGCCAAGTGCAGCCATAGCGCCACGCTCCGGCATCCATGGGACTTTCAAAACCGGTTGCGGGGGCAGCTTTCAAGCACTAGCCCAAGGTACCCGTCTGGGGGAGCGAGGCCAAGAGGAGGCGAGGACGAGACCTCATTATTCCGTACGTTATGATGGGATCAAGCTGCACTGCTGTATGTACGGGCGTCCTCAGCTGGGCTGCAATTTGGGAATGGCTGTGCCCTGGCTCCTTCTAGCTTCTGCATACTGGATAACGTATGTTCAAGGTGGGCATTGATTGGTGAGACTTGTTAATTGATCGTCAGAGGTCAATGGGAAGTCTTTTCAATGCCCTTTAAAAGAGTGTTTTGAGTGGTCGCAGACTGGGGGCGACTAGGGGGCCAAAGTGCGCTACACTGAACTTGTCTCGCGCTTGCGACAGCTCCGCCACAAAGCACTGAAAAGATCCGTTGTCATCGGCTTCTTCCCTGGCCAACGGGGGTCGAAAGTCACAAAGGCGCATCTCATCTCCTGTTTGTGTACCTTTCCTACTCTGTACTGTATTTGCCTTGCATCTCCACCTGTCAAGCCATTCAACTCCCGAGTCCCAACTAATAATTAATGGTTTTTCTTGGCAACTTTGTTTCTCTCCTTCTTTCCCAGCTGGTCTGCATACTATTTGAGCTTTTCAGTTTCGCATATTGCTCAACCTTATGAGGAGTCTGAGCCATTCTCGCCAATATTAATTCCCTTGGGTGCCCTCTGCCCTTGCACCTTCTACATTCTTCAGACCACCGCATCTTGGCATTGGACGGTGCCGTCGCGAGTTGATTAGGATCGCCGACCCATCTCAAGACTCTACAGTCGACGACCACTACCAACTCTCAACAACAAATATTCTCTGCATAGTACGATTTGCATCGCCAGTCTCATCCGTCGTCTCCATCACACGCACCCCTCTGTACAACGGGCCGTTTGCGCCATAATCCGAGAACTTTATTTCTTTTTTCTTCCCGAGTGCCACCATGAAGTCCGTCGCTACCGTGGCGACCGGCTCACTGCTGGCTGCTGTTGCGCAAGCACAGGTGGTCCAATGGGACATTCAGAAGCGGGCCACCAAGCACAAGGATGGAATCCTGAGGCGTGACGCATCGACCATCACCGAAGTCATCACAAACGAAGAAGCTAGGGGAGGATACTTTGCCTCCGTGTCAATTGGAACGCCGCGCCAGAACTTGACCTTGCAACTCGACACCGGCAGTAGCGATATCTGGGTCCCATCGAGTAGCGCATCTGTTTGTTCAACCTCTTCCTCTGGCAGTCGAGGCGGATCAAGTAGCAGCAGCGACGGCTGCACGTTCGGTTCCTGTAAGTCCAAATTCCCAGCAGCGCATCTTCATTTCTCCCGTCATATTAACAAACTATTGCGCAGTCAATTCGGATGATTCGAGCACCTATACTGTTGTCGGCCAGGATGAATTCAGTATTTCCTACGTCGATGGAAGTTCTTCCAAGGGCGACTACTTCACCGACGACTTTGAAATTGGTGGTACCAGTCTTAGCAACGTGACAATGGGTCTTGGTGAGGAAACTGATATTGCATACGGTCTGGTCGGAGTCGGTTATGCCATCAACGAAGCCATCGTCGGTACCGAGCAGTCCTATTCGGCCGCATACGATAACCTGCCTGTTCAGATGCAAAAGGAGGGTCTCATTGCCACCAACGCTTACAGTCTGTGGTTGAACGATCTTGATGCAAGCACTGGCAGCATTCTATTTGGTGGAATTGACACAGACAAGTACGAGGGTGACCTGAGCCGTATCGACGTCATCCCGGACTCCAGTTCTGGTCGTTACACCTCGTTTGAGGTGTACCTGACATCAGTCACTGCCAACTCTTCTTCCGGTAGCGACAGCCTGTCTTCGAGCGAATATCCCATTCCTGTTGTGCTGGACTCTGGCACCACTCTGAGCTACCTCCCCACCGACCTTGCTTCCCAAATGTGGGAGGAAGTCGGTGCTATCTACTCTAGCGATCTCCAGTCTGCCATTCTGCCGTGCTCCATGGCTAGCAGCTCTGGTCAGTTCCTCTTCCAGTTTGCAGGCAGCGAAGGCCCCCAAATCGCTGTCGGCATGGATGAACTTGTCCTCTCGCTCGTCACATCGGGCTCCAACCCCACCTTCTCCTCTGGTGAATACCAAGGACAAGAAGCCTGCCAATTCGGTGTCCAGAACTTCAGCAGCGATCCGTTCCTTCTCGGCGACACCTTTTTGAGATCAGCCTATGTTGTCTACGATCTGGTGAACAACCAAATCGGAATCGCCAAGACTGACTTCAACGCCACCACTTCCAACGTTGTCGCATTTGCCAGCGAAGGTGCTGAGATTCCGAGCGCCACCGCTGTTGCCAACCAAGTCACCAGCTCTGCCGGCAGTGGTTCAGTCACGACTCCCACGTATGGCGCAAGTGCTGGCTTCGGAACAAAGAGTGCCGCTTCATCAGTCCCTGCTTTTGATTGGGCCAAGGTCGGTGTCATGGGCGCAGCCACTCTGTTCATGTTTGTGGGCAGTGGCTTCTTCCTTCTATAGTAGTTGCAACTTGCATTATTTCATTAGCATCTGGAGTTGGGTCGGCTCAGCTATTTGTATTTCGCTAAATATTGTGTTCACTCTTGCCCCTACTTTCAGGTAGTGGCCTACATGGAAAGAGCTTGGCTTTGCTCGTGGATTGTTTTACGAGCTTCTTGATACCCGAAATAAGTCACTCTTCTTGAGGCATCAAGCAAATAGGAAATGACACTACATATCGAAACAATCGGAGCCGATACATTGTAACGCAGCTTATTCCGTTGGTGTTTACTATTTTGTGTGAATGCGTATGAGCTGCGACGTCGTAGAGCAGAGATAAGATATGATCTTGCCAAGACGGCAAATGATGTGATACTAGAGCCGCATCCTAGGACCCATGTATTACCCCGGATTGATCTGCGGCCCAGCAAGAGCATCGAGATTGACGAAAATGGAACACACAAGATTTCGTTCTAGTGTTGCTGACAACACATGACCTGATTGGCCGTCAAGGCTGTCGAGCTCTCAATAGGCGTCTGCCTCGGAGGGAACGATTTGCCAGACTACTCGGCAGACATGTAAAAAAGAGACTTTCGATCTTTTCGTCGGAAAGAACATGCTGACCCTCGCAAAAGCTACCGCATTGGCGGCAGTACCCTACCATCCCTGCGTGACTTTTCCCTTTTCCAATTGCAAAGACTTCCATGAAATTGTCAACAAGCATGGCTTCTATCACATGGTGAGCCAAAGCTCAATATGGAGTGAAGCTGTTCTAAAAAGTAAATTACTGACGTGAGAATAGAATGGGGCCACCTTTCGACTTGATTAATCTCAGCCAGATACTTACACCGATTTCATTACTGCTAGTGGCTCAGAAGAATACGCTATAAGCAATTACTCATCTGTTTTGGATCGCGACATAGAAGATGTTGAGTCATCATGTGTCTTGATGCAACATTATCCGGCAGAAACGATTGGAGTCCGAACTATATTTCATTCAACATTTCCAGGAGAATGCCCACTCTCAACGATATAGTAAAACTTCATCCGTTCCGAATTCGACGATTTGCTTTCCAGGCATGCCGGTACCAGCGGCGCACTGATCTTTGAAGAAACCAGAGTAAACACCATCCGCTTCGACAATCAGGGACTGGGAGCAAAGGCGAGTTTTGATTAAGCCTAGCAAATTCCCTCAACCGACCGCCCAGTAGCCGCCACTTGGTTTTCCAAGGACGGACGCTCTGGGGCAAATCACCTTTGACTACCTTGTAGACGCCAGCGGTAGGAGCGGCATCTCGAGTTTCGAGTACCTGAAAAGCCGAGAGTTCAATCAAAGCTTCAAGAATGTTGCCAATTTAGCATGTTAGAAGTCTGACAATGTGTACGGTCCCGGGACGCACATGGAGGGTTCGGTCTATTTTGAGGTTTGCAAAGTCAGTGTCCAAGAACTTACCGAGCCTCGAAGTCATGATTTGGACTGACCCGGGAATCAATGCTAAATGGAAGCGGTTGGGCATGGTCCATGCCCTTGCACGATGTAATTCGATCAGTTGACGTGGTGCAGGACTAGAAGCTGGCCACGCAAAGAAAGCGAGAGCTCGGAAGCCCACCAACTCGTGAATTCTACACGGACTCGCTCAAGCTCGCGACCCGGACCCATGGCACGAAAGGAGATTTCCGACGTGCTCGGCTTTTCCTTCAAAGCCTTCACCTACGTAACTCCCGACCAGAAGGAAGCGCTCTTTGCATAACTGGATCAACTCGACATCAAACTTGCGGAACACGATGCCACGCAGAGATCGTTGGACGCTGTCAAGCAACACTGGCCGCCTGAAGAATGCCATATTGTGGACATACTACGCAGTCGACGCATGATTCACAAAGATCCCTTTGATGTGGACAGCTTCACGTCGGACACGATTGACGGATTGGCGCCAAATCAGGAGTGCGGCAAGCTCGGTCTCGTCAGGACCAAGAGCTCGAAACTTGATGCACACCACTTCTACTCGCCGTCGTTCTTGGATAGAAAGGTTCCTAGTGTCAGAGACAGGAGCAGCCGCCAGCAGTATTGGCAGACGGTAGAATAGAACTTGACTCTCAGAGCCACCTGGTGGTGAGTAGTAGCATGGTAACAACACAACGTCGGTATTGTCTCATCATATGAGTGTTTTACAAACATTGCGTGATGCGAGCGAGCTCCCCGGAGCTCCGCGGCCCACTTGTATACCCTCCTACTATATCACCCCGCTTGTCGATCGTCCTAGTAGCACTGCCTAACGGTAAGAATAAGACCTTGCACGGGTTTTGTGGTCAAAGACGGAGCACCATCCGCGATGGTTTCAAATCGACTAATGTATGATTGGAGACGGTCCGTACCGATATGTGTAGCCGCATTTTATTTTACGAGATCTTGACCTAATAGACCGCGTAATAGATTGTAGACAATTGATTCCCGCAGTCACGCCAAGATCTTGGAAAGGCTCAGAAGCGACTAGCTGGGCTGCACATTCGACTGGGGGAGGCTTGCACCCAACCAGGTTTATAGATAAGACATGCATATTGCACAATTACAATCACATCTCGGCGCTCGCGTCGGAATCCTTTTTCACATGTAGTCCAACCTCTATCGTTAGAGGACACATTTTCTGCCATGGCGATATTTCTACATAGGTAGTTCATGAAGATTCGAGTTGGGACGGGGACGCCGGGCGGGCGACTCATGTCGAGCTCATACCCGCGGAGAATACATTTGGCTCGACCGGTTGACTTGCAGCACACTAACTAACATGGAGTTTTAGAATCATATGAGAACATGTAAATGGCAGCACACACATCCGAATTCGGGCACATCTCAAGTCTTCCTCCAGTCCCTAATCTTGGCAGCTCTAACCGGGACGCCTAATCTAGCCAGTTCCGTCCAGAGAGTCAGGAACTGCATCCAGCTCCCGCTTCTCGGTGAGCACACAAGCGGCATTCGACACCGCCAAAACCATTAACCGCCGTGGAAGCCAAGCAAAACCAAGGCTTGGGACATGACAAGACACAGAGTATATACTTTTTTTGGTCCAAAGATGTGAGCTACTAGGTGGATAGTGCGGTCGGGGAGCCGGCACCGGCCGACGCTACTGATGCAGCCATCGCAAGGATAGGATAGCAGGCGTCGGTGGTCACAAGCGATCGTTCACCGGGTACAGTCTTGGTCTGCGGGGTGTTTTTTGCAAACCCTGGCTGAAAAATCGCTCGCGGATTGCCCATTTCGAATACCCCGATCGCACCCTGCTGAACTCTAATTTTCCATTTTACCTTTTTTGCCCTGATCGTATTGTGGTATTTCATATTATTGGTGTTATCCTATATACTGGCATACCCAAAATCATGGAATTTTCGTGCCCTTTCTAACATTTTCCGGATCAAAACCAAACATCGGTATTCATGGATGACGAGTTGTTAGTCGTGCTACACTTGGGACGACCTGAGCCATGGAAGCGGAAAAGAAAGAGGGGTTGGCCCGGCTGGGCATTATCCAGGTCCTGGTATCTGGCGGCGACGACGACGACAACAACGACAATGCCGCCGATAATAATGAAAAAGGAGACGAACATTTGACCAAGGCGGTAGATTTGACCAAATTACCCTTTACACGCGCTCTGCTGATGGCGACGCTGTACGTGGCATTATACTTGCCCACGCTCAACCAAACCGTCGTCTCCAATGCGCTGCCAAAGATTTTGTCGGATATCAACAAGTTTGGCTCCGATATTGGCTACACGTGGGTCGGCTCGGCGTATGCGCTGGCCCAGGCCATGGCGCTGCCGCTGTTTGGGCAACTGGGTCGCACGCCCAGTCGCAAATGGGCTCTCCTCGTGGCCATGGTTGTCTTTATGATTGGAAGCATCCTCTGCGGCACGGCCGTCAACATTGAGATGTTGCTCGCCGCCCGGACCGTGCAAGGCCTCGGGGCCGGAGGCATCAGCGGGGTCTTGTTTGTCCTGCTCGGAGACATGATTCGCGTTAGGTGATTAGATGCATGAATCTTGGCGGTTGAAGGGCACTGTCGCTAACTTGGCCAACAGGGGCGCTGGAAAGTATAATGAACTTTACGGAGCTGTCTGCGCAGTTGTCACTGCGATAGGTATGTAAAAATGCATGCTGGTGCCATACCATGGGTATTCTTGCTAAAGCTCTCAACCTTAGGTCCTCTCATTGGAGGTACGCTTGCTGATAGAGCGAGCTGGCGTTGGGTAAGTCTAATCATATTTATGGTGGCAAAATCTTGACTAACCAATATCCAGTGCTTCTTTTTAAATCTGCCAGTCTGTGTAGTTTGCACAGCGGTAATATGGCTCCTGCTGCCAAACACTGACACAACGGCCACCGTTAGCCGTGCTGTAAGACTGTTTGACTTGTGGGGAGTCACCGCGATTGGTATCGGCAAAGTCTTGATCACGCTGGCCATTCAGTGGGCCATCTCCAACAGCTCTTGGCAGTCGCCTCAGGTGCTGACGACGCTGCTCGCCGGCGCTGCCGCCGTGATTGCCTTCTTTCCCGCGGAAGCGACAGCAGAATCTCCAGTCGTGCCGCTGCGCTTCTTCAAGCATCGGACCCGCGTCGGCGCCTACATTGCCGTCTTCTTTCACTCTGTTTCGTTCTCCGGACTAAACTACTGGCTGCCAATGTACTTTCAGGCCGTACGCCAGCAGAAGTCATCCGAGAGCGGTCTCAGTATGCTACCATGGACGCTATCTTTTGCAATCATGAGCGCCGCCACTGGCATCGTGGTCGTGAAGAGTAGAAGGTGAGCTCGTGCTCTTGCTACATGAGTGGCACCCGAAAGTTACTCGGATCGGGCTAACTCGTTATAGATATCAAGTCTTTATCTGGTCTGGGTTTCTCATCGCGACCATCGCGTTTGCGTGTCTCACGCTGCTCTTTCCAGTATGTTTGATACATGAAACGTGGCACAACTAGGACTAACTTGAGCAACAGACTACGTCAACAGCCGTAACATCGGTGATGCTTGTTATCGGCGGACTTGGTGTCGGGCCAAACTTCAACGCACCTTTATTCCCGATCCATGCATCCTTTGATACGAGCGACAGCGACTACGTATCCATCTTGTCCCACTCGACGTCGGCATATGCCTTTATGAGGTCGCTGGGATCCAGTATTGGTATTACAGCCAGTGGCCTGGTCTTTTTTGAGGACTTGTCAAAGCACCAACTGCCTAGCCTGTCCGTCTTCAACTTGACGCAGGCCATCGAGTACTCGGACCTGCTCACCGAGATGGAGGAGCAGGCCAATGTCGAGGTTCTGCAGACGGCCATGCAGCACGTCTTTATCCAGGTTTGCATCACCATGTGTTGCGGTCTCTTGCTCAGTCTCCTCATCCGGCGGCATCAGTTCAATAATGACGAGCAGGAAGAAGATGAGGATGAGGTAATACCGCGGGGCGTTCCGCGCGTGGATTCATTTGGCACGGAAGACGGCTGAATAATCATTATAACCTTACGTAGCGTTTAAACGAAATGACAAGAACAACTCAAAAAAAAAAAAAACATTATGATTTACTAAATACTGCTTCTCATTTCTGTCTCTGGCATAACTTTATCAGTCCACTTTATTATCACTTTGACCCTTCTTTGCTGACAACTGGCTCCGTAGCGATGCTACGATGGATAGCTGGCGGAAGCGTGTCATTCACGACTATGTTTCCGACGCGCGCAGAGCAATCATTTAGGCTACCAACGACAGCTGGTCGTTATTTGACGTTGTAGAGATCACTGGCAACGATAACTATGACGAACACGTTCCTGGAGAGCTCCTTTTCCCTCGATTCTACAACGAGTAATGACAGCTCGGGCGTATTTCACCCGCAACCTTCAATTCTATATTACGCTCAATGCAAGACACCGGAGTAAAGTACAAGACAAAATTCGATACTCCCAGAACAAATATATCGTCAGATGGCTACTAGATCTCCAGCTCGGAGATGCCGCCCTGGATGCCAAGTTTCTGGGCACAGTCATAGAAAGCTCTTGGAAGACTTCTTGATGTTTCACGTCAAGAGTGCGCAATAAAGTTAGCATCCTGCGATTCGCAAACACATTCGACAACATAAACCATACCATAAGACGGACTGAGGCTATTAGACTAGATTGGTTCAATAAATAGGTCACATTGGTTGGGACGCACGTATCCCTCACGCTTTGCCTTGATTTTGACGCAGTGAACCCATCTCGGCCGTTATTGAAATCCTCCTGCTTTATGGTAAAGCAGGGAAGAAATCTGCTGGCTCCGAGATCTACATCTCTTGAGATATATCGCTAGCCAGATGTTCTGCCATGGCATACAGTGTAGCCTGTGGGTGGCCACCTAGAGGGATAGGCACGACACTTGCATCGGCAACCCTCAAGCCTTTCACACCAAGTACTCTCCCGCTCACATCTACCACCTTCCCCATAGCAGCAGTTCCGCCAGAATGAAAGTGTTGCATTCCAGTGCGTCGGATCCGATCTTCAATAACTTCGTCGCTGGCATCAGCTGTCAGTGATTCCAAACCTTCGAGACCTGGCGCTGATGGCGGGGTTTCGCTGTCGACTATGGAGCTCATCCGAGTTGTGAGCATGACCTTTAGAGTCTGGCGAACGGCATGGACCAGTGTATCATGGTCTAGAGGTGTAGAAAAGAAGTTTGGCTGGATGACTGGGGAATCAGTCGCATCAGTGGACCGAATCGAGACATGGCCGCGCGAGTTTGGAAGCAGCAACATTGTGGAAGTCGCTAGGTGAGTGCCATCGACTGGAATGCCTGGTATGCCTGGAGGGACGTAGAGAGTGATTACCTCATACAGGTTGCGTGCCTTCGTTGCCTCCTCACTTGTATATCTGGCAAGGACTTCGGCTGGAAGAGGCTGGCTGACAACCCAATCCCAAGGTAGACCTTGAAATAGAGCGGGATTGTGCTGCCACGACGGACTCCCAAGGGCGTAGCCAGCGGAAGGGTCCTTTAGACGGAATGCTAAGTAGGTTGCAAAATGATCGTGAAGATTCTGGCCAACATGGGGAGACTCATATATGACAGGTATTCCATGTTGTTTAAGAGTGTCCAACGGGCCGACACCAGAACGTATTAGAATTGTAGGGGTGCGATAGGCTCCAGCACAGAGAATGACTTCCTTCCGGGCAGATATCTTGCGACCGTCAGCCAACTGGATTCCAGTAGCAGTGTTTCCAGTACCATCCTGGTCAGCAAATGTGACCTTGTCCACCAGGCAATCCGTGATGACTTGGACCTGCGCCAATGAGTAGGCCATTTGAGATGGCTGTCGCATGCCTTCTCGAGAGTTTTCGTAAAATTCAGTCAAACCTCCAATTGAACCATTGCCTTTAGCTGGCGATACTCCGAGTTCGAGCCAGGCCTCTCTGACCTCTTCACGGAGTGGATATTTGCGCTCTCCGGATGCGGCAGCTGAGATAGAAGTGATATGCATAGGTCCTGAGACCCCAAGCTCACCACTGCGAGAATCATTATGGGCATCTTGAAGGCATTCTACCTTATGGAACCATGGCTTGAATCCCTCGTAGCCCCATCGCTTATCTCCAACGAGTTTTGCCCATTCGTCATAGTCGGCAGCATCTGCCCGCAGCCAGCCGCCGTAGTTCAGGATGCTGCCTCCACCTAGAGCCCTGCCGGAGCTCAGGGTATGGATACGGTTGGCTGTGGCCGGAACAGGTTCGCTGGCATCGGCATAGTCGAATTTCCCACCTGCGAGGGAAAGGCCGCTTAGGAAGCCGGCGGCAGCGGGTTCGCTTGATGGATCCGACCCGGCCTCTATCAGAATGACTTTTGGCTTGACAGGGCTCTGTGCGAGCCGTGAAGCTACAACGCACCCGGTCACACCGGCTCCAACAACAATATAATCAGCAATGAGGTCGGACATTGATCAAGATAGATGCTCTCGAGCAGTTTTACACAGATTCAGGAAATGACTTCAATGGGAAAAAAAAAGGGGGGGGGGAGGGATGGAGAACCGTATTTGGGGTCTCGATTCTCAAGACAAAGTCCAGAAGAAACATCCAGGTCAGGAACCAGATGCAGATACCTAGGTAGACAGGAGCGTGCATTGGTGGTACCAATCAGCAGCCAACCGTCGCAGCCCGGGGAGGGTTTGTCTCACCGTGAGACAGTCACTGTGAATAAATATTGGTTCATTGTCCAATGTAACTTGGGATACTTTCATGATTGTTACCACAAGAAAGCCGAAAGCTCCTGTATGAGGTAGGGCTGTACTTCCCCACCACCTACAGGTCCGAAGATCGTACCCAGTTCTGTTGCCCATCAAGCTGGCTCAGCAGTAAGGGGGTACGAGCTACTCCACTACAACTTGACCGGGGGGCGCTGTAGGTGTCTGCCAATGCGCTGTGCTGCCCGCGAATCGAGTGACCTACAGGGATGTCCTTAGTGACCTTCAGCGACTATCTGAGTACTTGTTCGCTACCTCATGGATACGTGTCGCTGGAATACACGAGTACATGGCAAATGCGTAGACTTTGGAAGGGGCCGGCCGTCTTGAACGGCGTAGTGATCTGTTCCCCCTTCTTATATACCTACCTTATACTTATGCAAGTCTGTATTGTTTGTGCTTGTCCGACAGTCCATCTCACCAATCCTTTATACCTAGTTTTACAAATTCAAATGATGGCGATCATCGAGGAGAAGGACAATGCGCCAGTCTGGAAGTTGCATAATGTTGATGCCACTTATTGGGACGAGTATATCTCTACACGACCCATTTATGATCACAAAATCTTTGACCGTGTCATTGACTATCAATCATCTCATTCCGCCAGCCATTCGGCCGCGCTGGACATAGGCACAGGCTCAGGTTCGGCTTTGGGGCCCCTGACCAAGAGTTTTGACCATGTTGTCGCAACCGACAACGACCCCACGAGCCTGGAATTCGCAAAATCCAGACACTCCAGCATACCTACTGAGCACCTTTCTTACACTCTTTCATCGGGCGAAGACCTCCTTCAGCACCATTCTCCCGGCTCATTTGACTTGATCACTTGTGCAGAGACATTTCCCCTGATGGACACACAAATAGCGCTGTCCAACATCTTCTCACTGCTGCGTCCGGGTGGTACACTTGCCGTTTGGTTCTACGGGCCACCTTTCTTCACTGAAGAAGAATATTCAACCACTTGCCAGCCGATCCTCGACGCTCTCATGGATTGCAAATTCCGTCCTGTTGTAAGTGGTGGGGATGAAGCTCGCATGAAAAGTTGGAAACGTGCAGCGGACGGGAAATTCAGTTGGTTAGATTACATTCCATTTGATGCAAAGCTGTGGACCGACGTGCGCCGTCACAAGTGGAACACGCAGGCAAGACTCTCGTTCTTCACTCGCGAAGCCTGCGATTTCCCCGTGGAATGCGTTCGCAGCGTGGGACCGGACGAGGCACTCAGTGAAGAACAGGATCCTACCTTTTGGGGCGTCAAGTGGAACTTCACCAAACTTAGAAGTTTCGTCAATGCAAGTTTTCCAACACCAAACGGATTGGTCGGGGAGCAGGATAAGATGGAGACACTCTTTGAGCAGCTTGCAAGTTGTATGGGGGGCCAGGAGGCCGAGAGGACCTTCTCGTGGCCTGCTGTGCTCCTTACTGCAGCGAAGAAGGTAGAAAGTTAGGTTTATTCGTTCGCGGTCGGGACAGAGCTAGGCGGACGATGGCTGTGATCGATTTGGATCCATGAGTATCCATACCGTAGTAGCATTTAGAAGACATGAAACAAGACGCAAACATCATGAACGAGGCATCATCTCCAACGAAAGGTGGTGCCATTTTGTTTTCTTCTGCGCCTTGGCTCTCTTTGATTTCTTCAAAAAAGAGATTCACGATAGAGGTACCAGAATGATACAGTAACTGTGCGCGAGCTTTAAGAACAAGTCGCATGTCTATTCAAGCACCGATGACCGTTGGCCATGTTTACCATTCAATAAAACCTCGATCCTCATCGATGGACGGAAATTTCCCCGAGGTCTGCTCCCGTGTAGCCTTCAATATCTGTACAACGTCAGTATCGTTGAGTGCGAAAACATATTCAATCAGGGAAACTGACCTCGCCAAATACAAAGTCAGCAGCGGCGTCAACGGGGACAAAGGCTTGCTCATAACCGAAGTGACGCGCCCCTGTGTTGCCCATATCGGTTTGCATGAAACTTGTGAGCTGCGTGTTAGTGAGTTCAGATCGAGTGTTGTGCTCAAGCGTCGTCTTACCCGGGGTCAACAGCGAAGGAAGTCAGTTTTGGGCTCTCGCAATGAATTTTCCTCGTGAGGTAATGGGCTGAAGCCTTGCTGGCGCCGTATGCAAACATTGGGAAAGGCATCTTTTCCATGGCTGCGATACTGGCAATTGGCGTACCGATCAGAACGAATCGAGGATTGTCACCGCTCTCCAGCAGTGACCTTACCGCCTGAAATAGACGAAGCGGTCCTGACAATGTGTGCATTAGTCCAGAGATTGCTGTAGTAAACTCGAAAGGCTCTCTAACCGATTGTGTTGATTTCAAACAAGTCCCGAACCTCACTAGGCTGGACCTGGGACAGATCTCCATATACTGTCCCATATCCTGCGTTAGCCACGACGATATCTAGCTTCTTGATTCCATGTTCATTTTGAAGCAGTTGTATGGCCTCAAGCGCATCTGTATCTGACGTGGACTCGATTTTGACGGTGACGAGCTTGCTGTCTTCACCCCGTGGAAGTTCGGACAATGAGTGCGTTGTCTGGTCTTCGAGGCGGCGCACGCCAGCGATGACTGTTGTGTTGGATCTAAGCAAGAATCTACTAGTAAGAGCTCTCCCTAGACCTACACCACCAATACAAAGTCAACAATGAATTTGAGATGAGGTCGCAATAAATGAGAGGCAGGCTATCTCACCTCGGTTGGCACCCGTGACTAGTACGATTGTATGGGAATCAGTTGCTGCGGCCATTATGTCGAGATTTCTCCTTCTCTACCAGTGTAGATGGTGTCTAGGTGGGTAGTCTAGGGAATGTGCAGAAAACGAAATGTCAGATCATGTTTGTTCTGGACCTAGCCACCAAAATTGAATGTCTTGCATTTGCCGATATCTAATCAGCTTATTCCAATATTACTACACACTTATTTACTTATTCATTAAGCCATAGATATGGCACATATCTGTATCACTTATGGTACTGGACATGTAACTTAGCCCTACGAACAAGTACCTAGCTACCCCACAGCGCTTACCGGCAAGGTCTCAACTAGGTACCTAGGCACCCGAACCCGACAGCCCCGCCAGCCCACCAACCGTCCAACATTCAATATTGAGGCTACTTACCTACCTAGGTACATATATACCATACTTTTGATTGAATGGGTACCAACATTTGTCAGTGATGATCCTGCATTGTAACACTCTCTGTAAGCACCAACGTACCAATGATGCCAACTCATGACTGCATTGCGGCAATCATGCAAACTGCAGACGCCCGTAAGCCGTTGGTACAGTGCTGGAAACTGGGGGGCATGTAGGCGCTGATTGTGGCGGCGGGAGGTGGCCAAAAGTTCCTTCGCTTGATCCCGAATCGAACGAGGTATGTACCTACCTGCGAGTAGGTACCTAGGTACCACGGTCATGCATGAGGCAAGTTGAGAGAACTCTGAGAGAAGAATCCATGAAATTGATCAGGCCCGCCGGTTCAGCAGCTTCCCATCGCTCTGTGACCCCATGTCGTATTCTTGGTTGAGATGGCCTCACAGCATCGCTATAGTCCCGTTGCCTCGACTGAAAGGAACAGCAACGATCTACAAGAGCTTGATTTTGACGATAAAGATACATCGAGACATTCGCAAAGGCGACAGACACTCTATCATTGCCTCGTTGTGTTGCTAATCGTATCCAACATCGGTTTCGCCAGTCTTTGGCTTCTCTACCCACGAGTCAAATCATGGCAGGATTCTTCAGATTGCGCTAGGCCTCAACTCATCTATTGTAGGTTCACAGCAACGCGTCTGAGCTTTCACATGGTTTTGCTGATAGGAGTGTCTGTAACAAAGCGCCAGCGACAAGCGCACTTCGGTATGAAAAGAAACGATTGTGGCGGGACATTGATGGTCCTAATCCTTACACTGGGAAGCCTCGTCCTGAGCATGACGAGGCGTGGCGGGAGCTCATTTCTCGTAAGTGCGATGTCTCACACCAACTGGCGCCTGTCTTGACCCTCTGCAGCAATTACAATCAAAGTATCTGCCGATGAGCTGTCACGCTTCAGTGGAGGCGACAGCACCATAGAGTTTGCCGATGGTTCTGGTTATATCGCAGAGATGGGAGTATACCACGAGCTGCATTGCATCGTAAGTAATAAGTTCGTCCGAATCACAAGCTTCATCCGCAACTCACATTTTCGGTTGGTACAGAAACGCGTGAGGCGATATCTGCATCTAAGCCACTATTATCCAAACATGACAGAAGCAGACCGGGTGCGAGAGGACGCACATATTGGTATGTCCAAATCTCAAAGAAATTAGCATAACCATTTTAACTTACTATCCAGACCATTGCCTGGAGTATTGGAGAGAGTCCGCGATGTGTCGGGGGGACGTGACATTGGGAACTTTTTTCTGGAGAGATGGTTATCCTACATCCAGAGTTTATACTGATAATGAGTGCATCGATTGGCACGCCCTGGACACATGGGCTAGAAGGCGAATGGTGGATATGAATGATCGGTCGATTTTCGTTGGCTATGAATAGATTCTGTCACGGGATACCATGGATGGGTGGATGTTCAATTGTGCATCTACATGATTATTATATTCAAGACGGACCTCTTTCAGCAAGAAAAGTTGATCGTGAATTCTTCGTCAAGGTATTTAAGTGACTATCCCAGTGTCTGTAGAATTGGCATATCGCTCAGCCCAAGTGAACACATCTTCGTAGCTCCTGCATTGTTTCGGTTGTCCCCATCCATTAGTCAAGTGTGTTTCTGGATCCAACTCTTCGAGATTTGTATCTGCAGCGCACATAAGAGCCTGCCTAATGTAATCGTAGCAGTGTCGTATATGGAAGACAGCTATACGCGTCTCTGTGACATTCTCAAAGTCAGGTACGTCGGTCAAGTTTGCCACGGCTGGGCTTTCGAGGGCCTCGTAATAAGCGATCAACATAGCATGCTGGGCATTCTTTGGTCAATAAAAAGTAATATCCATGACTGACAGTGGCAAAACTAACCAAACAATGCAGCTGATGGAAAACAGCTATGTTTGAAATGAAGGGTGCGAGTTCATCGTGGTGTACAAAGCCTCGTCCGGTGGGTATGATCGATGCCCATGCCGCTTCCGATTCGAGGTCTGGCTTTTGTGTGAAAGTGAGGTTATGTTGCCATGTTGTTTGAAATGAGCCTGGAGGCACTAAAGAAGAGCTCAGCAATGAGAATCAATAGAGAGTACCACTTGTCTTACTCGGCAGGCCGAATTGTACTCTGTCCACATATTTAATCTTGCTCATGCCAACCAGATACCCAACAATCAAGGAGACCAACACAGCAATTGGTAAGCAAAGCCAATTCCACTTTGAACCTTGGAAATATGTATGCTGGTTTAATTCGATCTCATCTTCGCTTGAGCTCCTTTGTGACGACCAAAGAAGCTCATCTCCTTCATCCTCATTGAGTGTCTTAGGCATCTTGACGGAAAGTTGAAGATGTGGAGGCCCAGGTGTAGGGGATCACGAATCTAGTCACGATTTCCGTTGTTCACATTGATAACTACAGAACGTGGGGTCTGTGGAGCCTGTTCGAGTAGAAGACAGTGCGTAAGACACTCCTCACTCGTGACATACCTACCGTTCTAGGTCCTATTGAGCTGGCGGACCCGCATATGCAAGCACTTCTGTCTTGCTGATCGTTGGGTGGTGGTACATAGATAACGATTGGGGGAGATTTTCCAGATTGGAAGATATGACGGTTCAGTACGTTGACTCCTCTCCAAAGTTACATTCTAGCTTGTTTGTTGTTGGTTTGCCTGTGCTCAACTTGCATGAGATCAGAAGGTGTGGTAAGTCTGCTCTAGGGTGCTTATTCGAACGGCTTCCAACGAGGCCCTGTGTGCATATAAACCATCACCAACGCCCATGCTACTTGCAATCTGCTCAAAAATATCAACTTGATCAAAACACCCACCACCGACGTATTCAAGCAATCAACATGCAGCTTACTCATATCATGATCTTCTTGGGGGCGGCTCTGGCCGTTCCTGTTCCAGGTATGTCCTCTGATTCCTGTCTAGTGTCTATACGCATTGTGCCGCGAGTAGTGTTCCAACAGTCACGCTAGGGAGCAACCGTCCTAATGGACTCAGACGTTCTGCGGATGCAGACGAACTGGTCCGCAACTCCTGGTCAGCGAGAGACATCGTCGTAAAGGATGAAACAAGTGACGCGGACGACCTCGTAAAGAATTCGTGGTCGGCCCGAGATATTACAATTCGAGATACTGCAAATGATGCGGATGATCTTGTTAAGAATTCATGGTCGGCGAGAACCTGAGTCGCATTTGTTGGGTAGGGGAGAGATGGAGGAAGAGTGTAATACATCTGTAGCCACTGGTCGGCACGTCTCGTTTCAACTAGGGAAGTGCTCGTAGCAAAGACAGCACGTCCAATACATTCGCTCATATTACTGGCAAATTCTTTATTTCAAATAAATGCTGACCCATTACATCTTGCATATACTTGACTGATTTCGGATGTGTTTGTGCAAAAATGGGAAGGCGGCCAAAAGCTTAACTTCGTGCAACTCGCTCGGGTTCTTGAATGAATTTCGAGGTATATGCTACCTCGCATGCATACATGAGGAGCAGAATGCATGTCATCATCTGCAGCTTACCCAGTTTGTAGGTCTGTAAAATGAACCAAGGCCTTGTGTAAGTTCCTTTGGAAGGCTACCAAAGGTACCTCGCCTGTCCACATAGTCCTATGCAAAGTCCCATGACCCCGTCCCCCCTGAACCCACCAAGCGCGTCTTCCGTTGTTCCCGCCAAGTTCCGACCCTAGTGGGAACCTCAGCGTCATGTCCAATAATACCGTCCGTTGGCATTTCTTACCGCCGCAGGATCAATGCAGTCCTTAAGGATGGTGCCACTGGATGGTTCGGCATTACAATCGCAAGGGTGAATATTTAGAAAGAAACCCAAATAATTTGGCCCGGCTGGCCCTACGGCCTCGACCATTCTGACCACGGCACGCATTCGTTAATATCATCAACTGATGCAAGTCCCTGTTAGATGGCTCCCGTGAATACTGACAGATTTGCTCAACAAATCTGTGTGCAACAAGCACTCGCATCTTACGCTTCCGAAAGCGAAGAAGCAAACAATCACTATGCAACAATCATACTCAAAAGACCTAATGATAGGTCTCGCCATTGCATTCATAATAATACCCTCAATTTTTGTTGGCCTCCGAATCTGGGCTCGAAGAATTAACCGTCGCCAACTACACCCTGATGACTACTTGTGCGTTGGAGCACTTGTCATTGGCATCGTCTGCTCCGCTCTCCAATTATATGGTGAGTTGCTTGAACTCGAGTCAGAAATTGGCAGCACCGATGACTAAATTTCCATGGCTAGCTGCGATCGATGGTCAACTGGGTCAACATCAAATTGTAGGACCAGACGGCCAGCCCATCCTCGATGATCCTCGCTTTGTGGTCTATGAAAAGGTAGGCGACCACGAAATTATGAAGTTGTCACTAATAGAGACCACTCTCGAGACTGAAGGCAACATGTGAGCTGACCTGGAATCTCGAATCAGACAAAGTTTGCCGTCAATATTCTCAGCGTCTTTGGGTTAGGACTAGTCAAATGCTCAATCCTCCTTTTGTACAAGAGCATCTTCAACAACGTTCGCAACTTTCGATGGGCAGTCTATGTGATGCTCGGAGTGGTTGTGGCATGGACCGTATCATATTTCTTCGCCAATCTCTTCACCTGCTTTCCAGTGACAGTCTTCATAGAAGAGTTTTACGGCAACAAATGCATCGACACCATTCCGATGTGGCTCTCTGTTGTGGCCACGGACTTGGTCGTTGACGTTGGGATCCTCATTCTACCAATACCAATGGTGCTGCGACTGCACTTACCCTGGAAACAGAGGATTGGAGTGCTCGGAATGTTCATGTTGGGCGCAAGGTGAGCAAAAGCAATCGCTGTTCTTTTGGGACTGGAACTTCATCGCTGACGATGCATCCATACGCAGTGTCTGTGCAATCAGTATCACTCGCCTTGCGACATTGGTACAACTTTCTGCCGAATTCATCTACCATTACAACGATGAGACATGTGAGCCCCCGAGAATCCGGAAATCTTGAACCTAGCTAATGTGGAGCTGGTAGACTATACATCTCCAGTCTTTTACTGGACCAACATAGAAATGGCAATGGCTATTGTCTCAGCCTGTCTGCCAACATTGCGGCCAATCTGGAGTTTTCTGAGCACGGAGAAGCGGAATACAAGCCAACATTCAGAATACAGCTTGCGAAAGCCAGACGGATATGGAATGGTTCCTGATTCAACTCCTCTACAACCTTTGAGTCGGCAATCAGTCTAGGGTAGCAGGCCTCTGTGGGAAATTTTCAGCTCAATTTGGTACCCCGAGCCCGATGGATGGTGGGTGGGTAGGATGCTGTAAGACCACAATCCTGGCCATTTCCGGTGGACAGGTCAGACCGTCAGCAGTGAGATATCCCAATTGAGATTAGCGGGACACACTGTACTGTGCCTCTATAGAGGAGGAAAGTGACACGAAATAAGACCACAATAATTTGCTCCCTGCAGCAAGGTACGTCACGCTCGTAAGGCTGTGGCTTCTTGGGACTCGCGTCTTCTCATTATGGGACGGAATGCTACCTTTCCGCCCATGTACACACAAGGGTCGGCGTCCCGCGGTCGCGTCGACCTTTCAGCTTTGGCGAGATGGGAGGGAGTGCCACTGGCTCATGAATAAATACCTGCAATGCAGCAGCCATGTAGTTGAACTCTACATGCATTACTTGTTGTTTTGTCTGCCTAAACGTGCAATGAAGATTGTCTCACTTCTTCGCATCATTTCTGCTTCCTGCAGTGTCCTTGCTTCACCTGGGCTGGCCAATTATACCAGCCTGACAGTGAAGCAGGTGAGCGCTGAGTTGGGCCCTCTGCTTTCCACACAGAATCTCATCACTTCGGAGGTTCCGGCCCGATGGAGTGACTTCGATCCCCCGCATCCATTGGTCGTGGTCAATGTCGAGACTGAGCTTGATGTTGCAGTTACGGTATGCACTCCCCTCTCCGTGCCCTATTGGGGGCCTTTTCCTTACTGGCCATGGTAGGTTGTGCTTGCAACGACTGACTTTTCCATCTCAAGGTCAAATACTGCGTTGACAAAAAGGTTCATGTCCTGGCACAGAATGGGGGAGCCGGTTGGGCAACGTTCGATCAGAGCGAACAAGTTGTGCTGATTAATATGGCTCGCCTCAACGGGGTCACATTCAACTCGAACAAAACCCAAGTGTCCATTGGAGGTGGATCCACCATTAACAACACAATCGCGCATGCATATGCCGCTGGAGCTCTTGTAGAGACTGGCAACTGCAACTGTGTTGGTACATTAGGTGCTATTCTCGGTGGCGGTTATGGTAACCTGATGGGTTTGTATGGCTTTGGGGTTGATAACGTCCTCTCTTTGACCGTTGTTACTGCTGATGGGCAACTACGAAATGTAACGCCCTCGTCCGCGCCAGATCTCTTTTGGGGTTTGCGCGGCGCAGGACCAAATTTTGGCATTGTTACATCCGCCGTGGTCAAGTCCTATCCAGCCTCACAGGATGATATGCAAGCTTGGAGTGGTGGCCTGGTTTTCGATTCCGATGATTTGGAAGAGGTTGTACAGGCCATCCAAGATCTTGACCTGCAGCCCGAGATGAACGTTTTCCTGTACTACATCTCAGATGGCTCAGAATCTAATACGCCGATAGTCCTTGCTACAGTTTTTCTGTACAAGGGCAACGCAACATCTGGTCGTGATGCATTTGCCAGCCTGTATGCCATTGGTCCATTACTGGATAGTACCGCTGTCCTTCCATACAACCAATGGAATGCTGGGGGTGATCAATTCTGCAATTTTGGGGCACGGAAACCATCTTACGGTGCCGGCTTTCAAAATATGGTCCCATCCACTTGGCGTCAGATTTGGGACGAGTACGTCGCATTCCAACAGCAACCCGGAGCGCAGAATAGCGTCGTACTGCTTGAGGCTTACTCTCTTGAGAAAGCCAGATCGGTAGACGCTGGGACGTCCGCTTTTCCATACCGCAACATCAATTTTAACGCTGTTGCAATTCCTTGGTATGAGGATGCCGCCTTGGATTCCCAGGCTCAGGCTTTTGGCAGCATGACCCGGGACCTTTGGAGGTCGACCGATGGCCTGGCCAAAAATTCAACGTACGTACTCTCTGGCATCTGCTTCAAAACATTATCTGCTTCAATTGATTGACTTTGGCCAGCTATATCAATTTTGCGCACGGTGATGAGGACTTGGACGTTGTGTATGGAGAAAGCCTTCCAAGGTTGCAGTCCATCAAGCACCACTTTGATCCCACAAATTACTTTAATCAATGGTATGATATCCGGTAAATGCGGAACGCATGTAGCATGGAAGTCTTTCGGTAGGTGTGTTGAGGTTGATGCCAATCAAATCTCGAGTAAATTACGCATTACAGGTGGACCAGGATTATGGTAAATGGGTGGTCAGCTGGCCTTGGCTGTCTGCGAAGTTGCGTGATGATCTAGCCACTACCAGCTCGCGCAAAGGAATTAGACGGACTTGTGCCATTTGTAAACATTAAATGCAATATTTCTGGCCGAAAAGCCTGGATTTTGAGTAACCAAGGCATTCAATTATCCGTGATGTTTGTACTGGGAGCATTCGTGGCTGCATCCTCGGGCCCGATATCGACATAACTGATAGGATGTCTCAGAAAGGGGAAAAAGTAGTGAATCATTCATAGCTCAATTTGGTAACATTGCTTATAGGTGGCGTTATTCTTGCATATATTTGCAGAGGACTTCTCACGCACCTCTTGATACACGACAAGCACATAGAGTGCCTCGATCTGCAGTACATGTATTCCTGCGGGCACGTATTTTATCGAGCACGACATAATAATCCATTCGGAGAAGGCATGCAGGATTGGATACCTGGTCCGGATTTTAGAATTTGGAGTACTTGTACAGAGCACGGGCAGCCCCATAGTAAAGTCGCGCAACATCAGCTCTGTCGAATGCATGCGGCGTTGCACCCTGAACCACAGCTAGTCGGATCTAAGAATTTCCGCTCTCTCGTTATGGTCTTTGCCCCTCTCGCGCTGTTGGTGTTGTTGTAGTACAGCCAGAGGATCGTTCAGCATGTTCCATTAGAGCAAATTGGCCGCCTGTGTACGTTGCAGTGCATGACCCATGCACCTGCTCACAAGGATGTGCACTTGTGTACTGCAATTTGAACCTTTCACAAACACCAACATCAAGAATCTTGGAGCTTCGACCGCAAGGCTGCCCCAACTCCATCGATGGGTAGGTATACAGTGCAACGCACGGGGAAGAGCTGCATTAGGAAGCGCGGCTCGAGACGGATGATATTTGCAGCACCATCTCGGTTGGCGGGGCTTACCCGTAATCCTTGGCTCAACGGAAACCCAATCACTATGAAGTCCTGTTTGTAGTCTCGGCATGCAGCGACGCTGCAAGGGACTTACCGTCCCCACCAGCCCGTCCCTCCCCAGCTCATGCGTCTTATCCCAGCTGCCTTGAACATCCTTTCATCAACAACATTGCCGTTGCGCGCCATCTCTTGATTCGGGCCGCGCCTTGACATTAGCGATCACGAATACATGCAATATACGCTGCCATCAGACCAGCGGCAGCATCGTGACGAGCCATCGACAGGCAATTATGCTTCGCTTTGGAAATTTGCCCTGGGCAGAAAGCTCTCGTGTCGAGTAGAGGATGTGTCTCATCGTCGACGTTTGCGGCTTGGAAATGACTTTTGATAGTCATGTTCCACAGGGCGCTTGCGAAATGCGGAGCCCGTTGCGCGGCTCGCTGAGCTCGAGTTCAAGATGAGTACCTACATTAGGTGAAGGAAGGGTTGGAAGTAGTAAACATTTCAAATGGGTCAGGAACTGTCAGGTAGCACCTCCACGGTGGCCCACGATTACGCCCGCACTCCCTTACAAAGCTCATAGTGTGGGGAGAGTTGGCCGGATAAAAAGCTATGCAGCAGCGACGGCTGCCGTCAAAGCGTTTTCTAGAAAACAAGCCTTGGCCCCTTAGCGATGACACAATTAAATTAAGCTTCCTTCTGATTTAGGTCATAGAGGTTCGCTTGTACGAACGGCTCATAAAAACGTGTGAGCTCTGAAGCACCCAACCTAGAGAGTATCGCTTACTCATTATGTGAACACACTTGGACCACACATAGCGCTAGGCGAAAGTGAAGATAGATACCTAGGTATTGTCGAATTCAGCACTAGTGAAAACTACATGTTGACCTCAAACATTCCCCGATCCATCTCGTCCCTCCTGTAACTATCAATATCCGCTTGTCAGCACTTAGATTGAAGCTGCGATTAGGTTCAAAAGAGTGAGGAAAAGTCATGGTCATAAATGCATATCACTCATTAGTGCTAGCGGGCACAACGACACACGCTACATTCCCGTAACCCGCATTAGCACAGCCTCACAACAGCTGACAGATGACGGCCTGTTCATCTTGGCTAGCCCTCGCTCGCTCCTTCACAAAATATACCTTCAAGTTGCTCACTGCGATCTAGTCAAGATGCGCACAGTAAAACAGCATCAGGACGATAAGGACGCGACGCTGCAGGAGCTGGCTGAAGCCTACGGCATGCCAATCGTCGACCTCCTCCTGGTAATCCAAAAAAGCCAAGTCTGGCGAGGAAAAGACGTTGTGTGATCCGGAATCGAGAGGTCCCCTTCCCGTCCTGCAATCGCAAACGGAAGCAAGGGTATTATTCCGAAAGCATTTTCAGAAGACATCGTGGCATTACGCTGCTACAGCAAGAGGGTGGTATCAACGCCCATAAGGATAGCAACTACGTGGCCGTCTCCTGAGCTTGGCAACTGTATGCCAACGACAATATCCGGGTCAACGGCCGTGCGTATAAGATGCAAACCAGAGATGGGGCTGATCGCTGGCCTTCGCCGATACGAAACGGCGTCCTCAACCGTGCGCTAAGTTACATAAATCACAAAAACGTCCCTTGGCTTTAGATAGACAGGCACTTCATTCCGCAGAAGGTAAAATGTAAAGGTTGGCGTCACTGCGATCACAATACTTGTGTCAAGAAGAAGGAGAGCCTTCAGGCCATGGACCTTGTGTTCAAATACAATAACCATCCACTGGGCTTAATCGAGATGCAAATCAAAAGTCGAAAAGACCTGGCACACCTCGCTCTAGTGATAAATCAGAAGCTAGTCGATGAATTCGAATTTGGAGGCAACGTTTGTCCCTTGGATGGCGCGGGGCTGGCAGCGGCCAAAGGAGCACTCCGTCTGGTGCATCGGATCAATAAGGACATATGATGGCGTCGGGCTTGGATTTACCAAGAAGACTACCGGGCTGGGACGGGCATAACCCTGTTAATAGGGCATAGTCACTCTCTCGAGAAAGCAAAACGATCTTACGACATCTTTGGCCACTTGCATAGGGAGCTGTGTCTCAACTATGTGGATTTCTCTCATCAGGTAACCAAGGTGTGCCTGGCGATACAAAATTCGGAGAATATAACAAAGGAGGAAAGGGAAATCATCCGAAATATTCTGAGCGCAGCTGGAAAATATACCATCCTGCTTCCTAGGTCCTGATCCATGTTAGCCAGCATCATTGCAGATATTGAGCGGAGAAATGTAGAGACCGATGGGACTGTCTCGCAATCACGGCGAACTGCTGCCGGTATCCCAAACTCTTAAATAACGACGAGCTCAAGAAGCGAGAATAAAATCCCAGCCTAGCTATTCTACCCATATACTTGCTAAATGGCGAGATCCTCGATAATTCTAACCGGCCTTTTAACCCAAAATACGGATTAGGTTCGAGTATAACAGTATCTCCGTTTCTTATAGCAAGGTCTTTCGGTGGTTCCTTCGCGCCTAGTGATAAATAAAGTCTTTCTTTTAATAAAGGCTGTCGTTTTGTAGAAGTGAATTTCACGCCAGATAGAATCCTTACCAAAGGATATATCTAGGAGCTTGGAGAGCTCATTCAGACCACCAACTTTTCCAAGCACCTTCGGTGGACCAGTACACGTTGTAATGGCTTTCAGTCTCGTGAGCGGAAGAGACTTGCCTAGCTCACTACTGAGCTTACCGCTTATTATAATTGTATAAGCGTATCTTTTATTTTAAATCGCTTATGTTAGAAACATTATTGAGCGGGTAAAGTTTTAAATACTCGGCAACCCGGCGCCGAAATTATAAATCGTAATAAAAGGAAATGTAATTTTATTAATTTCCTGCTTGTTAGTATTCGAGGCACTGCACCACATTTATTCCAGGCTTTAGGTCCGGGGTAAGGCGAAGTCGCGTCCTCGCGGATTGCCACCGATGCTGAGAAGAAAGATCCACATTCCATCAGCCCAAGCCAGCGCAGCAAAAGAGAGTGAATTCAAATCGTTGTAGCCAAGATACATGGCGCTCGGTCCTTAGGACTATTTCATACCGGAACATCCAACCTTGCACCTGATCAGAAATGTAACATATAGAAACAAGGCTTTGAGAAGCTCCAGAACGGTCCCTTGCCCAAATGCACCGACGAGTCTTCCAATCAACCATAATCGCTTCGAGTAGGTGCGTACCTCACGCGACCAAGCTTCAAGTGTCTTCTTGCCCTCCCAGACGGGCCCCAAGCATAGGCAGTGGAAAGCCGCCTGCTCCGCTGCAGATCCCGTATGAGGGCGTAGCGTGGTGAGAGCATCACCGACAAGGATGCCATGGCCTTCGAAGAACGTTGGTTGGGTACAGATCGAGTCGTTGACCTTTGTCACATAAGGAGTCTTCACTTTATATAACAATTCCACAAACGGAGCGGCAAGACGCGGTTTGAAAGCGTCCCGGACTCGTTCCCACTCCTCCGACTTCACAAGACCATGCGGTACAGTATTCCGATGGCGCACGCCATGAATATCAGTGAAGATACGGTTGAACTCTTCGGAGTCTTCTTTGACATTGTAGTACCACACAATATTCATGAGGCGTTCACCGGGCGCAAAGCTTCCTGAGTCGGTCGGGATGACATAACTAGAGACGAAAAGAAAATTTCAGTCGGCAAGACAAGCACATCGAGATGACGTGACCTTACCACATCATATACGAATGTCTGAATTGATTTACTGAAACGGCATCGGAGAAGTATTCGGCACTCTCTTTAGAAAGCAAGCTCTCTGGGACTGTAGCTCTCCATGAGACATAGCCTGCATATTCCTTTTTCATTGGTAAGTGAAGGAGATCTCGCACCGTTGAGTGAATTCCATCGGCGCCGATGACAAAGTCTGCGTCGATGCGTGATTCCAGACCGGTTTCAGAGTCAGTGTAGCGGACTGTCACTATGCCATCGGCGTACTGCAGCTCAGTCACCCGGCTGCCGATCAAGTACCGCCCTTCACCATCAGTCTCTCTCTGCGCTGGTGGCGTTGGGCATGAGTCCGAAGTGAAGCCATCGAAGTTGGCGCGTAGAATGCGATACAAGTGTCCCCAGCTGGTGACTCTCAAGTTAGACCCAGTGACGAGTGCTTTGGGCCTCTTGAAGAGCGCAAATTGAGAAGCCGAAGAAGGGATGGCTGCTGTGACTCCAGAGACATCATATTGCTTCAGAAAGGTTTCTACATTAACCCTGAAGCCTACACCAGCATGGGCGCTCTCTCTCTCTGCAGAGCCATCCTTCTCGAGGATCGTGACCTTGCAGCCTAGTCGCTTCAGCTGTACTCCACATATAAGTCCGCTCAGAGAGCCGCCGACCTGAACAAGTGGAATCGGTCAGTTTATCTGGTGTTATATACATAGGACATTCCACACGTACAATGACCACCGTCTTATTCATATTTGCACTTATTCAAAAATGTAGCGGGGCGGTGTGACTTGGTTTGCCTCACAGATTCTCAATCGCGACGAGACCGACAGTATGGAGGTGTTCGTGTCATTTGAAGAAAGAAAAGAAGACAGAAATTTAAGTAACTCATTTCAGTCCAAAGTAACAACATTCCGATAGATGAATATGTCACTGTATCATAGACAAAACTTTAGGCACCACATCTAAGCAAATGAGCAAGGCAATCGAGGGTCCTACTGTATACAGTGACTTAGGTAGTAAGACCACCTTACGTATTATACTGGGCATAACGCTTACTTATACCCATAGCCGAGTAATCCTTGTACTACGTACATTGCTTGCACACAACCAACCAACACCAACTCCTGCGGCGCAATTGTCAGGTCAGGCTTGGGACTTTTGAAATCTTAATATTGACACCCCTTGTGAAATGAAAAAGGGCTTATCTGCAGGGTGTGCTGTGGCCTTGGATCCTTGTAGAAATTGTTGCCCTGGAGTGGAGTCCATGCCACCCTTACCAGGTCTATACCAAGATTAGATCATAAGAATACATGTGCAGGGAAAACAGGTACATATGGCCACCAGGACTATTGATCATCAATATAAAATTTATTCAGAGACAACCAACTGTTGCCTTGGCAAGAGTAACCAAGGGAGTGCTGCCAGAGTTCGAGCTGCAAGATAACAGAAATTCAATGCTGGATCTGCTCTCAGAGATTAATTAAGAGACACGTAGTGACCTGGAATTTCCAAGAGACTGAATCTGGCGTCCAAACATTCTGAAGATAGAAACAGTGGTCTATCGTTTGCGATTCGAGAGAACGTCGGACATTGCAATAGTCGGACTATCGTTCCAGATCCCTGGGGCAGACTCTTTTGAAGCCTTTTGGGATCTCATGATGTTTAGGAAGAATGTCGCAAGACAGTTCCCTGCAGATCGTATTTCCAACTCCAAGTACGACGCGACTAATGAATCTTTGAAGGGAACAGTGAGTCTTGTTATTCTATTAGCGTCATGGCGCTTTGCTATTCGTGAGCTAACGATTAAATCGACACTTGTAGATCAGCCCCATAATGCCTGTTTCCTAGAACGAAATGTTACTGCTTTTGATGCTGAATTTTTCGGGATGAGTTCAGATGAAGATTTGGGAGCGGACCCACAACAACGTGTTCTCCTTGAGGTAACCTATCGTGCTCTTGAGGATGGTACGTCCTCATCTCGGCCCAGTCAAATGGTGAGACTAACAGTGTGACCAAACCAGCTGGTATAACTCTCAATGATATCGATGGCTCTGATACCTCTGTCTTTACTGGATGCTTCTCTGTAGATTATATGTCATGTTGTGGAAAGATCCTTAATCTCAACCAGAATATGTCGCCACGGGCGTAGCGGCAAGCATGCTATCTAACCGGATCAGCACGTTCTTCAATCTCACTAGACCCAGTGCCACAGTTGACACGGCATGTTTAAGTAGCTTGGTTGCCTTGGATATGGCTTGCTAATCAGTCAAACGGGGAGAATCATCCGTGGCATGTTACTTGGGTATCTCAGCTATTGCATTTGCTCACAATAGTTCAGGCAATCGTTGCTGGCTGTGACATCCTCCTTTCGCCGGATTGCTTTATCGCATTGTCTGCTTTGGGGTTCCTTTCTCCAGATGGGGTCTGCCAGAGTTTTGATAGCAGGGCAAATGGGTACGGGCGTGGCGAAGGATTCGGCGTACTGATTATCAAATCAGTCGATGATGCAGTCCGTGACGGAGACACCATTCGTGCCATTATTCGTGCTACAGGCACCAACCAGAACGGACGTACTACACTTGCTCACCCAAGCAAGGAAATGCAAGCGCAATTGATACAGTCATTGTATGATAAGGCTCAGCTCAATCCACTCGACACGCAATTCTTCGAAGCTCATGGCACAGGAACAGCGATAGGTGACCCTTTAGAGGCAATGGCAATTGGGAAGGTTTTTGGCCGTGGCAGAAGTCTTGATCAACCATTAATTATGTAAGTGTTGAGTCGATCAGAAATTCAATGTCAGTGCGGTACATCGTGAGACAGTCTAACAAACGAAATCACCAGTGGAGCTTTGAAAGCCAACATCGGCCATCTCGAGGGGTGTACAGGAATCGCTGGAGTACTCCAGACCATCTTAGTGCTGGAGCACGGCACGATCCCTTCAACCATTCCAAGTCTTACCGGGACGAACCTCGCATCAGCCGAAACACACGGCTAGAGCTTTATCCGTATAATAGATATATTGGCAGTCCTATGCCCGATTGGAACCCTCTGTTTCCGCGATGACGGAACACTATAATTACATCATCGATACCATGTACTGAAGAGCATAAGGTACGTAACACATCACCAAACGTCGACCAATTTTCTAATAAGACAGATCAATGCCCAGTAGCTGGCATGTGCGTTATGGCCATGGAGGCATTCAGACAAATAACAACACTCCAAGAGATATCTGGCTTCGAGATCCGAGATTTTTCTAGTCGATCTGCTTTGAGAATACCTCCTGAGGATGTTGGTGTGGAGGTTAAACTTTGTCTCGGACTCTCTCCAGATGCTTCTGACAAGACTAACAGTTGTGCCGAATTTTCCCTGATGACACGTTGCGGGACTATTACGATGAATACAATAAACAAGCCGAGTTTTTCAATCCTTTGGCTCGTTATCTGGATGGTCTGGCTCACAAGAACCGGGCATGAAAGTTATGGAGGTTGGAACGGGTACAGGTTTTACTACCAAGTACATTCTCGATGCTCTGAGCGTGCAGGCCCCCATGGGACTGTCTAGTCGATTTAGCCAGTATGACTTCACGGACATCTCACGAGCCTTTTTGGAGAAAGCACGACTCGACTTTGGCAAAACACCCAAACTGAACTTTTGCCTCTTTGATATTGAATGCGATCCACTAACTCAGAATTTCGAGCGGCATTCCTATGACCTCATAAGGCTACTGGGACTGAGGCGGCCTCTAGATAGCGTGCTCTGCGCTACGAAGCGCAGACATACAAAGACGATGAAAACGATACCGCACATCGAAGTGCATGCAATGACGTTGGCCACGACATTGCCATCGGGGTGCGCCAACATGTAGGCCACCTGTTCGTCCGTAGGCACAGTCGGCATGGTGTTGAGCTGGAGGCTCTTGGCTAAGCGCAAAGTGGGACAAGTTTGACCTTGAAATGAACAAGGCAGAAAGAGAAGAGCAAAAGATCAGTCCGGGAATTTTGGGCACTATATAAGCCATCAGCACAGTCCCGGAGTCAGGGTGGAAGTTACAACGTCCGGGATGTTGACCGTGCATAATCCTTCCAAGCAGACTTGCGTATATGTGCGGCACAGTCCGTTTAGCATAACATACTACCTACCTTGCCTCCACTGCATACCGCAGACGATTTGGAAAGCCATTTCCTGAAGCGGCATCGTGCCATTTTGCTAAGCTCGCATCACTTGTGTACTCTTGGGATGCATGTGCCGCTAATTGTAGTTGTTGGTCCTGCGGTGACAAAGTGCGGTGGATGTTGGGTGTGCAACCTATCTTCTTCCCCCACGCTGGGACTTGCGTTGCCGTCGTATAACATGGCTTTATCCTCGCATAGTCAAGTCCAAACAGGTTGGGATGAAGAACATTCTCCCTTCCCCCTTGGCCTTTCCTTCATTGCATCTAGCGTAGTAGGAGGAATATTGCAAACATCATGCCTCCTCAACCGAAGAGCGTCGGAGACGCACCCAGTCGACCACTCGGCAATCTGGAAGGCTTCTTCAAGATGCTAGCCGACGGTGGCAAACTTCTCAATCGCGAACACTGGACAATCCATACCGCGTTGCGGCTTGCATTCCACCCCTCGGTGACGGATCCAGCTCCTCTCCTCCGCCGCTCCTGGGAGATACTCTGGCGTCAGCACCCGGCGTTGGGAGCTACTATCACTGCAGCCAATGGTGAGGGCCCGCGACTGACAGCTGCGCAAGACACCCACGAATCTGCCAATAGTACTTTCAAGATTTGCTCTGAAATCGCAGATTCCTCGGAGCTTTTCTCAAGTCTTTGCTCTACCCCCACTGCAACATGCTATTTCATCCAACGGTCGTCAGAGGTCGTCATTCGCTCGTCGCACTGGCGTACAGATGGCCTCGGCATGGCAATTCTCTGTCATGACTTTATGAAGGCGCTGGCCTCTGTTATCAAGGCCAGCGGGGACAGGCATGGCTCATCGGAACCCCCCTCGTTGCTTCACGCAGAGTCTTCCCTGGCACCAACCCTGGAACAACTCGCGCGCGCTCAATCTCGACTAGACATTCCAAGCGAGAGCACAAAGGTGCCGGTTCTGGAAGCTGGCGCTGATGCCTTGGTGGCTCAATTCCTGCGTGGCGTGCCCAGTATCGGCTTGCCCACCAAGGCAGAATCTGCCGATGCCGTCCCCGGTTCCAGTGGCCGCTCCGTCATGCGACTCGGCGCAAAGACCACTGCTGAGCTCGCCGCAGCCTGCCGGGACCATCGTATCAAGATGACGAGTGCTATACATGCGGCGATTGTGCGTGTCGCCGCCAGCTTCCCTCAGCATCCGCTCTGCAAATCCTATGCAGCATTCGTCCCCGTGGATCTGCGAAGGGCGCTAGAAGCTACTGCAACTGACGAGACCCGCAACGTCTCAAAGGTAGTCGGCTTGTACTTTTCCGGTCTGCCCGTCTGCGTGGAGCAGGTGGTCTCGGAGGGCGACAGAGCTAGCACGATAGGCTTTGACACCATTGCTCGGAGCCTGGATGCTACGTACTCGCGCGACCTGGTCAACTTTTGGGAGTCGCCGGATGGGCAGACCGTGGGCCTGCTGGATCTTGCACAGCCTTACCTGGAGCGCACTACGCAACTCTTCGGCGCTCCGGTCCCAGAGGGTCTACCACCTGTCCAGACACCAGACCTGAGCAGTCTTGGAAAGATCGACAGCTTTCTGCAGACAGAGTACGGGACGGCCGACGAGGGAAAGGCTGAAGTAATGGACTTCTGGATTGGAACTGAAATGTTGAATAGAAGTGTTCAATTCCACACCTGGAGCTGGAAGGGCGAATTCGTTCTTGGTGCGTGCTTCAATCAAAGTTTCTACGGCAAGGACTTTGTCGATGGCGTTTTGAATAAGGTGGTTCATGAGCTACAGGCTGGACTCAATGTTGTCACCAGTGAATGAAAGATGAAGAATCTCAAGTCTAAATCGCAGTTAGGGGCAACTATTTGCGATATGTGTGTAATATATTCTTTTAATGCAGAACGATTTCCCCTTTATTTATCCCGTACAATAAAACGAATTGGAAAACGTCCATCACTTTATGTGTTAAATAGTGGAGCATGTGATTTGTGGTTTCGATCTCACTTAATGGGTGCAGTGTATAAATATGAACAAATAAGTAAAAGCAGTTTTATATCGTATCAATAAAATAAAGGTGCTCAAATTTATATACCCATCCAGGAGCTTCATGGAACTTAGCTAATTTAGTTAATAAATCCGATTATCCACTGTTAATTTTTGAACTATTAATCCGTTACGCCCTAAGATATTATAGCACCCTTTTAAGCTTTTCAAATAAAACGAGTTGAAAAAGGAAAATAAGCTTTTCGACTAATTATTGCGGCGAGGTTTTATCTAAGAAAGTCCCAGGACTCAGCCCGAGAGGATTGTCACCGTCTTCATCCAAGTTATTGACATTTCTTTTCCGCTTACCTATACTGGGCTCCAAAGGTACTCCCGTCTCTACCATCTTGGTCTTATACGACGAATTGGGATACAGTATAGTCGCTGCGTTCACAGACTGTCGCGACCCATGCGGCACGATGCGCCGGGTCGGGACAAACACGGCCCTGACCTTTCCCTTGCAGTCGCGCAGGAATACCTCGGCCGCGATCCCTCGCATCTTGGCCCGGACCTTTTCAGCAATGAACCGCTTCCCGTCCATGGGCGCCCAGAGCCGATCGTCGTCGGGGCTCCCGCTGTCAGCCGTGCCGTCGCGCGCCATGACGTCGATTCGGTGGAGTAGTGTCTTGACGGTCTGATATACGTGCAGTCCGCATGAGTGCGAGTCCCGTTGGTGCGACCCCGTGATGTCGCGACGGCAGCGCTTGGTCGCAAACGTGAATCCTTTGGGCTTCAGGATACGTCTCAACTGCTTTTCCACCCTTGGGGCCGAATCGGCATCGCGCGCCGGGTCAATCACCGTTACATGTCTTACCTTGGTATAGCCATCTTTCTTTCCATCCTCATCTCTTTGGAGACATAGGAGGACTGCCTCCCAGTGGTTCCCCGTGTTGATTGGCATAATGGTGTAGGGGCAGCGGCGGATGGCATCAAAAAAGTCGGGCCCTAGCTGTGTCGCGCGGGCGTGGCGGCGTAGCTTTTCAAGATGCTTTTGTGCCATGGTACGACCAGATGCATGGAATAGTCCCTCGAGCCATGTAGTTTCAAGGTTGATCAATCTCTGAGCCTTGGCGTGAAGGAAACCAAATTCGTACTCGAGGCACACATCGATTGCATATCCGCTGACGCCAGTGTTGTAAGAAGTCGAGAGATTCTGGTAGGCCCAATATGCATCGGGGACGATGTTTTTCATGTCTATTCTCGTGTCCAGATCGAAGGTTCTGGGCAGAAAGCCGTTATCAAGGACAATCATCGGCGTGGGCCGGAAGCCCGACGGTGGACATGCCTCCTTGATAGGAGGGCGCATACTATCTCGTTACTTACCTTGTAGACCTCCAGTGGAATTTCGAAGATATGGGTTTGCATTCAGCAGTACCCAATATTTAACGCTGCAAACACAATATAAGTAGGCGCCGATTGTCCGAGTACGATAAAGGTATTGTTAGACAAGAACAATGAAATTCCTTCAAAGAGGTAACACGTGCAACGCCTTGGCTCAATGGAATTGTGTCGATGATATTTAATAATGGATGCGGTAATTCCTCGAATGGTACGGTCTGGTCGATCACCGGGAAGCTCCATGAAGCCCAAGGAACATGCCAGTAGATGCTATATTGATCCTAGTTGACGATCAAAACTTGTGTTTAGATATCAGACAACTCGTCATGATCCATCCCCCTTCTTTGCTCTTCTACGATGCAAGAACAAAGAGAGCGACAGCAACAAAGCAGCTATGAGCATCGTGGTTCCAGAGTAGGCAATAATGTCTCTCCATTCCCTTTCGCTTCCATTACCCAGAATGGCGCCACCAATAGGCGTACCGACCAAGACTGATATACCAGAGAGTAGAAACGACATGCCCATCCTGGTTCCCAATCGGCCTAAATCCGGACAATACGGCACAATTGCGCTAGGTGTAACACTTACAACTCCGCCACTAAATGCGCCGTATACTAATAGCAAGACTCATTGTTAGTAACGATTGCTTGGTAATCTTTAAGTGTAAATGTGCTTGGTCCGGCTAGACAAATATCGATGACTAGCAGTGGGAAAGAAAAATTGCTTACATGCTGCAAAAACAATGAGGCCAGCAGAGCTTGTGATAGCCATCCAGGCATAAGCCAAAATCGCCGCGGCAAGGGCCAACATTATCAAAATGTTGATTGAACCAAAATGGTCCGCCAGATAATTTGGCACAAGTCGGCCAATAACACTCCCCGCATTCAGAATCGTGACCAGGTACGGCGAAAACTCCGTGGAAGATATCCCATGCTGGATAGCGTAAAGTTGTATGTAGAAAAACGGAACATACAAGCCAATAAAGGCGAAAAAGAGTCCCACTATGTAGACCAAAAAGGGCACATCGGTAGCCACAGAGGCATCAAGAAATGCGCGCTTGTGCGACGCCGGGGGAACTCTCGTCTTCATGAAGACCAGGGGAATGACACTCAGAGCCAGCATCATAAAGGCAATAACCCTCGTAGCCCAGCCGAATCCAATCTGGGGCTGCAGGTGCCCAAACATGATTGGTATCACGATGCCGGCAATGGGACTCCCCGCCGACTGCACGCCCAAGGCCAAGGCTCTCCGCTTGGCGAACCACTGCGACAAGACGGCGGCGCTGGGCAGGAAGAGCACGGCGCAGCCAAGGCCCACACAGACGCCCTGGGCGAGGAGGACCTGCCAGTACCTTGTACACAGGCTCGTCATGAACATTCCCAGGACAATGAGGAAATTACCGACAATCAAGAGATGGCGGAAATGACCCGCGTCGTACAGGGGGCCGACGAATATGCCACCCATCATGAGAAGGGCGCCCTGGATGGACCCGATCCAAGAAATGGCAGATGATGAGCTCGTCGTGAGCAGCTCGGTCTCATAGTACGTCTGGAAGACGCCAAAGGAGTTGACGATACCCCAGGTATGGAACAGCGCCACCATGGAGCCGGCGACCACGAGCCATGCTTCGCGACCTCCGTCTGGGACTTTGGGTTGAGCCTGTGATAGTTGTCCGACGCTGACTGGGTCTTGGGCCGATGTTTGATTTGTTGACTCTGAATCTGATATGTCCGGTGCCGTCACGGGCCTTGATTTTTCTTCCGTTGATGCCATGACGATATTTGGTTTCTTGGGGTAAAGAGCTGAATTAGTAATTGGCTCTTCCAGGTAAGGACCTTATCGATGTTTTCGACCGGCGAATCAAAAGCCTCTACTCAATCTCTCCTGCACTTGTATAAGACAAAAACTATCATTCTTCCAGTCAAGAAGTTTTGTTGATCATCCTCGAACCCCTTCTCTCCAACATTGTGAACGAAAAAAAAAGTAGCAGGGGAGCAATGGGCTTTGCGGCACAGGTCCCTTGCCGACGCCGCCTATTCATAACCTAGCACTATTTTGAGCCACCCGCACCGGATACTAGCAGGCGACGGGAATAATAACCGGCAACCGAGGTCCCGCCCCATATTTTCCCCGGCCGGGGGATAGTCGCGTTGATCAGATTGGTCATTTTTGGAGATTTTTGTTTGTCCCAAAGCTCCAGCGGCGAGGGTGCGTCTCATGGTCACATTTTTCACATAATGTCGTCATATTCCGTGCGCAGTATTAAACATTCAAGGTGGTTAAGTGGTGTATTCCTTTCAGACATCGTA